>NC_048302.1:130715200-131015200 GCF_013100865.1 Trachemys scripta elegans
ACACCGTGTAGAGGTCAAAGCATAGGGGTTTATTACACACAGCGCTGGCGGAGTGTCACCTGGCTTATTAGGCTCAGAGACACTGTCAATTAATTGATTACAATGAAATATATAGATTTTCCATGGGCGGGGGAAAGTGACGGGGTAGGCAGTTCCACACCCCGGGATAGGTTTTGCAGCAAGACAAGATAGCACAATAGCCAATGGTTAAAAGGTTACACAATGTCTCCGCCCATGGTCTCAAGTTAGCAAATTAACATTTGATTAATACTTTGATAAAATGTTATTAGTATAAAATATATATGTTGAATTCTGATTTGGGGTCCATAGGAATGGAGTAACTCCTTTAATTGTCCGACAGGTACATGTCTAGGGGATAAAGCAAAGAAACAGTGAAAGCATATGAAAATAGAGATTGTCTCCTTTATGTCTTAAGGCAGGGCATTGGTCCCTTGGAAGGGAGGTGGAAGGGTGCCATATCATTATAGTGACATGTGCCAATATTTCATAAACTCAAGGTTGGATCTGTGGGAAGACTGTTTTCCCTTCAGGAGAAACACAATAGGAACAGGGATCCTTTGTTCAATTTGAAACATTGGATGAAACATAATTATTCAGTTATTGCTTCAACATCTGGCATTTCTACTGACCAAGCAGATCTTAGTAAAGGCAATGTTATTTTGTTTACCCCAGCTTTCTCTTAGCTGATCACTATTAGTTAGGCCTCTGGTCTCCAGACCAAACTCTGGACTTCGGGTCTGAAAAAGAGCTGGCACAATCCATATATACCAGGTTGTTATATAACATGCACATGGATTTTAACCCTTCAGTCCCTCCTCTTGACCCTAGGGTTCCCTAACCCGCCAGGTCAAATATACCAATTTTAATGTACTCAGCCTACTGCGGAGTCGCCGATAAAGCACCAGTACCATCAGGAATGTTAGGATAGACAATCCCCACATAACTTGACAAAATAACACCCAGATCCATCCCCAGGGGACCTTGTCACCTGAGATGGCATCGCCCATAATCATTGCTTTAACCTCCACTGCCTGGTTCCTTGCCTTTGAGTACTTCACATCGGCCTGGTCCACGGTTTCTCCTATCTGAGTGTACCTCAGACGGCCTTCTCCAATATGCCTCTGGGCCTCGGCCACCAACTCCTCGATCTTCGCCTGCAGGGCCTGTAGACCCTCCTCTAGATACTTACTGCCGTAGTGCCATTCCGGATCCCATGTTAGGTTACCCATCATTGGCGGAGTACGGTGGAGCCGCGTCCCGTCAACAGTCAGGGTTGACCTTCGGGGGACCGTCATGCACATGGATGGATGTCTCGAGGGGCAGGGCTTTCCATTTAGCTCGATGGAGTGGTTCTGGGCAGTCACACACCAGTAGGTACCGTTCATCTGGACCAGCTCCGTGTGCGCCAGTTTCTCAGTAATGGCCACTTCGAACCTAGACAGATTCGTTAGAACATTATATGGACATGTGCACAGAATTTCCTTATCAGAATGGGTGCAACATTCACTAGGATACAATGCTTTCCCTGCGACCTCAGCGTATGCAACGCCTTCTATTTTAATAACATGACCCCTTCTCCATACTGGCAGGGAGGTCACCATCCTGCAAGGGTATCTAGTAATCCTCTCTTCTGTCTAGTTAAGCGCTCACCAATTTGGTTTGTTAGGCTAGTAATGTTTCTACTCATTCGAGGCCTGACCTTTGCACATTGTCTGTTCACTTCCTCTAAAGGAATACGCACCTCGACCCTGTAAGTGTGGAATACCACCGAGGTGAGGACCGGTAGAGCTGGTCCTATCATTATCAGTCCTGGTTTTGGAACAGGGATTTGTTCAGGGCATGACACACAATCGGGTGGTTCCACTCTGTCTCTGATAACCCGGTTAATTGTTACCAGTCGTGGACATTCTAATTTGGGCCATCGTTTAACAAATGTATGCCATGCCTTTGGGGTTACCTCCGTTCGGGCTTTAAGTGGTAAGCCCCATCCTGATTCAACAGGCCCAACCTCCACTGGTACCATGTCAGTATAATTGGCACATAATCGTTCATGAGTGTTTGGTTTCTTTCCCACAAAATCCCACACAAATTCCAGTATCGAGGTCTGTGTGTTTCCTCCCAAACCATCGTGGCAATATGCCATGTAATTGTGTTCAAATGAGGGATAGCCCAAGACTTTGTAGTCCCCTTCACTAGTAGTACGCAGCTGTCCCCCTTTAAAGGTAACTCGGACACTGGTTGCATTAAGTATAGACACTGTCCCTCTAAGAGGGCCACAACATCGTCTAAGAGCGTCACCCTGTTCAAAGGGGTAGCTCATACACTTCCATGATTCCTTCCAAATGCCTCCATGAAACTCCATAATCTCTGGTACTTGACACCAGCGGATAACAGGGCAGTCAGCTGTTATCAAAATTGTAATGTTACTAGCCTCCCTGTTGTTATGAGCATCAGTGTATGATTTTATTTGGACCTTCTTGTGTTCTACTGTGTGCTCATGTCCTAACCACAGTGCCACCTTTACTTCTGGCCAAACTTGTTTATTGGCCACTGCACGTGTCTTGCAAAAGCTAAGTGTTTCCTTAGTGCGGCAATTAAAACGAAGCAAACCCGGAGGAGGGGGGTTAGTGACCCATTCCCAGTCCTCCTTTTCACATGGCATACTACTTGCGTCCTTCCTCATGCACCACATGGACAGCAGGAGCCACAGCAGAAGCCTCCCCATGGTCGTTCTGGTTGTCCTGGTCACCCTTCAGTCCTTCCTCTTGTTGTTTTCCTGTAGAGACACCTGTGGAAATGTCGTTAGTATTGACAGATACTGATTCAAACAATTTTAACTGATTTTGGTGACGCCAAAATGTTCCCAATTTCCCCCCAATCTTTGCACATGTATTAGTAGTCAGAAGGACCCTCATAGGGCCTTGCCATCTTGGCTTTAAAATTCCTTTAACCTCTGGGTAAATGCGACACATTACCAAATCCCCAACTTTAAATGCAGGTTTGTCCAGATTGCTATTATCATCCAGCTGGGTTTGATTTTCCTTCACCTGATTGTATAAATCCTTCAACTCTCTGTCCAATGCCTTGATGTAGTTTTGCAGCCTGTCTGCAAAAAGCCCTGACTCCCCCGCAGGGAGGATCACAGTGCTAGGCATTCTCATTGCTCTTCCTGTCGTTAGCTCAAAGGGTGTCAATTGAGTCAGCCTATTTGGGCTGCCTCTAATTCGGTACAATACAGCAGGAAGCATACGAGCCCACCCTTCTCCTGTATCCAGTACTGCTTTTGTTAAGGCTGTTTTCATTGTTCTATTCATTCTTTCCACCATTCCCGAGCTTTCAGGGTGGTATGGTATATGGAATCTTTGCTTTATTCCCAGTGCCTTGCATGCCTCCTTCATTACTCGCCCTGTAAAGTGAGTTCCTTGGTCAGAGTCTATTGACAGTGGTAAACCCCATCTGGGTATTATTTCTTCTGCTAGGATTCGAGCTACTGTTGTAGCAGTACAATTCTTGGTTGGGAATGCCTCTACCCATCGGGTAAAAGTGTCAATAATTACCAAAATGTAAGTGTACCCTCTGCTTTGTGGCAAGGGTCCAGTAAAATCAATTTGCAAATTTTGCCATGGTCCCTCTGGTCGTGGTTGGTGATTTAGAGGCACCTTTTTCCTTCTACCCACATTCACTTGTGAACATGTTACACATCTTTTGAGAAATTGCAAAGCATCTTTTTTCATGGCTGGCCACCACCAGTATTCCAAGGCGGCCCTCATTTGTCTCCACCCCAGATGAGCTGGAGAATGAATGGCATGGAGCAGTAGAGCCCGTATGCACTCCGGGGCTACCAGCTCCTTCCCCCCTGGCCCATACCAGAGGTGATTTTTATATACACAACCTTGTTTTTCCAATTTACTTTTTTCTTCTGGGCTTATGGTTGCATATAGTTTTCTTAAATTCACTTCTTTTTCTGGCACTCTAGCTGCACAAATCTTAATAGGACTTGCTTGTGCAATTTCTTTGGCACGTTTATCTGCCCAATAATTTCCTTTTTGTTCCTCACTTGAGATCTTTTTGTGGGCTTTTATCTTTACTACTGCTAGTTCTGATGGCAGTTTGGCAGCTTTTGTTAATCTTTGAACTGCTTCCATATTATTAATTGGCTTGCCAATTGTTGTTATAAAACCTCTGCGTGACCACACGTCCATGTAGTCATGCACGACTCCAAATGCATATCTGCTGTCTGTATATACAGTGAGCTTCTTGCCTTCCCCCACTCTTAAAGCTTCTGTGAGGGCTGTTAGCTCCGCTTCTTGTGCTGACTTTGATCCTTCCATCTGACCTGACGCTATCACTGTCCCATCACTGAGTACCACTGCCCATCCGGTGTGTGGCACTCCATTTTCGTACTTTCTTGATCCTTCTACATACAAAACTATATCTGGATTCTGTAATGGCTCTTCTTTAATTCTTCCCAACATTTCCTCTTCTCCATCTATAAGACATGCGTGTACCTCTCCCTCTATGTTCAGACATTCGGCTACATTCATTCCCTTGTCTCTTACTATGGAGAAGTTAGGGTTTTGCAAGCACAATGTTGATTCCCACTGACTCCTGCGGGCATCTGTTACAGATCTTAGTCGCCCGGTGTTGAGGAGATCGATAAGTGTATGGGGTGTATGAAGCACTAATTTCCCCATGAAAGTATATGATTCACAAGCTTTCACAGCCCACGTAGCACAATCTAGAGCTGCTACGCACTCCGGTAATCCCTGGGATACAGGGGGTCTTATGGTAGATAGGTATGCTACCGGACGCTGTCTATCTCCGTGAAGCTGAGTTAGTACTGCAGAATACTGGGTCCCGCTATGGCTACAGTAAAGGTGGAATGGCTTTCCCATATCGGGTAAGCCCAGGCTGGGGGCGGAGGCTAAAGCCTGTTTTATTTTTATAAATGCCTCCTCTTGCTCTGTGCCCCATATTACTAACTCATTTGCAGGCTTTCCCCCCCTAGTGAGGTTTTGAATTGGTTCCACCATCCCTGAGTACTCCGGTATATAGGTTCTACAGAAATTAAGGAGTCCCAGGACTTTTCGGACTTCCTTAACTGTCCGTGGTTTCTTTAACTCTCGAATTGCTTGCTTTCTGTCTATTGTGAGTGCCTTTTCTCCCTGTGATATGTTATGCCCTAGATATAAAACTTGCTGCTGTTGCAATTGGGCTTTCTTTGGGCTTAATTTAAATCCTGCCTCGCGAAGATACATGAACAGTCTGTTTAGGGTTTTTAAATGGTCCTTTTCATTTGAACTGGCAATTAGCAAATCATCCACATACTGCAGTATCACAGTATCCCCTTCCAAAGGCACTTGTGCTATTACTTCTGCCATTGTCCTGTGGAATATGGAGGGAGAATTATGGAACCCCTGAGGTACTCGGGTCCAAGTGTACTGCTGGTCTCCTACTGTAAATGCAAATTTCTCCTGACTTTCCTTTGCAAGGGGAATACTCCAAAATCCATTAGCTACGTCCAGGACTGAGAATATTAAATGTCCTGGTGTTAGCAAATTAAGAATCGTGGCAGGGCTTGCCACAATAGGATGTGCCTTTGGAGTCACCCGGTTAAGGTGGGTGTAGTCTATAGTTAACCTCCAGGTCCCGTCTGGCTTCCTGACGGGCCAAATTGGGGAATTAGTTGTGGAGGTGGTTTTTCTAATCACCCCTCTGGATTCCAAATTAGTGACTATACCTTTAACTGCCTCTAAGGCTTCCGGTTTAATTGGGTACTGCCTGTGGGCTTTGTGAGTTGGTCCTTCTACAGATATAGGCTTCATGTTTACTAGCCCACAATCTTGTTTATCTGTTGCCCACACTTCAGGGTGAAGGGAACACAGGGTTTCTACTGGGCTCTCCCCCCACTCTGGTATTATTACTTTATTACTGGCAATTATGGCTATATTTTGAGATGATCTTTCCTGTTTGGACCCTTTGGCCCATTCAATGCAGCTAGCTCTGGGGTTGATTACTCCCCCGAGCTCCTTAAGGAGATCTATGCCGCAAATTGTGTCTCCTTGCTCGGGGCAAACCCAGATTTGACTGACTGTGACCATATCCTCGAATTCTATTTCTACTGGCTGGCTAAGGGTTGCTTTTAATCTTCCCCCTCCCACCCCTTCAATCCATATTGTTCTACGGGTGAGGGGGAGATCTTGGCTGGTTATCGATACCGAGGCTCCTGTGTCTATTAACATACTGCACGGTCGGCCCCCCACTCGTGCGTTAAGAAACATCCTGGGGTCGCCTTTGGTTCCAGCCACAGAGGCCGCTGATACCTATTTGCTAGCCAGGAGTTTGAGCAACTCCTGGATTTGTTTATCCTTATCTTGTTCTTGGGTACTAATTGTATCGGTTTTATTTTGCTTGTATGGCCACTGCCCTTCCTTACCCCCTCCGGGGTAGAAGCAGTTGTCCTGTAAGTGGCCGCTCCTTTTACAATTATTGCATGTTTTGATTTTATTTTTACTTTTACAGTCACGTGCCAGATGTCCAGGCTTATTGCACGTGAAGCAGGTAGTGGTTTTGACTGCATGCACAGCTACCACTTCTTCAGAGGGGGCGGTTGCTGCTACCTTCCTCTTTTTTCTGTTTTCTACTTCTGTGGCCCATTTCATTACTGCTGAGTATGTTTCTCCCACTGAGATGCCTAATGCCAGGACTGCTTGGTGATCTGCAGACAGCCCCTCCTTTAGGATTTGAAGGAATACATCATGGTCTCGGGATGTTATATTCTCCAGACCTGAATAAGCTCGGAATGCATTCCATTTCTTTTCAGCATAGGACATGGCAGACTCCCCCTTCTGCTGAACCACAGACTGCAGAGCCCCCCAGTTAGTGGTCTGGGCTCCTAGAACAACAGATAGTGCATTCCTAAATTCTGTTACAGTGCCTGCGTCTGGGTTTGGGATTCCTGCTGGTTCTTCAGCCTGATCCCCTCCTGCTGGGTTGGGGTTACGATCTTCAGCCCAGCGCCCTGTCTTTCATTTATTATCTAGATTCTCCCACACATCCCTGGGGCACTTGCACTTGACCAGGATGTGAACGTCCTTCCTGTGGAGACCATGTATTTCTGTCAGGCCATCCAGCGTCTCCCAGAACTCAGTATTCTTGTTATCACGCTTGAGTTCGGGTAAATCAGACAGTAGTGCCTGTTTTTCCTTGGGGGTGAAGGGACGGTAAATTTCAGTTGTTTCTGTTCTAAGTCCCCTTACTGGCTCACCCTCCACGTTAACGTTTCTGAACCTCCTTAACTGTGTTTTGATTGGAGCCATATGCTGTACTTGCTCCCCTGGGGCAATTAATGCTTGTGGTGCTCCTTTATTATCTCTGTGGGTGCTTAAATTTGGCCTGTCATTTGAAGAAATGTATGGAGGGGGTTCTGATTCCTCCCCTCTGCTTTGTACTGCTGAGTTTTCCCACAGATAGTTAATCGGCGGAGCGGTGGGCTGGCATATGCCAGGAGTTTGCTCTCCCCCTCCCAATCTGGAGGTGTGTCCCAGACATGATGATTCTTTTTCTCCGGGATCTTTTCCAATTTCCAGACAGTTACATATTTTAGAACATAGGCTCTTATCTCTCAGAGCCTGGTTTTGAGATCTTAACGTTGCAATTTCTTTCTCCTTTATGTTAAGAATATCCAATAAAACTATTACTGCTTTGTCTGTTTTGTCACTTCTCTGATGGTTCTACCAAGTAACTAGATCTGCCTCTGGTCCGGCTGCAGAGTAGTTTGCTTTTTTAGCTGCTGCCTGCCGAGTTTTAACATGTTTATATTCCAAGTACTCTCGAGGACTAATTATTGCCTCTCCTTTTGACGCCATGGGTCTTTCGTCACCCTGGCTGCTGACCTTGAAGGGAACTTGCGTCTTCCCCCCCTAAATGCTTGTCAGCCTTTATGAGGAGTTACTTTTCCCCCTTTTTATGCTATGGTTCCAACTCCCCACAGCCTTGAATTTCATGAGGACGTCTCCCCACCCTTAATACCAAGCGTGTCTTCAATTACACACACATGCCGGACTTATTGGTTGGAGACTTTGTGCTATTCGAAAGCATGTACGTCATATGCCTTGGGGGGGGCACTCCCCTAGGACTTGCAATGTTACGTGCAATGAGGAAATGGACCACCAGTTTGCACTGCCTACCGCTTGCGTACCCAGCCAATCCTGGGCTTAACTCACGGCCAATCGCTTGCTGGTGGGTTATTCAAGTCCTCCGTAACACACCCCTTAGTTGTTTAAACAGTACATGACCCTCTTGCACAAGTCTTCCCTCCCAAGTGGTACCCTTATTTAACCCCACTGCTTTGACCACATGTGTCTAAGGTCCTTCACACAAATTAAAAAGGAAACAAGATGTGTCTGAAAGGGGATGAGAGACTTCTATCCCTGGCCTAATGAGGTGGTAAAGTAAACATACTCACCTCTTTTGGATTTCAGTCTCAGATCCTCAGCCAGTTCACAAACTTGTATCCCGGACGAGCCCCCAAACTGAAGGACATAAATCCACACCGTGTAGAGGTCAAAGCATAGGGGTTTATTACACACAGCGCTGGCGGAGCGTCACCTGGCTTATTAGGCTCAGAGACACTGTCAATTAATTGATTACAATGAAATATATAGATTTTCCATGGGCGGGGGAAAGTGACGGGGTAGGCAGTTCCACACCCCGGGATAGGTTTTGCAGCAAGACAAGATAGCACAATAGCCAATGGTTAAAAGGTTACACAATGTCTCCGCCCATGGAAAATCTATATATTTCATTGTAATCAATTAATTGACAGTGTCTCTGAGCCTAATAAGCCAGGTGACACTCCGCCAGCGCTGTGTGTAATAAACCCCTATGCTTTGACCTCTACACGGTGTGGATTTATGTCCTTCAATACACTGGATGAGGTACACCACAGGCTGTGATAGGCATGCGTAGGGACCTATGGAGCACGAAAGATGTGTTGTGGGGAGGGCGTGACACTGGCAGACCAGGTACCAGCTTATCCCAAGGACCCTTAGCCTCAAATTAACACTGACCAATACATAGCTTGAAACCAGTCTGGCTCACCTATGTGTTAGCATTGTTAAAATAGATGTTAAGTTTATAAGAAGGTGTTTAGTGTTTATACTTTATGAAATGCTAGTAGGATGCTGTATGTAGTAATCTCACTTATAACATCTGTACCCCGTGTACCCTTTGTAATGGTGCAAGTCATCAAACAGGAAAGGAGCAATAATTAATGTAAAATTGTGGCTTTCTACAGAAGATGTTAGGTCCTGTCCACTAAGAAGGCTCATTGAAACCAAATGAGCCATTGTGAAACATCAAAGTAGAACGACTTTAATTGCTCCCCCCACAACCATGAAAAGGAGACTTGGACTTGTCCCATCTTGTACTCTGGGGGAAGGGAATACAAATCCCTGACAAGAAAAAACTGGATCTTTGTGCTGCTTGGACTTCAAGAGGGCAAGATTTCTAAGCATAAGAAAGGGATTCCCAGTTGCTTAGCCTGGTTTAGTCCTAGAGAACATATAGAATAGAGCTTGCATATTACAGCAGCTTTTATTATATATAGTCTTAGGTTTCAAAAGGTAACTCATGTGTGTATGGTTACCTGTTTTAAACTTGTGAACAACTCAGTTTCTTGTTCTTAGTTAATAAACCTTCAGTTAATTTATTATAGGATTGGCTACAAGCGTTGTCTTTGGTAGGTGATCTGAGGTGCAACTGACCTGGGGGTAAAAGACTGGATCTTTGGGACTGGGATTAATCTGAATATTGTGTGATTTTTGGTGTAAGGGACCGTCTATCAGAAAGTTAAGCTTACCTGGGTGGCAAGATAGACCGCAGTACCCAAGGGAACTGTCTGTGACTCCACGTTAAGGCTGTCATAGTACTTGAGAAGTTCACAGTTGGTACCTAGTTGGTGATCTAAGTACCCTCAGAACCAGGTTGGATTTTGTGCCCTTCTTCTTAACAGTCTGTCCTGATGTTGGTACTCACACTCCTGAGCCACTCCAAACAGCTTGACAGTGAATATTGATCAGTCTATCAGTGGAGATATGTCTGCAGGTTTTGCATCTGTTGTTCTGGCAGGGTCTGGTCCTGCTTTGTGTTGGTGTGCCCTGGTCAGTGGGGAAACTTGCTTCCGATGATGAACTTGGGGGGTTGTCGGAAGGCCAGAAGAGAGGTTCTGACTCTTTTATGATACCCTCTATGTGGGGTTCTAGTGGGGGCACACAGGACAATTAGTAGGGTGTGGTCAGTGTGGCCTACCCCCATATTGAAGCATATTCTTCTGTGGTATTTGGGTGGCCTCCTCCATGATGATGTTGGACACTGGATTTCTCCTTGGGTCAGGATCCCTACTCGTAAAATTGAGAACAACATTTGCCTGTCTCACAGTGGAGTTGTGGGGCTTACTTGAGCTCAGAGGTCCTTGGATGGAAGGCATAATACAAATGCAAAGTATTTGTCACTATCATAATTATAGCTATAAAAATGCTGAATCAGGATGATAAAGGCATAGGAAATGTCATTTATGTTAAATTAGTTCAGTGTAATTTTAATTGCCAGCCTTTTATTGAAGGCCAACATGGGATAATTAACAGCAAAGTAAGGAGAAAAATCTGTAGGACCCAATTCCTCTCATATCAGTTTTATGTTCACGTAATTCCACTGACTTATTAATTATTATTATTATTATTTGTATTGCAGGAGTGCATAAGAGCCCCCATAATGGATGAGGAGTGCACTGTGCTAGGCACTGTACAAACACAGAGTTCAAGGTGCTGCTCCTGATGTATACTGTACTGCATTGTACCTATACCACCTTCTATCAAATGACCTCAAGGCGCCCTTCAAAACAATAAATTTTTGCCTGCCAGCAGCTCTATAAGATAAGGGGTTAGCTGCACATTTAAGATACTGTCCGTGGAGGGCAAGGGGGCATGCGGAGACGCATCACCACAGCAGAAGACCCGCAAGTTTTGTGACTGATGCAGCACAATGTCTCCAGGGCTCCGGAGAAGCATACTCCGCAGCAGGGCCTGCTCTAGGGTTTTTGCCACCCCAAGCGGCAGGGGAAAGAAAAAAAAAAGCCGCGATTGGGATCGGCAGTAGCTCAGCCACGCAGCTTTCTTCTTCGGCGGCAATTCGGCGGCAGGTCCTTCCCTCCGAGAGGGACCGAGGGACCCGCTGCCGAAGAGCCCAACACGCTGCCCCTTCCCCTTGGCCGCCCCAAGCACCTGCTTGCTAAGCTGGTGCCTGGAGCCAGCCCTGCTCCACAGCCACCCCTGGGAGTTCCACGCATAAAAGGCAGCATGGAAACAGTGCAAAGAGAAGGGGCCAAAATCAGGTGATGCGCTTTGTTTTGTTTGTACTAAAATGAACATGACCATCCAGGGTCTATGCATCCCAAGTGAACATGACCATTGCAAGATTCAATGTGTCTCTCTAATTTCATTGCACAGTAATCTACAATTTATAGTCCTGTTTTCATATGTTTCTGCTTCTTTTGGTCATTTTTTGCTGCTCTTACATTCAGTTGGATATAGGCTGAGCCCACTCACTTCCACTTAGTGCTGAGTTTAGTAGAATATTTTTTTGACAGACAGGAGAAACTAGATTAGGAATTTCTTTTTACGGAGTGGAGATTTGGTGATGTACTTTCATGTAGACTACATTTAAATTGAGGTCCTGAAGAAAGAGGGGAGAAGATTATTGGTGTCCCTGGAAACTTTCGGAGTTACATAATCTCTCCTGTTCAATACCCCCTGAAGTTTAACAATAACAAGAAGCCAGGTACAGTGGGGACTATCACAAGGGCAGGTTCTTATATTTAACTCTTTTCTACGTTTAACTCTTAAATACAACTCTCCACTGCTTCATGGACATTGCTGGTTTCCATTCCTCCAGGTACTCAGTGTCAATTTTAAGGTGCCCACTACTGGAATACTGTGTGTAGTTCTGGTGTCCGCAATTCAAGAAGGATGTTGATCAACTCTCTGCGCGCTGTCAGCAACAAATCCTGAGCAGAATGTGGTTCAACATTGTGTGAAATGCTGCAATCTTTCAAGGATCTGGTCTTCCTCCAACTAACTGTTCAGTACATGCAAAAGCAGTGTTGCATACTTTTCAGCCACATCATGTGGATGGTCAAATAAAAAACCCCAAACCATGTACACCATGCTCTCAAATGCTCCGTGGACATGTGAAGGAGTGCATGCCCTGACCCCATCTAGAATTGCTCATGGGGCTGCCCCAGAGATTCATGGATTTGCAGGATTGAGCCAGACCTGGAAACTTCACACTATGATGCCTGTTGTGATCTATCAGCCTTGGTCACTCTGGCTGGTGCAAAAGTTCTTGGCAGACTACGTACATTTGCTGATGATGGTTGATCAATTGGAGAGGGTTCAGAGAAGAGCCACAAGAATGATTAAAGGATTGGAAAACATGTCTTACAATGGTAGACACCAAGAGCTCAATCTATTTAGTTTAACAAACAGAAGATTAAGGGATGATTTGATCACAGTATACAAGTACCTACATGGAGACCAAATATTTGAAAATGGGCTTTTCAGTCTAGTGGAAAAAGGTATAACAAGATCCAATGGCTGGAAGCTGAGGCTAGACAAATTCAGACTGGAAATAAGGCACAAGTCTTTAACAAGGAAGGTAATCAACTACTGGTGGTGGTGGTGGGGGACTTACCAAGGGTTGTAGTGGACTCTCCATCACTAGCAATTAAAATCAAGACTGGACTTTTTCTAAAAGATCTGCTGTAGTTCAAACAGGAATTCATTGAGGGAAGTCCTATAGCCTGTGTTATACAGGAGGCCAGACTGGA
Organism: Trachemys scripta elegans; assembly: GCF_013100865.1. Lineage (NCBI taxonomy): Eukaryota > Metazoa > Chordata > Testudines > Emydidae > Trachemys > Trachemys scripta. Next base: position 130,728,108 of record NC_048302.1, read on the forward strand.
CAATCACAATAGTCCCTTCTTCCTTGAAATCTATGAAGACACTACAGAACTTTGCCCCATCTCCATTTCTTTTCCCACCTTCTCCTCTAATCTTCTTCCTCTCCTACTAATCTTTTTTCTTCCAAACTTGGGCCCAAATCTGGCATGATTTAAAATGGGGTCAATGAAGAATATCTCTATTGATGTCAATAAAGTTACACCAGTGTAAAACTCTTGTGAGGGGAGAAGCAGCACCTTGATGTCTTGACGTCTTCCTTTGACTCTTTTGATGACACTCATTTAGTTGGGAATTGGTCCTGCTTTGAGCAGGGGGTTGGACTAGATGACCTCCTGAGGTCCCTTCCAACCCTGATATTCTATGATTCTATGATCCTCAAAGCATCTCTCAAGCAGCCTGAGTGCTTGAAAAGGCCCCTTAGTGAATACCTGCCAAATTCCAACAGCTAGATCTGGCTTGTTTGGGTTTTTTTGGCTAAAAAGTAATTTACGTGAAAAATGGCTTTTTGTCAAAAGTGAAAATTTTAACAGAAAAAAATATTTTTTGATGCATGGTTTCTCAATGAAAAACAAAAAAATATTTAAGTAAAAATTGCCATTTTTCAGTTTAAAATATTTTTCAAAACATGGACAATTTTCACCAAAACAGCCTTTGAAATCCAAACATTTTTAAGTTTTGTTTTCTGAAAACATCTCCCAGAAAATTAATTGTGAGAAATTAAAAAAAAAATGAATATTTTCTTCTGACATTTCCCACCAAAAATAATTGTTAGTTGGGGACCAGATCTACCACCCTGGCCTTCTCTAAGAAACTCCCAGATGCCCATTTCTTTTGGGGAGTACTTCAGCTCTGATGACCTCACTCTTTCCACTTGGGTTTACCTCGTTCTAGGACCTAGGTTATGTAAACTCTAGGTTATGTTTTATATTGTAAGCTTTTTAGGCAGGGAATCTCATTTATTCAGCACATTTTACCTACTTCATGGGAAGGATTTTCAATTTATCTGCCACCCAGGAAAGGTTTTATCCTTCTCCTCTCCCCTGCCTATGGAGGAATGAGATCTGGGAGCCCAGCCGGTTAGCTCAGGCTGTGCATTAACCCTCTTCTTTCATCCCTTCCATCCCTTGTCTGATGCATGCTAAGGCCAGTGCCTAGGAAGGACAGAGACGAGGTGAAGTTCTGGACAGGAGCAATCTCATGCTTTGTTTTGCTACCTGTGTGAACCAAAGATTAAACACTCAGCTGGAAGGGCAGCCCACCTAGCTATTAAGGATCAGAAAACATCCCTACCGGTCCACTGGTGAACCTTGTCTCCCTACTGGTTCCCAGCCTGAAGCAGAGGTTAGGACTCAGTAGTGGTGGTTGCGGGGGAAGGGCGTATTTTCAGCAAAGTGGATTGGGACCTCCTTCACCACCCCTGCTCCCAGCTGCCCATCTCTCAGCAGCTAGAAATGCCCCACAGTGGCCACCTGCAAATGCTGGAAATTAACCAGTTGGCAGAAGTTGTACAGCTGGGAATTAGCAAATTATCTAAGGGTTAATAATTGGATGTGCTGCACCTCCCCCAGCAGAAATTGACCATCCAGTGACCCCAAGTTAAAACAGAGAAAAGTTTTACGTTCCTCCCCTCCCAAGAGGATGTCCCAAAAAAGTGACTTCTTTGAAACCTGTTAACGATCCCCACGTTGAGAACCCATGACCTATGCCATCAAGTAGACTACCCTCTCTGCGGAGTAACTATCTCTGAAACTGGGAGGGGAGAATGGAAAAACCAAGTGTAACCAGTGCTAAAGAACTTACCTACCATGTTACTGCATGTGTCATTAAGGTTCTGCATGTAATGGAGGCTGTGTATATGCACAAAGTATGCTAAATTCTGCTCCATTATGTGTGTGTAAATCTTGAGTAGGGTCATTCCATTGACTTTAATGGATTGGAGATGGATTTATGCTACTGTCACTGAAAGCAGAAAAAATAAAGCTGGCCCAGTGTTTTCAATGCCCTGAATTGGCAGTAGCACTGGGAACAGAAAGTGTCTTTTGAAATGCACTAGCTACACTCTTCAGTGGAAAGCCGTCTGTGCAAGCATGTTGGGAGAATGTAGATTGAAGTAGACTAGACTGTTAGGAGCAAACCTCAAGGTCTTTCCATATGCAAAAACCAAAATCCCACATGTACTAAATACCACAATCTGCTGATAGAAATCATGGGAAAATATTGCCCTAGGGATAAAAGGTAACTGAGATTATGATGCAATGCCTGGAGCTAAAGGCTGAGATTTGTATAGTACAACAGAGATGACTTTTCCTGTCTTGAGGGCAATGTTATACTCAGCAATTGCTCAACAAAATAAAGAAGAGAATGACTCTCTATCTCTCTCTCTCTCTCTCCACATACACACACATGCAATCAGCCATTACTTTGTTGTGTTCATTGTGATTTTAAAACACTGGCTGTTGATGGAAAAGTTTCAAGATAAATATATTTGTTATCCAGAGAACTATGGCAAAAGAAAATTAAGGTTGCAGAGTCAAACACTGAAAAGGTTAGGAAAGGCCAGGATTAGGGTAGCCTGGTCAACTTGAAACCAGCCCCTTTATGTGGACACATTATGATTCAGTCTATAATTAAATGATATCATGCTATGTTTTCCCCCAAAAAACCTTTTCTCATCCCGATGCTGTGATGCAAACAGATTAAAAAAACGTTTCCCAAGCTACCGCACGATTATTCAGACCCCTTGCTCTTCAAGACTTATGCTACCTTCTTGTGCTACTGGTTCAGCCTAATTTCTTGTGTTTCCATTAGTATTTATAAACAGCTCCTGATTTCACGGTCTGCTGTATCCTCAACTGGAACCTGCCTCTCCTCCCGCAATCAATATCAACAGCAAATATATCCCCAAGGAGACACATTAAGCAAGAAGAGTTAGGCAAACCAGAGACTCCAGTTGTCCATTAGGGACTTTACTATTCCTATGGGTCTTATGAGGGAGGCTCAGATACTACAATGATGGGCGGCAGCATAAAACATGAGGGTAGCTACATAGATCCCATGGAAAGCAATGGGAGCTTTTCCATTGACTTCGGTGGGAGCTGGGTCAGCTTTGTGGAAGTTACTGCTCAAATAGCCATTTGGGGTGTAATTTATAATATTATTTCTCCATTTGACAGACAGGGAATTGAGCGAGAGAGGCTTCCCCAAGATCACAGAAGAAGTTTACAGCAGAGCTGGGAATTAAACCAGATCTTGTAAGTCCCTGTTCAGTGCGTTAACCACAACACCATTATCCTTCTCCCTCGCTTACACAGTTACACAACTCCATTTGCCAAACACCATCTTTATCCATTCCTTTGCTTTCCTTTTTCTTAATTCTCAAATCAAACAATAGGATAAGCCCAGAGACATGCATAGTATAAATACCTTGGCAGAGAGAAGGTATTGTAACAGGCTAAGAAGATGGTTTATGCATCCCTTGAGAAACAAACCACCTGGCTTAGAATTTTTTGTTTTTTAATTTATTTTCTTGGCTAGTAGTTTCATGTCTCTTCCATTATCTTGTAAACACAAAGAGAGAATTCATTTTGTACAGCCATTGTCTATCAGTTGCTACTCTATGCCTCTTGAAGTTTATTTGAAGGAGAAAAAAAATTAAGGTCCTGATCCTGCAAATAGTTAAGCATGTGCTTAATGTTAAGCATGAAAACAACAGGACTACCCACATGCTTAAAGATGAGCATAGAATCATAGGCTTGGAAGGGACCTCGAGAGGTCATCAAGTCCAGTCCCCTGCACTCATGGCAGGACTAAGTATTATCTAGAATAGCAGTTCTCAAATTTTAGCAACCTGAGGATCCCCATTTTAACTTAAAAAAATTTGTGGGCCCCCAAACCCCCTAGCTCAGCCCCAGGTCCTGCCCCCTCTCCACCCCTTACCCCAAGACGCCACCTCCGCTCCACCTCTTCCCGTGCCTGCTCAACCCCTGCCCTTCCTCATCCCCACCTCTTTCTGCCCCCTCCCCTCAGCGTGCCCCGTCCTTGCTCCTCTCCCTCCCTCCCAGTGCCTCCTGCACGCCACTGAACAGCTGTTCCTTAGCATGCAGGAGGCACGGGAAGGGAGAGGGAGGAGGTGATCTGTGGGGCCCACAGCCCCTGGCTATGACTCGCGGACCCCAGTTTGAGAAACCCTGCTCTTAAAAATCTCCAGTGATGCAGATTCCACAACCTCCCTGGGCAATTTATTCCAGTGCTTAACCACCAACAGTTAGGAAGTTTTTCCTAATGTCCAACCTAAACCATCCTTGCTGCAATTTAAGCCCGTTGCTTCTTGTCCTATCCTCAAATGCGCAGGAGAAAAATTATTCTCTCTCCTCCTTGTAACAAAATTTTATGTACTTGAAAACTGTTATCATGCCCCCTCTCAGTCTTCTATTCTCCAGACTAAACAAACCCAATTATTTCAATCTTCCCTCATAGGTCATGTTTTCTAGACCTTTAATCATTTCTTGTTGCTCTTCTCTGGACTTTCTCCAGTTTGTTCACATCTTTCCTGACATGTGGCACCCAGAACTGGACACAATGTTGAGGAGTAATAAGCATGGAGTAGAACAGAAGCTTACTTGTTTGCAAGATGGGGGCCATACTTGTTAAAAACAACCAAGCAAACATGCAAGATTTCCTCAAAGACAGCAGCTCCAGAGCTGTTGGTGTGAACCCTGCCTATTCCGTTTTTTCAATGGCCTCCCCAAATCAGACCAACAAGAATAGTAGCAGACAAAGGGACCCAGAGCACAGAAAATAGTAATGTTGTGTTGGATGTGCCTATCTATGTTCCGGTATCACCAGTGTATGGTGGTTTCCATTGAAGAACCTCTTTCTCCTCCTCCATCCAAATTATGATAGGCTGAGAAGGGTTATTTTTATTTCTTAATTCCCATAAAAAAAGATGGCAGCTAGATGATGTCAGAGCAGTAAGACTTTGGCTAATGCCTGAGTCATGATACTTCTCTCTATACAAAGGGACACTGTACTTCCATCATTCTCACACTTCTTAACACAGAGAAAAAATGTATTGCTGCATTGCATTTCTGGACTTGCGGTGTGAGTACCTTATCTCATGTCACAACTTTCATATTTTAGCTCCTTGGGCTGCATTACATTCATTTCATGATATTTCTACGAGCAATTCTAGTCTACATTGGAGCTGGAGGCGTAGACATACCCACGCTAGCTCTGACTGAGCACTGTAACTATGGCGGCATTGGCAGTGGGAGGGGCTAGCTGCCCCAAGTGCAATTGTAACCCACCCACCTTCTGGGTGTGGTGTTCTGTCCCATCTAGTGGCACCGAGACCACTTAGACAGAGTTAAATGAGTCTGCTCTACAGCCTTAGTTCGGAGCCCGTTGGCTTTTAGCTCATGCAGTAGAGGCTCATGCACTAAGCTCCAGAGATCCCAGGTTTGATCTTGCCTCCCGACAACTGGGGTCTGTCGACATTAAACAATCCCATCTGAAACCCTAGGTATATATTTGGAATGCCTCTCCCACCACCTGTGAAGACATGGCTACACTGCTAATTTTAGCACTCTAACACTATCAGAGCCAGAGCTGGTATGTCTACGGAGCTGGAAATTACACCGTAAACGCCAATGTAAACATACCCTTAGGCCAGTGCTAAATCCCACCCTATAAACAGTGAAACAGACAGAAGATTTCCCCCCCAAAACGGCTTTGACATCAAAGACAGAAAAAGTTGTGTGCACACACCCTTATTGATCTTGAGGTCTTAGGGTCTATCTGCACATTTTGAACCTTTTCAAAATATTCAAACGTTTCAAAGTTTCAGGCCCCCTCCCCCCCCCAATTTGTGAAGATGAAGCTATTAGAACGTAAATGAAAGTGCTGCTGCCCTTTTGACATAGCCCCGTAGAGAACTTGCCACCCATCGAACAATAACAGCATAAATGCTAACGCTAAGCACACAGAGTTTTTCCTCTTATGTTAAAAATCGAGGTTTGACTGCACCAGGTACAAAGTGGTGCAGCATCTCTCCCACGAGGGGGACTTAATATTGTCATAATGCTATGGCAGCTTTAGCTTTTTTTCCCCATTCACTGACTTACAGGCCTGGTCATCGATTGCCTTCTACACTATTGTCCATTACACTTGTGCGCAGAGGGGTTAAATGCTACCAGTTCAGCAGTCTCCTCTCACCTGTACCCACTTTGCATGGGGCAGTAAATGAGGCTACAAAATGCAGAGCAATGGAGAAGAAAACTTTGCATGTTTAAAGTTGCACATTTTCCTTCTTTTTACATTTTGTTCTAAGTGATATAGAGGCAGACTTAAAAAAAAAACAACCCCAAACAACAACAAAAGAAAACAGATCAAGAATTGGAAAGGCACCTCTGAACAGGTTATAAAAATGTTAAGGTGAAATTTTAAACCTCACCTACAAGACTGCATCCTTTGTTAGGTCATCATCAATGTAACCTTGTCCCAAGTGTGCCTTTTGTGACACCTACGGTCTCTTTGTGGGACATAACTATACGCAAACCATTTCCTATTAAAAATTAAAAATGGAATGGGGAAATCAAAGTGAAATGGAAATGAAAGATTTATTTCTTGTGAAGTGACTAACGTGATTAGCTTTATTGTAAGGGAGAGCTACTGAAGCTACATTTTTGATCTCTGTCTAGCTGGGGGATTGTAACCATGTTGAGCAGTGTGCTTTCAGATCTTTATGCTCCGGGCAAGGGGGTTGTTCTTTGAAGTGCTTTTCTTTTTTTCCTTGGTGGACAGAGAAACTAGAAGATATTTAAACAGCCTAGCTCTTTTAGGGGAGCATATCAGATCACTGGATATTAGTAGCTACAGTTCTGAGCACCAGCGGCAGTACAGAATGCTCTGAACAGCTAGCTTCAGACTGACAACAGCGACAGTGATAACTGGCACCTGTGCATCTCAAAGGGCTTTATAGAGGTGGCATGACAACACTTTACAGATAGGGAAACTGACGCACAAAACGGCTCAGGAACTTGCTCAAGACCATGCAGCAAGTCAGTAGTGGGGGTAGGAATACATCCCAGCTCTGATGGCGCCTATCTACTTGACTGTGTTGCTTTTCTCTATAGAGGGAGATGCAATACAAACAATAGAAAGTCAAATACAAACTACTTTAAGCCATACACACGTTTTATAAGGAGCTGTAGAAAAAGATTTTGCTATACACAGCACACATTCCCGCCCCCAATGTTCTCGTTGGAGCTATTTAAACACAGCATTTCTCTCTGTTTTCTTCAACCTATTCCAAAAAGTAATCAGTCTTACATCTAAATAGAGTGCAAGGCTAATGACCAAATTATTCCACCACATTCACACCCCAACTCCTATTTGAAGTCAATGGAATTTCTGCAGAGAAAACAGGGGAAGCATCTGTCCCATAGACCCTGATCCCACAATATGCACCTTGTAAATACAGAGATCTGCTCTTCATGGACTACATTACAGGATCAGGACCATAATATAATTTCCCTGATTTTGTGCACTGCTTGTGGGAAACAAACACAACCTTAATGTACACATCGCTTTTTTTCCTTAAACTTATTTTAAAAGATGGTTTAGTTTCCTGACTGTGCCAGAGGAAGGGAGCAGAAAGTGGGTGCTGTGTCTCGTATGGGGAAAGGGAATTTGGTGTTTGAAGGAAAGGATTGGAACATGGAAGAATCAGCCTTCTCTTATGGGAAGTGGATGTTACAAAGTGGATGTAGAACATAGGGAATCAGGTACCTTTCTGAGGAGGGGAATGCACATAAGAAGAATGTTCTGTTCTACTGTGAGTTTCATAGGAGTGAAGATATTTTGAACAGTGGAGGAAAAATTGCGGAGAAGGACACACGGTGGGAGCATGCATGGACGGAATGGATGGCTGGTGTAGCATATACGCCACTGCCCTCTACGAAATAGAAAGTCAGGGTCTATAAGATAATGGAGATCTTTCTTTAGCTCAAATTATGTTTTCAGAGCAGAAGTTCCTGAGCTTTGCCCATGCTGTTGAAAAGGAAACCCAGAGGGCTATATTAAGCTGAAGAGATGATCATAAACTCTGTGCAGCTATGGAATCATTATAGCATGTGTCTCAAGGAGGGAGGGATAGCTTAGTGGTTTGAGCATTGGCCTACTAAACCCAGAGTTGTGAGCCCAATCCTTAAGGGGGCCACGTAGGGATCTGGGGCAAAAATCAGTACTTGGTCCTGCTAGTGAAGGCAGGGGGCTGGACTCAATGACCTTTCAAGGTCCCTTCCAGTTCTCGGAGATAGGTATATCTCCATATATTATATTATTATTATTATTATAAGGAGCACATAGGAGAGGCCTACAAGGGGAAAATGGAAACGAGGACACACGTGACCTCCTAATACCCTAAATTTCTGTTGTCTTTGTAGTGAGGTGGGAGAGAAGTGAGCAAGGTAGCCCTTTATTTTACACTAATGATTTTTATTACAATAGCACCCAGAGGCCCCAGCTGAGATCAGGCATCCATTATGATAGCTGCCGTACATACACACACAGTCCCTGAAGAGTTTACAGTATAGAGAAGACATGGGGCAGGAGGGAAAACAGAGGTACAGAAAGCATTTGTCCAAGGTTACATGGGAAGTCATTGGCCCAGGCAGGAATAGAAGCCAGCCTCCCGAAACGGTCTTTTCGCTGTACCATACCGATTCTCCTATAGAGGCTTCTGTTGCATTAGAGGTTGGTGGTGCATGCCACTTCCTGTGTATTTTATTTCTTTAAAGTGATTTTCTCGTTGATTGTAAGACGGTAAAATGTCAGAGCCATAAAGCTCTGAAAGAACAATGCCTTATGCAGAGTTTTAACATTATATAAAGAGTACCACGTGGCCAATGAACTTCTAACTCTGTGATAGCTAGATTAGGCAAACCTCACCTCACAGAACCTCTCTCCAGATTCCAGCTCTGCGCATAGGCCTCAGCATCATACTCTAGCAGTGCCTGCTACTCAGTGTTTTCTTTATCAAACCCTGTTTTATAGCGATTTATAAATCAACTATGAAAACTTGCTCCAGGCTAAATCTTGGCATACAAAGTCACAGCCAAGACCTGATTTCACTAAAGCTGATTAAAAACCAGTTTGACGTTTTAAATTACACTGAAGGAGAGCAGGGAAAAGATCAATGTCTGTGGATTTCAACATTTCCCCCCCTCAGCGCCATACAATTTGAATTAAAATATATCTGAATAACTGTGCTGTGGCACCGCTTTCTCTTCTGTAGTCCTGCCATCCGGCCCGTTTGTGTGCAACACGCTGCTTTTCTAGCCTTTAGTATGGGCAAATGAGACCCCTTAAACAATATCAGACAACATTTCTATTTCAGAAGCGTTTTCTACTTTGGAAATGATTTGAGAGCTATGGCCGAATAGCGTGCTGCAGGCCTGATCCAAACCCCACAGAAGTCAATAGGAGTCCTTCTGTTGACTTCAGTGGACTTGGGATCAGGTCCTAAAAGAACCAAGTGTTATTTAGTATACTATTTTTTCTGTGAATTCTAGTGCTAGTGAAATAATTTGGATTGGTAAGGGTTTGGGGCATTGGTGGTGATAAAAATCTTTGGCAAGGCACTTATCGCTAGCTGAGGAGTTTTCAGCTGGATGAGACTATGGAGATGAGATGGTTAATTTGGAGGCCTAATTATAAATGCTGAGGCCCCCCGTGTTGCTTCTGTTTAGGCAAGCTCCAGACCCACCCAAAACATTGCAGTTGCCCAAAGAGGAACTGAAATGTCAACAGGGGACCTGCTCTTGTTCCTATTTAAATCACTAGAATTGTTACTGTTGACTTCAAAGGAAGCAGGCCAAGATTTGCATTGATGAGCCTTGTACCACAAACACCTAGTTATTGCATTTATCTAGTTTGGCTAGATATTAAAATCAGCATTTCCAACTCTTGTGATTTTATCCCATGTCTTGTGATACTGGCTGTATTTTTCACAGCCACAGCTTCGAAAGTCATATAATTACATGAGACTCTCAGCTTTCATTTTTAAAAAGCAAGTTTTGAACCCTCCTGATTGCAGAGAAATGCTTGTACATAGGAGCCCTAAAGGTGAAAACCTGAGAAGCCAAAGAAAAAGGAACCCAATTTTAATTTTAAATTGCTTTTTTGGGGGCGGGGAGGGGGCGGCAGAGGAGGGTGGGGTATGCTTGGGGTTAATCCTTACTTTCATGTCATTTGAGTTGCACAACATCAGAGGCAACAATTCCTAAAGTTGAAGAGAAGTAAGGTGGGAGAAAGAGAGAGATGGTTTGAATTTCAGCCTCTCTAAAATATTTGGATGACTCTTCCATAGGCTGCTTTCTTTGAAGAAAGCAAACACCATCTATATTCGCTAAAAAAAGAGATTCATGAACAGGCAGCAATAATAATAAGGAAAACCTAACCAGGCCTTACTAGCTAGAAGAAAGAGAGTAACAGCTACCATTTGTAAAATGTCTACTTTCACACTCTAGGTGTTTGGTTCTGCCATATTTAAAGGGCTAGCTGTAGAAAGGCATGCTGGGATAAAGTTCCCATAAGAAGGCAACCCTCCACTAAGGAGCCTTAATAAGGGGTAGGAGCTCACCAAAGAAGATTTCTCTGTGTGGTGTCATGCCTCGCCTCTCAGTATCATATTAGGTTAGATGTGGGGTTTATTTTCTCTGTTTTTGTTTTCTTTAACCTTTTTCACTAGGGAGAAATATATATTTCCTACCCAGCTCTATTAAATATATGCATACATCAGGATCAGGGCTAACGTTTGTACAGGGCTGCTTGTACTGTGACTGTAAGTACATATACTTGTTTTTTTTTTTTTGTTTAATAGCACTGAATTCACTCAAGACTTGAGAAAAGGGAAAACTGAAAAATGTGTCAAATACCTTGTGTTGGGTTAGTACTGCACTGGCTCTGTATAATTACAGCCGATTGATGAGACTTTCGATGCCGTGCCTGTCTAAATGACTTTTTTTTTTTGCTTTTGTTCAAAATAATGCTTTATTTTAAAGGAAGCAAAATCAAAGTAATAATGCGTATGCTAGACAGAAATATGCTGCAACCTTCAGTTATTGCACAGAAGAGTAAAATCACAAGATGTATTGTCTAATCAACTGCTGGGTGCCCAACAAGTAATTATTAAGAGATGCAATCAAACAACAGTATGACATGAAAAGCTATGTTGCATTTCACTACATTATCTACAATATATCTTGTGCTCTATAAACCTTATTTGTTTGGCTTTAACATAGCCTGCAGCCATGCCACTGCATTGGGGGATACTAGCAGGTGACATAAATGAAGCAGGGCTGAGCCCAATTAGTTCTAGCACTGGGAGGCAGGGGTTCCTCAAAGGAATTCAGGTGCTGCAGAAAGTGATGTTAGTGAAGCAATTAGCAGCACTAGTGATTCATTCTGAGTCACTATGAACCAGTGTCTTCACATAGAGTGATGGGATGCTCCATAAAAAGTAATCTACTTCAACGGGTGCAAACTGGCTTAAACCTCTAATGTAGCTACCCTTAAACCAATTTAATTCTTGCTTAAATCAGTTTGACTTGCATGGATAGACTATTGACTTAAAGATAAAGCACTATAAGCAAAAGTTAAACTGGTTTAAGTGTATCTACATGAGGGGTTTGCACCTGTTTAACTAAACCGCTTTTTAAATACAGGCAAGGTTCTTACTGATGTAAATGGGAGCGGTGCATGTTTGAGATGAAGACCATAGACTCCTAGCTATAAGCCTTTTCTCTCTGTAGTGAGAAGGAGCAGGGTAGTATAGGAAGATGGGATTGCAAATAGGAATGATGAATTAATAACATGGACAATAGATTATAAAATGATGGGTGTAGTTTGGGTACAATGAATCATTGTCTTTACAAGGCTACCCTGCTTTCCAAGCCCCACTCCTTCTGATGGGGGAACCCTGCTATTCCCCGGCAGCGCTTAATTGGTAAAGAATGAGGTGCCAGGCTCTAGCCAATTTTTATTTTACTTTCATCACTGATGTGGCAAACCCAGAGGTGCCGGGACTATGAACCCCCAAACTTAGAGATGCTGGGACACAGGCCTGGCAAGTCCTGGCATAAATTAAGCACTTTTCTCTAGACTCAAGCAGCCTCAAATAAGGCTAACTCTTGGTTCTACTAAAGTCAATGGCAAAACTCCTACTCACTTCAGTGGGAGCAGAATTTGGCCCTAACTTCCCTGGGCCCTATTAGTCGTTTTGTAAACCCTGTGGGCTTTCGGTTTGTATCTCCAGTGCATGTAGGAAGAATAACCTTTATACCTAAAGTTATCCGCAGTTAAACCCAGGCTCCCTTGCCTTATCTCAGTTTCTTCCCAGCTAAGCTGGGGTTCACGGATATGTGAATGTCCCAGGGGCCACAATTTCCCAGAGAAGACTTACTACCTTTAATGCAGATTGGGGCAATCTGGGGCATTTTGCTCGCTTTGTAAGTACTAATCTAGACAGAGTGATGCTTGTTTTTCAAAAGCTGTGTCTTCCTGCCCCTTCCTTTAAAAAATATATTTTTGCTTCCCCAGAGTCAGTCAGCCCAGTCAGTTGCTGCTCTTTAAAGGTAACTACAAATGGTCCAGGTATGATCATCATTTTTGTAGTCTTATGGAGCCGATAATCATCCTTGTGACAGCTCTGGTGTTACACAAAACCCTTGGATACTCCTGGCTCACTCAGTGTGGTCCTCACTCCAGATCCTTCAACTTCAGGCCATGTAAATGGTTTCACATAAACTGAAACAGAAATATTGAAAAGGTCTTCACATGGCATTTGTTTCCATAGAAGTAAGTTCCAACAACTTTCTAGAGAGGGGTTTGCTTGCTTGCTGCTTCTCACTTGCAAACCGTGGGCCCAATCCTGCAAACACATGCTGGTACAAGTAGTTGCATTAAAGCCAATCGGATTATGGCTAGCAGCACTGGGCCTGGTTCTGCTTCCATTGAAGTCAATGGAAGTTATGCCACTGATTTCAGTGGGAGAAGGTCTGGGCCCCAAAAGTGCAGACAGCTACTGCAGAGTAATTAACAGGTTTGCCACCTCCCATCACGCTGAGGCAAAAGACATTTTATTTGAAACTGTCACATTCAAGAAATTAATGCAAAGACCTACACTGTACAATACTGATCTGCAATCCATATTTTAGTCTCTTGTGCAAAGCAGAACAGAAATGTTAATCTATTTTTCTTCTCCCTCTAGATACTGAATGATGCAATACAGGAGACTTGGATATATTCCCTGACTCTTCTACAGAATGGCTGTGTAAACTTGTGCAAATCACTTCACCTCGCAGGGCCTCTGGCCCATCCCATCATTCAGACCCGCCCCCCGCCCTTTAGACTGTAAACTCTGTAGGGCAGGAGTTGTCACTAATTATTGATGCATTTTCAAATGAGCCCAGCACACTGGGAGCTGAGCCCTTATTAAAATCTGACTGCTCATTTTAGGGCCTACAGGGGAACTGAGGTCTTGTAAATCTGACTCCGAATGCAGATACTGAGCCTTTCTGAAAACTCTGGCCAAGAGCATTTGTACAGTGCCTAGCTGATACACATTTTCTGATGTGAACGGAGTGATGAGGCTCTAATTTCAGTTTGAAGGATGGTCCAGAGGCCAGGATTCTACTGGAGGGCACATAAGCCCTGACTTCAATTCCCTGCTCTACCACAGACTTCCTATCTGAGCTTGAGGAAGCCACTTAGGGCTAGATTCACAAAGATATTTAGGCACAGAACCACCGCTCAGCTGCTGCCTTTGTAGAACCTACATTCCCACCAATAAGCATGTGCAAAGCTGCTTAATTCCTGATATCACCCCTCAGCTAATGAGATGCTCAGTGCCCTCGACTCGTTCATGCCTAAACCCAATGGGATTCCCAAACTTCCTCAACAGGGCTCAATGTGGTAGGCATGTGCAGATCATGCCTACTGGATTGGGCCCCAGACAGACAGTTGGGGGCAAGAATTTGTGTGGGTGTGGTTGTCTGTCCCAGAATAAATAATAGCCCAGTGGGTAGGGTATGCACAGGGGATGTGGGAGACCAAGATTCAAATTCCCACTCACCTTATTTGGAGCAGGCACTTGAATGCAGGTCTTCCACATCCTATGTGCCTAGCTACTGCAGGCTCTAAATAAGCCATTTATAACATACTTTAATTGACGTATAGAATATCTATTTTAATAAGTGATGTTTTCAAAGGCACTAGCTAATTAATATGAGGAAAGCGCAAAAAAAAAAAAAAAAAACCAACAAACAAAAACAACAACAACACAGGCATATTGGACCAATAAATGGGCCGCCTTCTAGATAGCCATGATTTTCAAAACTAGGAGCCTAAAAATTATGCATCTAAGTCCCTATATAGGCATCTATGGAAAAGTTCTGATTTGAAAGAATACTGAGCACTTAGCAGCTCCCATCACCCAAATGGGAACTCTTGGTGGTCATCACTCATGAAAAATCAGGCCATTTATTTAGGTGTCTTAATAGGGATGGAGCTGCCTAAATTTAGCTCCTAATTTTGAAAATCTAGACCAATGTTTCTTAAATCCTAAATAAAAGCCTGAGATGACAGTACTGTGGGCAGATGGTCCTGTTCAGCAGCCATGAAGCTTGAGAAGTGGGCCAATTTCTTGACAGATATAGTGCCTAAGAGTTGTAAATCAGTAAAGCTTATGAGTTTGTAGAGCACGCTTGGTGGCATGCCAAAGCTAGAATACAAGCCTTGCTGTTTCAAAGCTCACCATTATTAACCTTGGACTTAAAATATAAGACCATTAGCAAATATTATTTGGATAATTAACATGCAAAAGTGATAGAAAGCAAATAGCAACATTCCCCTGGACACCTATTCCTCATTTGCACATGCTAATTACTTGCATTTGCATACACATGTGAAAACACAGTGTCTTCCCCATTAGTACTGATCACATTCCTCATTAACTTAAGTCAATACCCCAAAAATGCAAATACGGTTGTAGCTAAATGTAACACTATTTTGCATAGACCAATAACCCATAAACTCTTTGGATTGTTTTTGGCCATCCTGGATAGTAACCTAGTGACGGAAAGAACAAATGCACACTCTGACAATGAAGGCAAGTCAATCTCTTGCAGTGTCACCTTCCTACACTGTTATGTTCTTGATCTGCATTTGTCAGATGTGGGAAAACTGAGCAGCTGTTGGCACAGGCGTCTTATCGGCGTGCGGCTAATATAACATTTCCTCTGTGCGAATGAATTGTGAATACAACTCTATTCAACCCCTTTCACCGTTTCTGAATCAACACAGACTTCACAGACCCCTTAGTTTCAAACTATTGTAGAAGAAAACAAGATGTTGTTGGTCCTGCTTTGAGCCGGGGGTCGGACTAGATGACCTCCTGAGGTCTCTTCCAACCCTAATCTTCTATGATTCTTTCTAGTGTCTACATTAACCATTGCAACATTCCAGGCTGTATTTTGTGGAAGGGATTGTGGTGGGCTGGGTTAGGAACAACATGGAAGTTAGAGATTAAAACCATCTATTAGGCCATCTACTCCACACCCCTCTTGCTAATGCAAAATGCAGCCTGAGGAAGATTAGATTATGGTAGTGTGAATCTTCAGACATGGTATTTAAACTCTGATACAAACTACCGGTGTAAGTAATAGTTATGCACCTACATTCTGTTCCTTAGGTTTTCAAAATTGATCATTGCCAAAGCTGTTTGGGACTTTATAAGGGTATTACAAGCCAGGGGCCAGTTTCACTGCTATGCGCTGGCTGTTCTGCGCTATCCAATTAAGCAAGGTTTATGGCTGCTTTTGCAACACCAGTGTGAAACAGCCAGAGCACACTGATATACCCATCTTTCCGGTTTAGAAAGTTACTTCTGCTTTGGGGTACACTACTGCAAGTTAGATGCTGATGTAGACAGTAAACCTAGACATAAGATGATAATGTAGAAATAGTGCCGAACTCCTTTAGCATCTCTTTCAAGAGTTGTACTAAAATGGTCAGTTTTCACTTTGGCAAAAGGCTAATGGTGGGGAGTCACAGGTTCTGTTCTAGAATGGGTTTTTTAAAAAAATGTGTCTATTAATGATCTAGAACAGGAAGTGAGCACTGAGGTGGCAAAATTTGCAGATACACAAAATTATTATTTTCAAGAGTGGAGAAGACTGAACAGAACTCCAGAGAGACACAAACAAGCTAGGTAAATGGGCAACACAATGGCAGATAAAATTCAGAGCTGATAAATGTAAAATAATACACACTAAGAGAGAATAATTTGAATGACTCATACCATACTGTGTGAGCTGTAAATTAACTATATCAACTTAGGAAAAAAGACGTGGGCATCACTCTGAACAGCTCGATAAAAACTTGGGCTCAATGTGCAGATGCAGTCAAAACAGTAAACAAAAATGTAACTTTGTATAGGAAGTAGGAAGGAGAATAATACAGACATGAAATTATATAAATCAGCCTTTAACTGGAATATTACGTTTGGTTCTGGTCACCCATCATCTCAAAAAGCAGAAATAGAGATGATTCAGAAGCAGGTGATTAGAATAGAAAACTTCTTGTAAAAGACAGGTTTCAGAGTAGCAGCCGTGTTAGTCTGTATCCGCAAAAAGAAGAACAGGAGTACTTGTGGCACCTTAGAGACTAACAAATTTATTAGAGCATAAGCTTTCGTGGACTACAGCCCACTTCTTCGGATGCATATATGCTTATGCTTATGCTCTAATAAATTTGTTAGTCTCTAAGGTGCCACAAGTACTCCTGTTCTTCTCTTGTAAAAGAAAGTTTAAAAAATTGGGACTGATCCCCTAAGAGACAGAACAAATGAGAAGGGCCAGGGTACAGGTAT
This sequence comes from Trachemys scripta elegans, assembly GCF_013100865.1. NCBI lineage: Eukaryota > Metazoa > Chordata > Testudines > Emydidae > Trachemys > Trachemys scripta. The sequence goes on from NC_048302.1 coordinate 130,745,036, forward strand.
AGAACATAACAAATGGTATAGAGAGGAAAGATGAAGAACTTCCACTCACCCTTCCTCATAATAAAAGAATAAGGGGATATTCCTGAAGTTGGAAGGCAACAAATTCAAAACTGGTATAAAGAAATTCTGCATCTGACAAAGTGGGTATTCACCCATAAAAGCTTATGCTCCAATAGGTCTGTTAGTCTATAAGGTGCCACAGGACTCTTTGTCGCTTTTTTCACACAGTTCATAGTTAGTCTGTGGAACACTTTGCAACATGATAGCATTGAGGACTAAAGCATATCAAAATTAAAAAAGAAAGGGTTGTTCTCCCTGTGGCTGCAGGAATTAGGCTTTCTCTGTAACATAGAGTTTATAATTTTCATTCTGGGGAAGCTCTAAAGAAACAAGTACCTGAATAAAATCATGTCTGGTACTTATGTAATATGTAGAGACTTTATATTTTTACCAGCTTCAAAACATTTTCAGAGCAGCTAGAGTCAGAAACTGTGCCAAAATGTACCGCAGGGAGATCTTGCACCTCGAGGTTGGTCTTCCAGGACATCACGGCCAGGAGAAACATCATCCCCCCTGCTCCTCAGGAGAAGGATGCTAGAAGGAGAACTTCTTCCATCTCCCCTATTGACCAGGATCCTGATGCTGGTCATTGTCCTTCTGTGCTGGAAGGTACCCCAACTGGCGGGACCAGCTTCTCCTCAGAAACCACCCTGCGGGACCTCAACATCTCACTAGATGCCTGCCCAGCTGAACCTCTCCGTACTACTCTCCCAGAGCAACGAGAACCATCCAGCGAATCCACTGATACAACTGAAGCTCATCCAACAGACGGAGAAGAAAACCAGCACTCAGGGAGGGATAGCTCAGTGGTTTGAGCATTGGCCTGCTAAATCCAGGGTTGTGAGTTCAATCCTTGAGGGGACCAATTAAGGATCTGGGGCAAAATCAGTACTTGGTCCTGCTAGTGAAGGCAGGGGGCTGGACTCAATGACCTTTCAAGGTCCCTTCCAGTTCTAGGAGATAGCATATCTCCATTTACCGTGGGTCCACACGCAGCAGACAGGCTCCCCTGTCAACTCTGCGTACTCCTCTCGCAGAGCAGGAGTACCGGTGTCGACGGCGAGCACTTCTGGGATCGATTTATCACCTCTAGCCAAACGCGATAAATCGATCCCAGAAGATCAATTGCTTACCGCCGAACCCGGAGGTAAGTATAGACATACCCTGAGTGTGCACAGTGCACAGAACTCCTGCATCCACACAGAACCACAACATGAAGGAAGATCAGTTGCCGCTATGATCCAGAAGCTCTACCAGTCAAACCTCCCTAACGCTATAAGAGAGATCCTCAATGGGCCCTCATCCTACTGTGCAATCCTGTCCGAGAGACTATTCTCGTACTTCGAGGGGTGTTTGACTGTGTAACTCAGAACTATGCGTAGCATCCAGAGTGCCTGCATCCTTTACTCTGGGTTGGCAGAGGACCAGGAACAAGACTTTACATCACAGGAAGTAGAGACCAGACTTACAGCCCCAGGTAAGGATGGCATTTGGTATAACATCCTGAAAAAATGAGACCCCAACTGCCTGGTATTAACTGAACTTTTCAACAAATGCAAACAATTCTGCCATACTCCCAGCTCCTGGAAGAAGTCTATGACGGTGTTCGTCTACAAGAAAGGCGAGTGAGACTACCCCAGCAACTGGAGACCCATCTCTCTCTGCTCCACCATGTACAAACTGTATGCCAGCGAGGATCACAGACTGGTCAGTGAACAGAGGAGCCATCGGCTCCAAACAGGCTTCATGTCATGCAAAGGCTGCTATGAACACAACTTTGTCCTTCAGACTGCCATCCACATTGCCAGGAGGGCACGGAGGCAATGTGCCATAGCGTGGCTCGACCAGGCTAATGCTTTTGGATCAATGCCCCACCAGCACATTTTTGTCATGCTGTGAAAATTCGGGATGCCTGAAAACTTTCTCCAATTGATCAGGGAACTTTATGAAGGCTGCACTATCACCATCTGCTCCAGGGAAGGAGAGACACCTGAAATTCCTATCTGTAGTGGCATGAAGCAAGGTTGTCCCCTCAGTCCCATTGTTTTCAACTTAGCCATGGAGCCACTCATTTCAGCCATCTCCAGCGGGCTAGGCAGTTTCGACCTGTACGGCAATGGCATGAATATCCTGGCCTTCGCAGATGATCTGGTCCTCATTGCAGACAACCCCGATGTATCTAACAAATGCTTGACATCACCAGCCAGGCTCCCCACTGGATGGGACTCTGTTTCAATGCCAGGAAGTGTGCATCCCTGCATATCGATGTCAGTAGAAGGGACTCAGTCCAGACGATGTCTTTTCAGATTCAGGGTGAACACATGATCTTCCTAGAGGACGAACAAGCATACCAAGATCTCGGCATGCCCACGGGTTTCAGTGTCCAGCAGATACCTGAGGATACCATCGTGGAGATCCTACGAGATGTGGCAAGGATCGACTCCTTCCTACTGGCACCATGGAAGATCAACACCTTGAACACCTTCCTGATCCCCTGTTTCTCATTTGTCCTGAGGGGATCTGCTGTGGCGAAGGTACCTCTGAAAAGGCAGAAAACACCAGCTAGTAAAGAAGTGGATGTTTCTTCATCAGAGAGCCAGCAATGAATGGGTATACATCTCACATAGGCAGGGCAGTGCCAACATCCCTCATATGGGTGGTCTGTGAGACGTTGCAGTGATCACTCATGCCTTCTGCCTTCTGACGTGCCCAGACGTCATGGGGAGGAACATCGCAGGAAGTGCCATGCGGGATATCATCAAGAAGTGAATCGCCAGGGCCCCCTCCAACCAAGATGTTGCCATTTACCTGAGCAGCTCGCTGGAAGGCGAATTTGGAAGAGACGGGGGAGACTTTGCTTCCCTCTGGACTTGTGCCCGCAATGCTATGCGACGACTGGAGAAGAGTATTGGCTGCCACTGGAAGTGGTGAGAGGAATGCCAGGAGCTGGGAGTCCTGGTGCCACAGGTGAAGAATACAAAGCACACAACCATCATTCCGAGAGCTAGAACCATGATGGAGAGGATGTTGAAGGATGGCATCCGCTGCCTGTATGTGGAAAACCTGAAGCAGAAGCCAGACCAGGGCAAGGCGTTCGAGGTGATGTGCAAGTGGGACGCCAGCAACCGCTTCCTCCCCAGGGGCAGCTTCACCCAATTTGCCAACTGGAGGTTCATCCACAGGGCCCAGCTCAACTGCGTCCCACTGAACGGAGCCATCCGCCACGGGAATTGGGACAAGTGATGTAGGAAGTGTGACTATGCCAACGAGACACTACCCCACGTCCTGTGTAGCTGCAAACCCCATTCCAGAGCCTGGCAGCTGCAACACAACACCACCCAAGATCGCCTGGTCAGAGCCATCCCGCCAGTCATGGGGAAGGTTGCCTTGAACTCCACCATTCCCAGAACCGACAGCCAACTGCGACCGGACATCGTCATCACCAACGAGGACCGAAAGATTGTCACGGTGGATGTCACAGTGCCCTTCAAAAACAGAACCCTGGCCTTCCATGATGCCCAAGCTCAAAAGGTGGAGAAATACACTCCTCTGGCCGACACCTTGAAAGCTAGGGCTTACCAGGTCCAGACACACACGCTGATCGTCGTAGCCTTGGGCGCATGGGACCCCAATAATGAGCGGGTGTTGCGAGAATGTGGAATCGGTCAATGCTACGCTCAGCTGATGCAGCAACTCATGGTGTTGGACACCATCAGATGGTCGAGGGACATCTGCAAAGAACATAGAACACATCACTGGACATCGACAATACCAGGAGGGATGAGCTGGAGTGCCAATCAGAAGCGCAGTAAGGAAAGTAACTGAAAGACTTCCCTGATAGATTGTATTTCCTAAATGAAAAACCTACCCTAATTCTCAGTTACTGAGGGAAAATCTCCACTCATTGATATATTTTGCTTTCCACAACCAAATCTCTGTACAACTTCTCATGAGTTATGTACCCAAATACCTGGATGCTAATATCTAAACTGTATTCCTTAATTTATTCACCTAAATTTGGGTTATTGCTGATTATGTACTCTATGTATCATGTGACTTTTAAAAACAAACTCTGTATTTGTGGATAATCTAAGCACTATACCCAGATGTACAGACACTTTTCTCAACCTATGTATTACATAATTTTTTTTAACACTAGCTTTAATAATTTTTTTAAATCCGGGTAAGCTGTTATGTCTCCTTCCTGATTCTGAAGACTGTATCCTGCAGTGATTGAGGAGATGTACTTTATATTCAAATAAGTCTTTTCTTCCCCTGACTCCATGACTGACTTTTAGAACAAAGGTGTTACTTCTGTTCCAAATACTCCTGTTTTGTGAATTAATAAAATGGTATGTCCAATTTCCCAAACACAGGATTTACTTTCAGTCTAAAATTAATTAGTTTGAATCAAGCAAAACAAGAAAGAACTAGAATAAAATCTCCAAGAAAGCGCACAGTGTATGCATTTGTTCTGTAATAGGTTGTTGCAATTCAGAAAACAAAATGGCTGCTATCTCTGCAAGCCAAGAAAAGCTCTTAGGTGCAGTACACAGGAAATGAAGACATAACATTTTAGACCTACTGTACAGGACAGTATGATTCAACTTTATCCCATTACCCTCTGCCCCCTATTTTTACATTTTTCCTAACCAGGGTAATGAGCACTGTGGGTAATGCATCCCCATGAACAGGTCCCCTAACTCTGTACAATGTAGTTGGAACCAGATTAAGAAGCCTTTCCCTTATGCATCTCAGAAGCCTACATTTTATATAACAGAAAGCCACGGTATATCTTGCTGTTCTATTAAGTCTATGGTGATGCAGCCTTGGAGTGGGTGCTGGTCTGTAAACCTAAGTTTTGAAAAAGTGAGAACTGATCTCCCAAGGAAAAGTCTATATGGGGTACCATTGTAATAAACAGTCTTTGATTAATGCAAAAACATCATATCTGTCATCTTACCTGGACAGTCCTTTTGTCAGAATTACATGGGGGAACCATGCAGAAATAAATGAGTTTTACTAAGGGGCCAGAAATAGTTGCTCCTTATTCAATAAGATTAAGTAACAAAACTTTGAAGTAGAAGGTGTAGAAATGCATTCCTAAAATCCCCATTTTGTGTCATTTTAGGAAATGTATGTGCGTGCCAAAGTATCTTGTTCTTGTTCTGATGGTTTTTTTATCAGATCCACATGGAGTTTGTTCCAGCTATGAAATGCAAATTTATCTCACACTGATCTTGCTGCCAGTATAAAGATTAAAAATACATATGTAATGCTTTTCCTGGACCGTTTGCAAAGGTCTTTAGATGGTGATTCCAGGTTTTATGCAGCTGCTCAGAATAGTGTTAATGTCACAGACTTATATTGGCCAAAAATGTATAGAACGGTATCTCCTTTGGAGATAATTTTTCTTTGCTATTAAAGGGACATTGACAAGTAGGGTTGGTCTCCAAAAAGGAAGGGTTTTTTTTGTTTGTTTGTTTTGTTTTTTTAAAGAGAGGATTTGCAAATTCTACTATGCACACATCTGTTTTTGTAGCTTTTCTTTTTAATTTCAACTTTTCTCTGCAGTATTAGAAACCCCAAAACAATGCACCATTGTGCTAGTGCCTGAGAGAGCAAATAATTGAGACATTATATTATCTAGATTTGTTGACCAGAGGGAAATGCAAGAAAGAAATAAACAGTGAAAAATAAGTGATAATAATAATAATAAGAAATAAAAGTAAAGCGACACAGATAAAAATCCTTTAAAATAGGAACCTTATTCTCCAAGAATGAGTGTCTAAAGTTAGGCACCTAGGTCCACACATCTAGGTACCTAACTAAAGCTCAGATTCAGGAAAGCATCCCTATTAAGGACAATGCTAATCCACATAGAATATCAGGTTTGGAAGGGACCACAGGAGGTCATCTAGTCCAACCCCCTGCTCAAAGCAGGACCAATCCCCAACTAATTAATCCCAGCCAGGGCTTTGTTAAGCCTGACCTTAAAAACCTCTAAGGAAGGAGATTCCACCACCTCCCTAGGTAACCCATTCCAGTTAGCTTCACCACTCTCCTAGTTAAAAAGTTTTTCCTAATATCCAGCCTAAACCTTCCCCACTGCAACTTGAGACCATTACTCCTTGTTCATGTCCTGAACTGATGCAAAGTGGCCTGATTTTCAGAGGCGGTGAGCCTGATTTTCATGGGAACTATGGGTCCTCTGGAAATTAGGCCACTTAAAATTTGATCCAATGAAGTTAATGGAAGGATACCCATTGACTTGAATAGGTGTTGGGATAGGCTCTAGGTTGGGTTCCTAACTTTAGGCAACAACTTTTGAAAAAGATAAAATTTTTATCTTTCCCAGAAACAAATTTTAATTTATAATGTAATTCTTGTTTTTATAATTCTTTTTCTGGTGTGCACAGATATAAGAGATTTATGCTGGCTAGTAAATGTAACCACTTAAGTGGAGTAATAAAAAAAAAGTGCAGGTGCACTTAAGAGGTCTGAAAAATCTCAGCTCCCAAACCATAAAATGTTCGAAGTAGTGGGTGTTTCAAGTGTCCTTATTAGTGAAGGTGCTTAAACTGTCCTATTTGATCACCAGTGATTAAAGGACCGATTATCAGCAGAATAGTAAATCTATGTATTGTCTGAGTAGCAGTGAGAGGTTAAACACCATAAGCAATCATATCAGCTAATGGTGTATATAGAGTTCTGAGAAATGCCATATACTAGGCTCTGAAGAAAGAGGTTTTAAAGTGAAACTAATAAAACATAATTGCTTAACCTGTACAGATTCAAGGTGAAACTCTGAATTCTGAGGACATTCTTAATACTATCATGAGACCAAACTCTGCTATTGTAACTCCAAATCTAAAAGCTCAGGTCCCTATTAATAAGGCTCAAAACTAAATGCACTTTAATTAGCATTAACCAAATGCACTGATAATTAGCTGCATAAAAGGGATGGAAGGAATACAGTATCTAAAGGGAAAACAAGTAATGGAAACAGAATTACTTACCAGATCTTTAGTGACACTAAGAACAGCTTAATCTTAAATGAATGTTTAGACCATAGGTCATTCCAGCCATTAGGGAATCATGATTTATTCCTTGGACACCCCAAACAAACATTAATTAAGGATTTGCACTGGATTACAATATAGCACATGAACATTTAGGAAGATGGCTTCTTACATGAAGGTAAATGCCTTTTTGCTATAACGTGGTAATTGCCTGAACGGTAAAAAAAGAAAAGAAGAAGAAGAAAGCCATGTCTGCAAAATAATGGTTCAATAAGCTAAGAAATGGAAATGAATGAGGAAACCCACATTTGCTCAGGACAGAGTCAGACAGGAGGGTGAATTTATGACCAGCCACTAATTTTGTAATCTCAGTCCCTCAGCAGGGTGGCAAGATGATATAAAACGTCCTAATTTAATAGTGCTGAGGGAAGTGATCAGATTGAAAGATGATAATTTTCATCTGAACCACATCCATATATTCCTGCTGTAAATTTAAAATTTAAAATAATATTTATAAAGATAAAGCACGTGCACTTAGCACGTTGAAAAATCAGAACAAGGAGGTGCCTCTCTTGCTCATTCCATAGTTTCTGGCATAAAAGAAATGCATTTTTAAAAAATCAACCAAAATCACCTAAGCCTATGCACACATTATTTTCTCATTCGTTTGAAAATTGAAACACCGTTATAATACATACAAGAACAGGAAGTTTTGCTCTTAAGAAATTGTTGTGTTTTAAGATTACATCAGATATACAGTACCTGTCACACAACCTTGCCTTATTATGCTCTTAGATTTTGCAAACTAGATGAGGTCAGGCCAGTTCAGAACTGGGAGGGAGACCTAGTTGTTGAAAGGAATTAGGATTGGCTGTTCAGTCGGTAGCACTTTTTTCTACGAGGTAGACAATACAGAGTAATGTTCAATGAATCAGGTTTGCTGGGAGAGGATGCTCAGCATTTTACTTAATGGTGAGAGCACTTAGCTCAATCTAAGTTTGCTCAGGGTCCTGAAGAGCTGAAGATGAGAGTTTTACCATTGCCTTCAGTGGAGCCAGGACTCATCCCTTGTTCTGCGCTGCATTCTGCGCTCTCCTCCACTCCTGACTCTTTGCCCCTCTTTCCCATTGCCAGGTCTGCCCTCTTCACCCCACGCCCTGGCTCGCCCCCAGCTTTCACTTACTTTGCTCCTGTTCTCGCACAGTCAAGCATTTTTGTCTGCCCATCAGATTAAACTCAATATGGCCAAAAAAGAGTTCTTAGTCTTTCCCCCCAAATCTTGCCCCCTTCCTCAATCATCACGGACAACATCACCATACTCCCCATCACTCGGGGCCATAGCCAGGGCATGATCTTTGACTCAACCCTTCACATGCAGGCTATATCTAAATCTGCCACTTCATTCGGCATGATATCTCTAAGATGAGACCTTTCCTCTCTGTCTACACAGCTAAATCTCTTCTCCAGTCCCTCATCATCTCCTGTCCTGACTACTACAATCTCCTCCTCTTAGCAGTGACAAACTCCATCATAGCCCATTTATAGCCATTCAAAATGTTGTTGCAAAGATCATTTTCCTGGTTCTGTGCTTCAAACGCATTGCCCCTTTCTTTGCATCCCTCAGTTGAATCCCCTTGCTCTAATGCAGTGGTTGGCACGAGGCCCGTCAGGGTAATCTGCTGGCAGGCCGTGAGACAGTGTTTCCATTGACCGTCCACAGGCACTGCCACCTGCAGCTCCTAGTGCCCACGGTTCGCTGTTCCTGGCCAAATGTCTTGTGGCCTGCCAGCGGATTACCCTGATGGGCCACATGCAGCCCATGGACCGCAGATTGCCCACCACTGCTCTAATGCCTCAAACACATACTACTTATCTTCACTTTCAAGACCCTTCGTGGCCTATCCCCACCCAACTGATCATCTCTTATACAGTACTGCGATGTGAATGCCCACCATCATTCCACAAATGATGCAAGTCTTCATCACCCATTTAAAAAAAAAATTCCAACAGCTTTCTCCCACACTGCCCTTTATAGATGGGAAGCACTCCCCATACATATCCACACATCATTCTCTCCTCTTTCAAATTCCTCCTTAAAACTTTTTTCTGCTGTGATACCTACAAAAAACTCATCTATGGTTAGACCTCTGATTTGCTGTGTCATGCTGACCAATATCATCTCATTGTTTCCTTGTACTCCCTGCTGTAATAATTGGTCCTACAAATTTACCTTAATTGTAAGCTCAGCTATAAAAAGTATGTAAATGTCCATAAAATGTCACAATAACATAGAATAACAAAGGTTGATGGGAAACCGTGCAAACAGGAGACAGAAAAACTGAATTCGTCTAAACAAAAAAGGCCTACTGATATAACTCCAGGACTACGTTAAAATTATTCTAATAAAAATGGAAGATGTGGAACCAGAAATGAATGAACTAAAATTGGTTAGTCAATTATTAGGCTTAATTGATGGACACGGTATGAGGGGATGGACTATTCCACCTGCCATTCCCTTTGTGGGTCCTTAAAGAAGGAGACTTTGAGGCGGGGGAATAGAGAAGACCAGAGGGAGGCTACTGAGGCAAGCCTCGTCATTATGGTTGCCACCTCTACCATCTCTTGGGACCTCGTGCCTTTGTCATCCTAATCCTGAGAGATGTCCTGACTGAACCAGGCCAGAAAGAGGCATTCAAATGGCATCGCCATCCCAAACAGCTCCATCTGAACTCCTGGTACTAAGCAAGCAGAGGTCTCTGTATACCGAACTCTGGACCTTGTTTAACACCGTTTAATGTTGGACAATAACTAGGTTATGTTAACACCTTTGGCCCATTTATTCCGTCCAAATTAATACAATGCTCCCTGTCTTTTTTTCTCCACCTGTTATCTAGTTCTTACACTTACATTGTAAATTCTCTGGGGACAGGGATCATGACTTTGTTATATGTTGAACAGTGCCTGGCACAATGAAGGCCTACTATTGTAATACAAAAAAATATACATTGATGCTCAGGGACTTCGCACTCGCTTTAGCAAAGTCATAGCATTCCATCCTTTCATTCCCACACTGGTAACGTGATACTGCTCCTTAGTTACTGACCTGTAGCGCCAGCATTTTGTAAAGGTAGGTGTATGTGTGTGTGTGTGTGTGTGTGTGTGTGTGTGGTGACAAAGTCAGAACTGGCAGCTCCGGAAGAATGGTGAAGGCAGGTATATCAGTCTTAGAATGGTGAAAGTCCTTTTTTCCTATGAATTAAAAGATGTTAGCACAGGTTAATTATGGACACCTGAATGTATTCAAAGGCAGCCTCTGACTTTTTTAAACCTCTTCCAGAGATGAGAAGTAAGCTGCAGAAGGGTTGTGTGCAGTGAGGGGGAAACGATTTTCCTATATAAAGAGCTGTTTATTCCTATCAAGGGAAATGTGTTTATTTCCACTTGGTGAGAGGGCCTTAGTTCCTAGCGTAGCTGGGCCAAGAGTGGGTTAGAGAGGATGGCTGGCAATTGATAGTCAGCATAAGAAGAGACAGTACTTCAGTGAGAGTTAGGAAATGTAATTTTTTTTTGTTTTGTGTAAAAAAAAAAAAAAAAAACACCCCTCGGCCAACCCTAAAAAAATTGTAAAAAAACCATGAAGTATCTAACTTCCCAGAGTGGGAGTGATTGTCTCCAGACCCCACTAATGCCAGAGGGAGACACACAGACCCCTGAAACGTTTGCCGCTATTGGTGTGTGTGTGTGTGTGTGTGTGTGTGTGTGTGTGTGCACGCAAACCAATTGCAAACCTTTATTGCGATCCAATTCTCACATTCACAAAGTATGCATTTACTTCACAGCGTGAATGCAACAAAACGTTTTTTTTTTTTTTTTATATTTGGAAACAAAAAATGACCTTCAGCGTTTCTAATGGGTAAGGCAATTAGAAATAGCTACTTTTCCTCCTCAAATCTGATGTCTTTGGGTGAACCTGGGGGATATAACTAAGAGTCATGGGATGAGACTGAATAAAAGAAAATGTTGGGTGCATGTCAGGCAAAACATCTGTGTGGTGCAATCTGTTGAACTATTGAATGATCAGTTGCTTACAGAGGTGTTCAGATACCAATGCTGAGGTGATTAAACAAACACACAACTGTAACCCAAGCAGTTTTTGTCCCAACAGGGAGAAAAGCCAGAGTCCATGAAGAGCAAGGGGAATAAATGACTATTTGGGCCAGATCCTCAGCTGGTGTAAACTGGAAGCCAATGGAGCTATACTAATGCATACCAATTGCATGGTCCATGATTTCATAATGTGCTTTTCCTGTATTTTCACTGAGAAAAGTTGTTGAGGAAAGGTAATGCTGCTGAGACCCAACTTTGTGGTTAATTCTGTACAAGGTATGGGCACAGCCTTTTGGCTAGATATCACCATTTATAGTACCCGTTGGGCAAGTCTTTTTGGCAGCCCCATAGATTTATATGAGGCTGCAGCAGTGTAACTGAGGGGAGAACATATTCAAAGGTTGAAGGGTTAAAATCCATGTGCATTTTATATAACAACCTGGTGTATGGATTGTGCCAGCTCTTTTCCAGACGCAAAGTCCAGAGTTTGGTCAAGGAACCAGAGGCCTAGCAAATAGTCATTAGCTAAGAAGAATAAACAAGATAACATTGCTTTTGTTAAGATATGCTTGGTCAGTAGAATTGCTAGGGGTGTTGGAGCTAAGAACTAAATAATTGTGTCTTATTCAGAGTTGCAGATTGAACAAAGAAGCCCTGTTTCGGTTGTTAGTTTCTTCTGTGGGGAGACGTTCTTCCCACAGATCCAGCCTTGAGTTTATGAAAAGTTGGCACATGTCAGTATAAGATACGGCATCCTCCCACCTCCCCTTCCAAGGGACCAAGGCCTGCCCTAAACACACAGAAGACACTCTTTATTGCCATAGACTTTCACTGTTTCTTTGCTTTAACCCCTAGGAATGTACCTGATGGACAATCAAAGGAGTTGCTCCATTCCTATGGATCCCAAATCAGAATTCAACATATATATTTGATACTAATAACATTTTATCAAAGTATTAATTAAACGTTAACTTGCTAACTTGAGACCATGGGTGGAGACATTATGTAACCTGTTAACTCTTGGCTACTGTGCTATCTTGTCTTGCTGCAAAACCTATCCCAGGGTGTGGAACTGCCTGCCCCGTCACTTTCCGCCATTCACAGAAAATCTATATATTCTATTGTAATCAATTGATTGGCAGTGTCTCTGAGCCTAATAAGCAAGGTGACACTCCGCCAGCGCCGTGTGTAATAAACTCCTATGCTTGACCTCTACAGGGTGTGGATTTATGTCCTTCAAAGGTATACTGTATATGGAGCATACATAGCAATGTGAACTGGGATGTTATAGTTTGGATTTAAATGTATTTCCAACCTTACATAAAACCTTCAGAATTAAAAAAGAGCCATTTTATAAAAGCATCAGAGTTATTAATGTGCCAGAACATGGGCTGCAAATCACAAGGATTACTGCACATCCTGGATGCTGGCTAGAGGTACTAAGAACCAAATTCAGCCTTGATGTAAGCTGATGCAGCTCCACCAAACTCAATAGAGTTAAATCTGTTTACAGTGGGGGTGAATTTGCCCTTCAGCCTTTCACCACGTACTGCATGTGCCGATCACATTACTTCTCATGCCATGCTGAGTGTTATTATTGCTTATGGGCTGCTAAAGAATTACCAGTCATTCAAATGATTGGTAGAGAATTCCAAATTGCACTCTTTCACTGAGCCCTGCATGCCAAATGTGATGAAAATCCATTTCTAGTGAGAAAATATACCTTCTATCTCTTGCATGGTCAAGAGCAATTCTATAACAGGGAGGTACTCTCCTCTTAGCTGGATTTTGATCTTTCATATAATCATAGAATATCAGGGTGGGAAGGGACCTCAGGAGGTCATCTAGTCCAACCCCCTGCTCAAAGCAGGACCAATCCCCAGACAGATTTTTGCCCCGATCCCTAAATGGACCCCTCAAGGATTGAACTCTCAACCCTGGGTTTAGCAGGCCAATGCTCAAACCACTGAGCTATCCCTCTCCCCCCTTCTTACCCTGGTCTAAATTAGGGAGAGCTTAGGTGAAGTTAGCAGCACTGTGGGAGCGTAAAACAAATATATCGTAAGTGAGATTGGAAGAGAGAGAGAGAGAGTGTGTGTGTGTGTGTGTGTGTGTGTGTGTGTGTGTGAGAGAGAGAGAGAGAGAGAGAGAGACTTTTTTTACATTATAGAAAGGCTACTTACCTCCCCACTGCTTGTGTGTATTGATGAATTTCAGGTAGAAGGAATCATGACAGGGTGAAGCATAAACAAATTGAAGCACTATTGACAAGAAGTAGTTGGTGACAACAGTAGTTAATGCCAAAGAGGACGAGAGAGGATTTAGTGGTTATGGCACAGTACGCCCAGGGAAATGAGGCAGAGACAGTCAGCAAAGAAACAATGGGAACACAGTCAGCAACAGACAGAGAGAACGAAAGGAACAGATGACTGATTAGAAGAATAAAAGCCACTTACGGGTATATGCTCCCATCACTGCATGCATGCAGCTCCTATTAGAGAGAATGGGGATGACAATAGGAGTGTGTTTTGACAGAAGAATTAGATTGTTTTAGAGTACAGCAGCAGGAAAAATGTTTGCTGTGATCTGTTGAGGTCGCTACTTGGCCCCCATCGCCATAATATCCGATGGCAGACTGTGAGGGCACTGCTAATATTCAAATTGCTGCGCATAATGGAAATTGCATAGCTGGTTCTGCAAAACTCTCACTGATTTCAATGTGGCCAAGATTTCATCTCAGGAACTTAAGGTGGGAAAGAACTAAACACTCAGTGGGAAGGCATATGGTCCAGTGGGGTTGAACAAGAAACTGGTGATTAGAACTCCTGGGTTTTACTTCTGGCACTTCCTGTGGCATTTGGTGCTGTAAGTGAGTTAAGCCCAGATCCTCACTGGTAATTAGGCTCCTAACTTCCACTGGTTTCAAGTCAATGGAAGTTAGGAGCCTAAATACGTTTGTGGATCTAGGCCTCAGATTCCCCCCACCCCATTAAAATTGTGATAATAATACCAAGGCTATATTTATATATTTCCCCAGACAGCAAAATGGCAAGTTTCATGGGGCACTGTTAAATGTCTTTAGCACATATTTTAGAGGCCATTACCAATCAAACACTAAGGTGCTTGAAGTTTTTCCACACCTTTCCATTTGTTTTTTAGCTCCTTGGAGTTTACCTGGAAAAAGAATGCCAAGAACGGGAGATAACATGTTCAAAACTGCACAGAGCACTTAAGAAATTAAGGTAAGCATAAGTTCCATGGTTTTGCCCAGCTGAGTGCAGTCTGTTGCAGCTTGCTGTATAAATTCAACATGAACCTAAGATTAGCATTTAGCAGTAGTGTGAAATGGGTCTTTTAGCCCTTGTCATCTGGACTGGCACACAAAGCCAACTAATTGTTTGCCAGGTCTGGGATATGTTCTGCACAAAGGGCTCAATCCTGAAAGGTGCTGATTATTAACTAATTATTATTAAATATTATTGTATTATGATTTATTTCCTTAGCACTGAGGTGCCCCAGTTATGGACGAAGACCCCCATTGTGCTAGGTGCTGTACAAACATGGAACCAAAAAAGAGTCCACAGAGTGTTTGCAATCTAAATATAAGACAAGAGAACTTCAGTGGGATTACTCACATGATTCAAGTAGAGCACATACTTAGTTATTTTGCTTGACTGGGGACAAAGTGCTCCGTACCTGAAAGGATAAAGCCCCAAGCTGCTGCAAAGTGAATGATAGAGTTCTTCACATTCATTCCAACTGGCAGTTTTCTTGCAAGCAGATTCTAGGGAGTGACTTTCACATTTAGCAAAATGATTTTCATAGTGGAGCAAAAAAACTGGAAACTATGGATTTTGCACAGCACAGTCCAGAAAAGAGGGACGCAAAGATGGCTTTTGTCTGTCTTTGTTCTCTCCTAATCATGGACTAGCTATGCACCTCGGTTTCCCCTTGTAACTTGCGTCATGTGTCAGTGGCCTCAGAGATCTAATATGGCAGTTGAGGATCAGCAGGGCATATCTATACAGATCAGGATATGTATTTACAGATACATGCCTTTTCTCCTAGCTACAAGCTGTGCTGGCCATCGGAAGGGATGATAGTGTAGGAACCACTATTATGACTTTATGTCTCTGGAGAATTCCTCTATACGGGGGCGATCCTCTTATGGTCACCTACATTGACTTTAGGGATGCTTTGTGCCAATAAAGCAGCATAAACTGACCACAAAGCGAATCAGTATCTGGGCCCATATGGTTCTTAAAGTGAATGGTCAATTTAATGATTTGCATTAAACCCATTATAACTATGAAAATAACAGCCTTAATAATACCTATCTCAGAGGAGTGGTGTCGGGTCTATTTTAAAGTAATGCCTGTAAAGCACTTTGAGATCCTCAGACAGAAGTGCAAACTATTATTAGTCAGCTTTCATACCCTTACAAATTTAGTGCATGTTCATAAAACGACGTGCATCTCCATATACCATTCCAAACTTTTTATGCCTTGGAGTCTCAGGAAAAGATGAAGACAATACTGTCTTGGCCACAGATCTGTAGAAACTCTCTCTCATATATTTATATATATATCTATATAAAAAGCCAAACTGCCCAGGGTTGCCAACTTTTTAATTTCAGAAAATCAAACACCCTTGCTCCACCTCCTGCCCTGCCCCTTCTCCAAGGTCAGTCTCCCACTCACTCAATCCCTCGGTCGCTCGCTCTACCCCACCCTCGCTCATTCGCTCATTTTCACCGGACTCGGGCAGGGGGCTGGAGTGTGGGAGGGGTGAGGGCTCCGGCTGAGGCTGCAGGCTCCTGGGTGGGACCAGGGATGAGGGGTTTGGGATGCAGGAGGGGACCTGGGCTGGGGCGTGAGACTGAGGGGTTCAGAGTGTGTGAGGAGGGTCCTGGTTGGGGAAGGGGGCTGGGGTGAGGGGCAGGGAGAAGGTGCTGGCTTGGGTGCAGGCTCTGGGGTAGGGCTGGACGTGAGGGATTTGGGATGCAGAAGGAAGCTCCAGGCTGGGGCCAAGGGGTTTGGAGTGCAGGGGAGGTGCAGGGTGCAGGTTCCGGGAGGGAGTTTGGGTGTGGGAGGGGGTTCCGAGCTGGGGCAGGGGGTTGGGGCACAGGAGAGGGTTCAGGCTGCAGGCTCCAGGCAGTGCTGACCTCAAGCAGCTCCCTGGAAGAAGCGACATGTCCCTCAGGCTCCTAGGTGGAAGGGCAGCCAGGGAGCTCCATGCGCTGACTCCACCTATAGATGCCACCTCCACAGCTCTCATTGGCCACGGTTCCAATGGGAGCTGCAGGAGCAGCACGTGGAGCTCCCCTGTCCGCCCCTCTGCGTAGGAGCGGGAGGGACATGCCAGTCGCTTCCTGGGAGCTGCATGGAGCTGGGCACAGAGCCTGCCTGCCCTGCTGGTTCTGCGACCAACCGTACTTTGTGGCCTGGTTAGCTGTGCTCCCCTGCACTCCGAACCATTATCCCTTTTTGACCGGGCATTCCGGTTGAAAACCAGATGCCTGGCAACTCTTCACCCAGCATAATCTCTTGCATGGCAATGTACATCCTCTCCTACAGCAAGTTAATTTGCTACAGGAAAAAAACTGACAGAGGATAGTAGCCACAACCCTCAACTGAAAGACAACTTCTGCATCTCAAAGCATATTTTTGAGAGGCTGTGGAGTAGAGCTGGCCTAGGATAACTGTTGCTGGAGACACTGCAAGGTGTTAACATCACCAGTATGCATTTTGGACTAAAACCAAAACAGAAATTCTTAAACTGTAAAGCAGAATGTGAAAAAAGCAATTGCAAAAGAGATACCCCTGCAAGAAGAACAGCAGAGTTAACCCCCTGCAACTAGGAATTCTTACAATCAGTGGAGACTGGTGAATGTGAATTACTATCTTCTCACAGCATATAAACTTTGTGTACTGGGGGAATATAGCAAGCATTTCTGATTAAGAAAAAACCTGGAAAACCAATTAAACTTATAAAAAAATGCTATATTAATTCTCCATCACTGGCAATTTTAAAATTGAGAGTGGATGTTTTTCTAAAAGATATGCTGTAATTCTAATAGAACTTCCATGAATTAATTCCTAAGGCCTGTGTTATACAGGAGATCAAACTAGAAGATCACAGTCATCCTTTCTGTCCTTATAATCTGTGAATCTATGATTTTATGTAGCTGCTAAACCTTTGCTTTCTGTATGCTGCACCTTCTAATCTTTAAGGACTCTGCCCTCTGCAGAGACACTCCACCAATTTATGTTGGATTCGGTTTCAGTGCAAACTGTCAGAGAAGAGACCCACCCTTTTGTTCGTTCTTGTCTAGTGTTCTCTCCAATATAGGGCATTTTGACAAAGTATGGTTGCTATTTGTGTAAGGAAAAAACCTAACAGTCTGTATTTTTAAAAAGGGAACATAATGGCATAAGAAGTGCAATATGATATGTAGCATCATAACAGAAGTGGATTGTGGGGGAGGATTCTCAGCATATTTGGCACCCAGAATATGTCTGTTACTGTGGCAGCAATGTGGAGATGGAGCTACCTGGTCCTCCACTTTTTGAACAAATGTGGAGTGAGTTTCTCTCTCTCCTTTTTTACCGCCCAAACTTTTCTTTAGTTGACTTATTAGTCCAAACTGGTGGCCCTGAAGGTCAGAGCCTTGTGTTTTTCAGAATTACTTGGGGCAGCTGATGACAACCCGCTCACAGTCTGCCTTTTGACGAGCCAAGGCACAACCAATGTAATCACATCAGCATCTGAACATCACTCAGCGAAGTCCTGGATCGAACAGCTATGAAAATAGTTACTCTGCCAAAAGTGACTCTCTCCAGAGCCATTTGAAGAGAACCCTAGGCCCAGCGCTATGAATTTGACAATTAGGCCTCAAAGGTATGTTCTGTTCTAAAAGCTGGTGTTATGAGGGACAATATGATTGGCGTCGTTGCCCTGCAAGAAACCCATTTCAAAGATGATGACACCCAAGAATCATGCTATTGTATTGCCAGTTATAATCTTGTCGCTTTCCTCTATAACTTGAAACATGACCTTGCCACATATTTCAAGCAGTGCATCAAGGATTATGACATGATAGGCACCAGAACCTTCACCATCGTAATAAGAATTAGCAAAATCAAGGTGGCTAATGTGAATAAACCAATGAATACAAGTGGGCCATCTCCTCCTCACCCACAGCCTTTTAGCCGTCTATGTATGTCAGTAAGTACAATAGCCACCGCATGATGTGAGAGTATAATAGTAACAATACTGCAGATAAGGCATTTGCAGAATAAATGAAGACACATACCTTCTTTTCAGTGTGAAAGACAGAGGCACCTTTTATTCTGCTCACGGGAACAGATGCAACAATCCAGATCTCTGTTTCCTTACCAAAGACTACTCCAGAATCACTCATCACCACTCCAGAACTATTCTTGGCAGCATTCCACACAGTCAGCATCTACCACGGATAATCCACAGTGGGACTGAACTCTCAATAGTCATATCATCGCCCAAACCACGATGGAATTTTTGAAAGACAAATTGGCCAGGGTTCACTTCAACAACGGAGGCAACCAATGATGTGGCTCCACTGATACCCAGAATTTCTGATTGTTTTCACCCAGCCCATCCAAATAGCCACAAGAAAAACCATTTCCCACCGCTATTGAAAAGGATACACCCCATCCTGGAAACCAGAAACAGATCGGCTATTAAAGGAGTACCAAACGCCTGGTGACCCAGGTACTTCAATATCCTTAGTTGAGTCACTGAATTTAGTGCACCGTCAAAGATGGATCAGGATGGCTGAAACTCTGGATTTCACTCTTTCCAGCCACAAAGCTTGGCTATTTTTGTGTGGATCTTGGCTATTAGGTATGTGTGGAGCTGCAAACCCACTTAAACATCAGAACCCTGATGTCTCAGAGGATGCACTCGCAAAAATGCTCCTTATGAATTCTAAAGCACTAGGGCATATGTCTATGAAATGCCGTATACACGGACAACTCTGATAAATAGCTCACTACCCGTCCCCTGTCAAAAACATACTTTTGAGGAGGGAAACAAATCTCCCTCAATCGCGAAAGCCAGGAAAGCTGCCGGACCTGATGGCGTCTTTCCAGAATATTTTATAATCCTTGGAGCCAAAGGACTGATATGGTAGGCAGCACTGTTCTCCAATATCCACTCCTCAGGGTTCATCCTGAGGATCTGGCGTGAGGTATGGTTATTGTCATTGCCAAGCCTGGGAAGCCAACCAGCAATCTTTCCTTGTTCCAGCCCATATCTCTCCCCTGCACATCGTACAAGCCCATGGCCAGAATGTTACCGGCAAGGGTTGTGCCACTTTTAGATGCATTGAACAAGTAGGTTTCCAACAAGGCTGCAGCTGCACCTGCACCAACCAAGTATTAGCCTTAACAACACACACTGAGGTGGGATTCCAGCAAAAACTCAAGATTGGAACAGCTTTCTTAGACTTATCTGCCACTTCTAACACTATATGAAGGTACAGTCTCTTCCTGAAAGCCACCAAATTAACCTGTGCAATGCAATGATAAAAATTCTTCCAAGAAATTCTGACTAGTCATAGGTTTTACGTTTTCCTTAGTGACCAGGTCATCAGTCCCTGCACTCTCAATGATGGTGGTCCACAAGGACCAGTCCAAGCACTGATCCTAGTAAATATCTATATCAGTGACCTTCTATGAACGTCATCACAGAAATTTGTCTGTGCTGGTGACATTGCTCTGACTATACAGCCATGGGTTTTGCCTACCATAGAACAAATCTTCACTAAGGACCTTGAAATCATGGAAGAATATTTCTTATATGGGTGGTTGAAAGGCTAGGGCAGAACAGCATATGGATTTCTGGAGTCAGCAGATGAGACACGATCCTACTTCGAAATATCGTAGTGTGACATTAGAAAGCCACCTCACATACCACCACCATCACCTGAAAAATATCCATGAAAAAATAAAGTTGCTTGTGAATCAGACACTTGCAGGATTGACCTGGGGAGCTGATGCAAAAACTCTATAAACAAGGACTACTGAAGAGGTCTGCTCTACTGCAGAATACTGCTCAACTCTCTGGACACATAGCTCCCATGCATCACTTGTCGATTCTCAATTTAACAACATCATGTGGATTATTACAAGCACAGTAAAATCAATGCCACAACCATGGCTTCCTGTACTGGTGCGTATCCACCCACCCCAACTTTTCTGTCACATATGAATTCTTCAGGAGTTCCATTGTATTTGAGGGAATAAGGCTCTTCTAGTACACGAAGACCTAAATAATATACTGAGACTCCAATTCAAATCCAGAAAGCCTTTTTGGCTCGTGGTGCAAGAGTTTGAAGACTGGGGAGTTAGACCCAAAGATCAATAGTGAGCAAGATGGAAGGATTCCAGCATCCTGAATAAACACCTCATCAAGGACTCAACCAGTGAACCCAGTGGCTTTTCACTCACACAGAAAACATGGTCCATTTGACTCTCATCCACACATCACATGGCAGACGTGCCTTCCTTCTCTATAAACGGGGACTGAGACACAATCTTATCTGTGACTGCAGAAGCGAGCTTCAAACTATGGCACATCTGTACACCTCATCAATCAAAGTTCCAAATGACCATATCCTGGTGGTATCTCTGCCATCCACTCCTCAGCACCTGAAGCAATCAATTGGCTCGCCAACCTAGCCTTGGACATATAATATTGCTGTTTTTACGCCATATGAAAGAAGACAACTCAGGATTTGTCTAGACAGAGAGATAGCTGCAAGCTAGGGAGTAACTCTACAGTGCATTAGCTTGCCTCACACTCACTCCTGGGTGGACCCTGCTACCATGCACTAAAACTTTCTCAGTGTGCTTTGAGCTCCAGTTTCAAAGAACTGAGGAATTTTTAGTGTGCAGCAGCAGGCCAACACAGCAGTGAGTGTGCCCTGTAGATTTGCACGCCAGCTTGTCTCCATCTAGACAAGCCCTCGGGTTGTGAGTTCTTTACAGTGGGGACTGTCATTTTGTTCTGTGTTGTACTGCACCTAGGACACTGGTCTACGAGTCCGATTGCGGCTCCTAGGCTCTACAGTAATATCAATAATTAATAGTAATAATCTTGGTAGAAGCATAGGATTGATAGACGCATGTCAGCTGCCCCAGAAATGTGCCTCAATTCATAGCTGCAGGATTCCAGTCTAGCAGGGAGATTGTAGGTCATTCTCTATCAGCCTTTCAACTGTTGGTGAGAAACTGACAATGCCCATTGTGGGGGTGATCTTGTGATTGGACACCTGTCTATTAAAAAGTGGCCTGAGACTCACCAATTCTTCACATAGAACCTATTGTCTGGACGAAAGGTGCTAATGTCATGCATGCTGTGAGTTGCTGATATATAAAGACTCAAGGAAGAATTCTCTCTGCACTGAGACACACATTAAGGGAGTGCAGTAAAGCACAATCAAACCTTTCCTGAGGTCTCGTGGTACTGCAAAGTAGCTGCACAAAAGGAGAATTGATGCCTAGGCTCGCATTTTTGGGTCACATCGTTCTAGGTCAGCAGATTTGGGCTTGGGGGGTTCTAAGGTAAAAAGCTCAGGAGCTGAGGGAGGAGCAGCGAAGCCATGAGACACAGGCCCATAAATGCCTCTTCTTTTTGAAGGGACAGTAGTGCTGCAAGATGGAGTTGCTTGTGTGTGGTTTGTGACCGTGTCTGTTCATTTGTGACTAAGTAGATTGCACTAAGAAAATACCCTGCTCCTGCATCACCTGCTTCTCTGCTGAGACGAGAGCTATAGAGACAAATAGCCCATGGTTACTCCCCAGGGGCATGGAGTTGTGAGGCTGGCAAACCCAGAGGAGTGGGGAGAAGCAGAAGGAAGTATTGCTGGCCCCACTTTAGCGACGAGGAACTGAGGTGCACGGAGGTTGCGTGACTTATACACAGTCACACAAAAGGTTTGTGGCGGAGCTGGGAACTGAAGCCAGGGCTCCTGAGTTCCAGCTTGTGTGTTTGTATCTCTCTCTTTCTCACATGCGTACAAACACCCCACATCTCTGCTACCTCATAACTAATATCTCTAAAATATCTCTAAAATATATCAAAAGGAATAATCTAGAAAAAAATAGAAGCTACTTTACACTGAGCGAGAAGAACAAACTGAATGGTATGACCAGGAATTGCAGACAGAAGGTCTGTAAAAGCAAATTAGGGCTTTAAAGAGATGGTTCCATGTCTCCTTACTTATCTGGGACTAGCCTATGACTCTTACTTCACAACTGTGCGGAGGAGCAAGGGGTCATAAGGAGCACACTGTGCTTGGTACCTGCCTTGGGCATAGCAGCATCTAAGAGAGAGTAGCTGCTCCCTCTACCAGGGTTGGTGGGCAGGGGTGAGGAATGGGCAGGGGCTTGGCGCCTCCATTCCAATGTGCTGGCCTGGGAAGATAGGGCAGTCAGTGTTACCAGGTGAAGGGCTGGCACAGTTTACTTCCTGTCCTGGAGCACAGTTGCCTGCTTTGCTCTTGAGACATCACAGCTGTGTGCGCCCTTACTAGTGGAGCTGGAAAGATTAAACTCTAACGCATGGTAACGGGGATTGGAAAAGAAAAGAAACAGCAGCGGGTTGTTATCACAAGGGGTAGTTTATCATTAAATTGACAAGGAGACAGTTAGTAGCGACCGTGTATCCACATGGGAGGAGGGGTAATGCCAGCAGAAGCATTAGGTTTTGCAATTTTCATGTGCAATTTTTATGTCCAGGACTTTGTGGGTGTTAATGAATTTTTTTCCCCTTCATGATTGAAAAAAAGGAATTAGCTCTTTTGCCAAAAGAGCAGGACCACAGCTGCCAACCATTGGCCATGTGCTAGGCATTGTTTTATAAGTGGGAGTGTCATTAACTCATCTTGAGGGTGTGCTGGCTCCCCCTTTTAACAAGGTGCACTCTGTATATTGTAGCAATAAAGCTGGCAACTACTGAAGAATAAGGAGCCAGTCTGACTAAGGTGGCTAGATGCCATATGCATAAAAGGGCAATTCCTTATAAGCTAGCATCATAATTTTGTTAGACATAATTTTCTGTTGGCCCTCTGTTGAATCTCACCTTCAGGAAGAATTAAAAAAAACACCTTTCATTTACTGTTAAAAAAATCCTCCAGGGTTAGGTTTGCCAAGTTGGGAATATTTAAAAACTGGACACTCCAGCAGGAGTGCTGGAACCTCCCTTGCTCCACCTCTTTCCCCTGAGGCCCCACCCCCGTCCACTCCTCTTCCTCCTTCACCATTGTCATTCGCTGCTTTTTCCTTCTCATCCTCCACTCAGGTCAGGAGGGACTTGCCTGCAGAGTGAGGGCTGGGAGCTGCAGGCACCCAATGCAGGTAGGAGGCAGCCCCATCTGAGTAAAGGCTGGCAGAGGTGGTGACTCGGTGAGTCTTCGCCTTCCCCGCCCACAGTAACCACACATTGGGTGTCCAGTTAGTAGATTTGACTGGACACTGTCAGGTCCCCTTTTCGACTGGACTTTCCGGTTGAAAACCGGACACCTGACCACCCTATCCAGGGTTTTCCAAACGCTTTCTCAAGGAGGGAAGGCCCAATGGATGAAGGGATATAAAATTATGCAGGTTCACTTCAAGCTACAAACTAACTCTTGCCTGGTTGACACCTAGAAAGCTTACCCTGCTTTGCTGGTTTTCTAGCCCCACCTATAAATCTGGCACACCCAGAACCCAGCTCAGGTTCACAGAAAGGAAGAGCTGGTTGACATCCCACATGAAAAGGATTATGTTTGTTTTTAAATGAAAAATGCCTCTTCTTTCAGGCCAGTGTTTTTACAAAAAAATTTCATTGTCAAAGTTTTACTTTTTACACACAGAAAAATGTAGTACTTTTTTGGGCAGATCTCTAAACACAAAATACAATGGGGTGAAGGAAAGAAAATGGCAATATTTCAAGATTGTTATTACAGTACTGTCTCGATTGGGCCCTAGGTGTTGTACATACAGAGTAAGTATCTAATATTACACATACACACACACACACACACACACATCACACTACATTAAAAGAATGTTAAGGTTGCAAAGTCAAGCACTCAAAAGTTAGAAAATGTCAGAATTCATGAAATCTTAATTCGCCCCTTTCCTCCCCCCCCACCTTGTGAGTACGCATTATCATCACATACTTGTTTTTTCCACAGGACTTAATTTCCCTGGGAGTTTTTAAAACGGTTGGGCTTTATTATGTGCCCCATTCGACTACCCTGTTCGTCCCATTGCATTAATGGAATGCAAAATGCTAGAAAGTGGTCTATATTTTTTTCCAGCAAGTTTGTTTCAAAGCTACACTGCAGCACTTAAAAATGGATGACTGACCAGTATGAGCCCGGCGCTGTTAGTCTTTAACAAACTAGAACTGAACCCGGCTTGAGTTAACAAATCACTCCTGTAAACAATTTGGTATAACTCAAGCCATACATTCATGCTGCAGTAATTCACAAGCCTCAGCTAGTTATGCAACAAGAATACACTGCTGGTAATTCCCATAATATTGCTTTTATCTTTAAATAAGTATAGCATGAATTCAACATAAAAACAGACATCAAGGATGCTGCTAGAATCGTCTGCTAATTTGGCTTGGATTCTAATCAACAGCATGTTTTCTCAAGTGAAACCTGGCGATAAATATCCTAAATCAGAGGCACATTGTGATTCAGAACAAAATCCTCAGTGTTAAATTAGTTTTTTTTCTCTCCAATTGAAACTGTCATTACTTTAACAGAAACACCAGAAAACAATTTCTCCAAGGAACCTCGTCTGTCAAATTGTACGTCTCTCAAATCTTTCCCAGGAGTCTGAATTTCAGTACATTCACTGTAGAAAGAGACTGATTGAAAGAAGATTTTTATTAAAACTCTTCCCCCCCGTCCCCTAATATCTTCAACCAACCCTCTTCCTTACACCAAAGGCCAGCTGTGATGTCAGATATACTGGTGTAAATCAGAAGCAACAGCACTGAGATCAATTCATTGGGAAGCCAGAGGGGAAAATGGCTCCCTGTGGACCAGTTTTCTTTGTGAAGATTGTACCACATATTTTGAAAATACAGGAGGCCATTATTTTTGGTTTCTTTTGTTGCTGTGTCACCTGGTGAGTAAAATGGACTTAAGCAGTTGGAGTTATGTCTGTAAAGACAAAAGACCACCTCCTCCCACAACAAACCCACACCTGCAAAAAGCCAAACACCAGTCTTTAGAATTCCACTACTGGAATTAAGCAAGTGGGTGAAATCAGGGCCAGTTCCCTCATTGCCAGGGATGCCATCTTCCTTCCTGGGAGTATGGTAACACTGTGCCACTCCCTTTCCCCCACTCCATCCCCGCTGACTGGCCAGCTGTTTTGACATTTTTGCTCGGCTGCTCAGGGATGGGGGGGAAAAACATAAGAATTTCCACATTAGGCCCAGATCAAGGGTCCATCTAGCCCAGTATTCTGTTTCTCACAGTGGCCTGATATTTCAGAGGGAATGAACAGAACAGGACAATTGAGTGATCCATCCCCCTGTTGTCCAGGCCCAGCTCCTGGCAGTTTAGGGACACCTGGAGCATAGGGCTGCGTCCCTGCCCATCTTGGCTAATAGCCATTGACGGACCTATCCTCCATGAGCTTAGCTAATTCTTTTTTGAACCCAGATATATGTCTGGCCTTCACAACATCCCCTGACACTGAGTTCCACAGGTTGACTGTGCATTGGGTGAAGAAGTACGTCCTCATGTTTGTTTTAAACCTGCTGCCTATTTAATTTTACTGATGACCCCTGGTTCTTGCTATGTGTGAAGGGGTAAATAACCCTTCCTTATTCACTTTCTACACACCATTCATGATTTGATAGATCTCTCTCATATCAACCCCTTAGTAGTCTTTTTTTCTCAGATAAAGCCCAGTCTTTTTTATCTCTTCTTGTATGGAAGCTGTTCCATAACCCTAATAATTTTCCCCCCTGTTTCTGTACTTTTTCTAATATGTTTTGAGATTGGGTCACCAGAACTGCACACGGTATTCAAGGTGTGGTCATACCGTGTATTTATATAGTAGCATTATATTTTTAGCGTTATATTTATATAGTAGCATTATATTTTTCTGACTTATCTATCCTTTTCCTAATCGTTCCTAACACTGTTTGACTGCTGCTGCACATTGAGCAGATGTTTTCAGAGAACTATCCACAATTTTTTTCTTGAGTGATAATAGCTAAGTTAGAGCACATCACTTAATAGGTATAGTTGGGATTATGTTTGTAGGGTTGGGTTGGAATGAGTAATTAGATATGGGTGAGGCTTCATGTCTTGGGAGACAGGATTAGGGAGGTAAATGCAGGGGTGCTGCCATACCCCTGGCTTGAAGTAGTAATAACAAACACCAAATACATGCTTTACATTACCAGTACCCCCACTATAAAAATTGTTCCAGATGATTGTGCTGTAGTTGCACACTCAAAGGAGGATCTACAAACAGCCCTTAATTGCTCCTCTGAAGCTTACAAAAGCCTAATGCTAACACTGAACATCAGCAAAACAAAAGTTCTTCACCAGCCCGTCCCCCGGTCAATCATCAGACCCAGCAAGGAAGATCTACATCGACAAAGAACTACTGGAAAATCTAGAATACTTTGCCTATCTTGACAGTCATCTCTCACAGAGGGCAGATATAGACATCGAAATTCAGCACAGAATTCGCTGTTCCAGTCTTGCCTTTGAACAGTTTGAACAGTCTTGCAAGACAGTCTGCCAACAATCACAACATCAGAACACACACTAGACTTTTAGTTTATAAAGCAGTGGTAATCCCAACTCTCCTCTACGGCTGTGAGACTTGGGTGACCTATAGAAGACATCAGAAAGTGCCAGCATCAGCACTTTCTTCTGAAGATCCTCAACATAAAGTGGGAGGATCATCGCACTAATGTGAGTGTCCTCACAGAGGCCAACATCTTCAGTGTTGAGGCCCTGATTAGCCAGCTGGGGTGGAGTAGGTACTGAGGTGGAGTGTCCCAACTCATCAAAGGAGAAAGGAAATGGGGAGGTCAAAAGAAATGCTTTAAAGACACCCTCAAGTTAAACAGCAAAAGATGTGGCATCGACACCACACACTGGGAAAGAGCAGCCCAGGATAGGAATAACTGGCGAAGACTGTCATAGAGGGGAACGTCCACTTTTGAGGAAAATTGCCTTGCCCTGGTCGCAGAAAAGCATCAGAAAAGAAAGGAAAGACAATGGTCACAAAGGAATCGCGGCCCAACCCTGTCTTCCAACACTACCTGCAATGTCTGCCAATGAACCTGTGGCTCAAGGATCGGACTTCTCAGTCACCAAAGGACCCATGGAAAATAAAACCAGTGAAAAAGATCATCCTCGACCTGAGGGGATCACAGATGACAAGATCACTTACAATAGTTATTCTTTAGCAACTTATACTAAACACTAATAATAAAATAAGGCAATGTGAATTTCTTAGCATTTGAGGGTTTATAAAACTCTTGGGCAAGAATTTGGGTCTGCAGGACTCACTACTTGTTTGCAAGCCCTGTAAATCCATGTTTTATTCTATTAAATCTAGCCACCTATTTTGGTGCCTAAATGGGAGCTGAGCTCTTCTGGAAATCTGGTCTTTAGTTTCTGTGTGCCTCAGTTCCCTATGGAGAATAATAACTCTTCCTTTCTCCTACCAATTATCTGTGTTCAGATTGTCAGGAGAGTGAGCATCTTGCCTAGCATAATGAGCCCCAGCTGAGACCATGACCCTATAGATGCTACCACCATACAAATAATAAAGAACATAAGAATGGCCATACTAGGTCAGACCAAAGGTCCATCTAGCCCAATATCCTGTCTTCCAACAGTGGCCAATGCCAGGTGGCCCAGGAGAAGTGAACAGAACAGGTAATCACCAAGAGTTCCATCTCCTGTCGCCCATTCCAAGCTTCTGGCATACAGAGGCTAGGGACACCATCCTTGCCCATCCTGGCTAATAGCCATTAATGGACCTATCCTCCATGAATTTATCTAGTTCTTTTTTGAACCCTGTTATAGTCTTGGTCTTCACAACATCCACGGTCAATGAGTTCCACAGGTTGACTGTGCGTTGTGTGAAGAAATACGTCCTTTTGTTTGTTTTAAACCTGGTGCCTATTAATTTCATTTGTTGACCCCGGATCTTGTGTTATAAGAAGGAGTAAATAACACTTCCTTATTTACTTTCTCCACGCCCATCATGATTTTATAGACCTCTCCCATATCCCCCCTCAGTCATCTTTTTCCAAGCTGAAAAGTCTCAGTCTTATTAATCTCTCCTCATTCAGAAGCTGTTCCATACCCCTAATCAGTCTTTGTTGCCCTTTTCTGAACCTTTCCCAATTCCAATATAACTTTTTGGAGATGGGGAACCACAACTGCATGCACTGAGTGAGCGCACACACACACAAAACGACAACGTAGCTGTGGTCACGCAGGCACTGGCAAGAGGCAGCATGAGCTAGCTGGCCTGAGCACAAACCCGCCTGGGCCCTGTGGGTATGTACTTGGGATGCCTACCTCTGCCATCACCCACTGTTGCCCATGCTACTGTGAATACACTACTATTTTTAGTGAGCTAGTGTGAGGATGTCAACTGGAGTGGGGAATTCGACCCCTAGCTCCAAGTGCAGACCCTGAAAGAGATGAAGGCAATGATCATTTGCAAACATCTAGAAGATAATAAAATGATAAGTAACAGTGAGCATGGATTTGTCAAGAACAAATTCCATCAAACCAACGTGATAGCTTTCTTTCACAGGGTAACAAGCCTTGTGGATATGAGGGAAGCAGTAGACGTGGTATATCTTGACTTTAGTAAAGCTTTTGATACTGTCTCGCATGACCTTCTCAAAAACAAACTAGGGAAATGCAACCTAGATGGAGCCGTTATAATATGGGTGAATAACTGGTTGGAAAACCATTTCCAGAGAGTAATCAGTGGTTCACAGTCATGCTGGAAGGGCATAACAAGTGGGGTCTCGCAGGGATCAGTTCTGGGTCCGGTTCTGTTCAATATCTTCATCAGTGATTTAGATAATGGCATAGAGAGTACACTTATAAAGTTTGCGGATGATACCAAGCTGGGAGGGATTGCAAGTGCTTTGGAGGATAGGCGTATGATTCAGAATGATCTGGACAAACTGGAGAAATGGTCTGAAGTAAATAGGGTGAAATTCAATATGGATAAATGCAAAGTACTCCATTTAGGAAGGGACAATCAGTTGCACACATACAAAATGGGAAATGACTGCCTAGGAAGGAGTACTGTGGAAAGGGATCTGGGGGTCATAGAGGACCACAAGCTAAATATGAGTCAACAGTGTAATACTATTTAAAAAAAAAGCAAACATCATTCTGGGATGTATTAGCAGGAGTGTTGTAAACAAGGCACAAGAAGTAATTCTTCTGCTCTACTCCACTTTGATTAGGTCTCAACTGGAGTATTGTGTCCAGTTCTGGGTGCCACATTTCAGGAAAGATGTGAACAAATTGGAGAAAGTCCAGAGAAGAGCAACAAAAATGATTAAAGGCCTAGAAAACATGACCTATGAGGGAAGATTGAAAAAACTGAGTTTGTTTAGTCTGGAAAAGAGAAGACGGAGAGGGGACATGATAACAGTTTTCACGTACATAAAAGGTTGTTACAAGAAGGAGGGAGAAAAATTGTTCTCCTTAACCTCTGAGGATAGGACAAGAAGCAATGGGTTTAAATTGTAGCAAGGGAGGTTTAGGTTGGACATTAGGAAAAACTTCCTAACTGTCAGAGTGGTTAAGCACTGGAATAAATTGCCTAGGGAAGTTGTGGAATCTCCATCATTGGAGATTTTTAAGAACAGGTTGGACAAACATCTGTCAGGGATGATCTAGATAATACTTAGGCCTGCCATGAGTGCAGGGGACTGAACTAGATGACCTCTTGATGTCCCTTCTAGTCCTGTGATTCTATAAGCCACTTGACAAATAATGGGGGCGGGAGGGAAAGGGAGTGAGAAGTGAAAAACAGCAAGAGAAAAATCAACAACAGTGGGAGTGCTGCCGTAAAGCAAAAACCCAGATTCCAACTTTCTAGAAAGTTTGATGGGGAAAAAAATCATCATGGTTGGGCGATGGCCACCACCGCCACACCAGCTGGTTGTGTTCTCAGCTACCTGTTGTGTGCCTGGGGACAGGTCTTTTCTCTTCTCTGTGCCTTCTCCCACGCTTTTTCTATTTAGACTATGAG
Organism: Trachemys scripta elegans; assembly: GCF_013100865.1. NCBI lineage: Eukaryota > Metazoa > Chordata > Testudines > Emydidae > Trachemys > Trachemys scripta. The sequence goes on from NC_048302.1 coordinate 130,775,541, forward strand.
CTCTTTGGGGCATCAACTATCTCTTAGGTCTGGTCTATATTGGAGGGAGGGATCGATCTAAGTGACGCAACTTCAGCTATGTGAATAACGTAGCTGAAGTTGATGTACTTAGATCTAATTACTGCGGCGTTTTCACTGTGGTAAGTCGACTGCTGACACTCCCCCATCGACTCTGCCTGTGCCTCTCGCTCCAGTGGAGTACCAGAGTCGACGGGAGAGTGCTCGGCAGTTGATTTATCGCGTCTTCACTAGACGCGATAAATTGACCCCTGCTGGATCGATCGCCTCGGAGATAAGTGTAGACATGCCCTCAGCATGTGCATCGACAGTGCCTAACACACTGGGGTCCTGCTCAGGACTCTACTGTAATACACATAGTAATAACATATGAGATATGGGCAACAGAGATCATGGCCACTGCCTAGGTCCCACCAGCACTTTCATGTCTTGGAGGCTGAAAGTCGACTTCCATGTTAGTCTGAAAAATCAGGCTGTCCTCTAGACTTGATTGTTAGCACCAAGCAGAGCAGACAATGTATAAGTGGGGGTGGGTGAGGAAGATTTATGACATATGGGTAAAATCGTCCCCTGATAAAAAAGGATAATTCCAGTTCCATATTCCATTATACTGTCAAGCAATATATGTTGAACACTGCAGAAGTGTGACAAGGGCTTTTCACATAGTGGTAAGAACTCACTTATGCTAAAATTCATTACTGGGATAATGAAACTAGACTCTTGGCCCATTTGCTACCGAAGAAAATGTGCACAATGACTTTGCAAAGAACGCTATTTCCACAGCAGAACTCATTTTGGTTGCTATCCAGCATGTGTGCAGGTGATCTGCAAAAACGCTAACATCCATTATATTGTAAAATGGCATCAACAAATGAGATGAAGTAAAGCCCGTCTACAGCATTTCAAACATCGGTCAAGTGTGGCTGGGTTTTAAAATATGTATCTAATTTGAATTCAGAACGAGGATTCGTTCTCACTTTGCTTCTAAACTCTTACATCATAAATGGAAAAAAAAATCCAAAGTAACTTTAGAGACAGTTTTCTATCTTGTCATTTTCAAAATAGGTAAATATCCCAACAGTGGGTAAAAAATAATTTGCATCCATCCATGGCAAGGAAACAGCCTATTCTCTTTTGCAAAGGGTTGCTAAAGATGAGGACTTATTTTTGCACAGAAAGCGAAGACCGTCTGTAGTCTGCGAAGCGCAAACAATGAATGTTAAAGAATGCATGATGGGCCCCCGTTAACATAAAATATTGATACCGTGCGTGAGGCTCTTTGGGGTCATCATTCTGCTGTCATCTAATTAGAGGATGTTTTTTCCTAGCAAAGTTATAATGCAATGTTTCTTCTGTGTATTCTCCCCTGCCCTCCATCCTTCCTGTTTTCCCACCCTCCCTGAAGGCTTCCATGACTGTCTGAGCAGTGCCTGCCTCTTTTAAAAAATGTAAGTCCTTATTCTGCTAAACTGGAGTGAGGACACCATTCCACAAGTCAGGTTCCTGGGGGATTCGAAAGACCCTGTTTTCCCAGGGTGTTTGTTCTTAACCTGGAAGGAGAATCAATCTTCAAATGTATAAGAAGAATGGGCATGTTTTAAGAATCCTGCTTGTTCCAAATAAAACCACTAGAAATGAGCTAGGGAACCTTTCATCTCTAGGGCTCTGATCCTCCAAGTGGCTCTGCAAGGTGAATCTCCACGCTAGGGGCTGCCTGGGCAGAATCTGTCCCAGGATTTGTGCCTAAGACACTTATTCAAATCCTTTCCAAGTCAATGGAGACCCAAACTTGTCCCTCCCCCCCTGTGTTTTTTCAGTGGTCTTTTCAAAGTGAGTTTGAGAGTTTCAGATCAGTACCCCATGGACTATTGGCCCTGTGCCTCAACACAGCATCCTAAAGGGCACTGTTAATGGCAGACACAGCAGAGGGTCTAAAGAGGGAACAGGCTATGAAGAATTGATTGCACTCACCCATTGTGATGGGGTCATCGGGGTGCAACCTGGACTCTGGGACTGCTGAGTCCTCCAAACCCACCAGCCTGGGCTGCCTCTCACACTGTGGTGCTGATGTCAAGCTACAAGCCTCTGACAGGCACTGCACTTACACAGCCATCCACAGGCAGGGACACACCCAACTGCATTACATGAATGATCTCCCAGCCACTCATGAACCATCAATAGCCACGCCCCCCCCAACTCACCAGCCTTGCACCCAGAACTGTTCTATCTTGCACTGGTCAGAAGCCTGGCCAGTGTAAGTTCATTACCTAGTTTGCCACTTCGTCAAAGGGAAGTGGACAAACATCAGCCTTTGTATCCTGAGAAAATTTCCCAAGAACTGTATCCTTACCAGTGACTTTGTCTAAAACGTTAAAATACGTTTAATTAAAGAAAAGTTGATTTATAAGTGGTCGGCAAAAAAGTCAGAGAGAGTTACCTTAAGAAAATGAAAAGTAAAGGAACATTCTAAATCCTCAACTTTTAGTCTAAGCAGTAGCTGAATCAAACACCCCAGCAGATGATACAAGCAACTTACAGTTCTTCAATACACAGACTGGACCCTTTTCCAGCTTGGGACCAAGCTCCTTCAATTCAGTGTCTTTTTCTTCTAGACCTTCTTTCAGGTATTGAGATTGCGGGGGAGAGACAGGCCAAAGGATGATGTCACTGTCTCTCCTTTTATACCTTTTCCCAGTTGCTAGAAAGATCCTTGCTGCGATGTGTGTTAGTCTGCCCCCATGGTGTATGGGCCTTCTCCGAGAAGTCTCTGGGAGAGTGGATGGTGTGTTGAGGAGCCATTAATGACCATCTGGCTATCGATGGCTACTCCTTTGTTGTAACTGAAAGGCTGATTGTGGATGTTCCCAACCTCACAACATATTTCAGTAACACATATAGCAATACTTCATAACGCCACATATAATGATAGCACATACAATCCAATGGGATATTAATGTTCAACAGATCAAGACCTTTAAAATGATACCTCACATGGCATATTTTGTACAAAACATATCATAATTATATGACAGGGGTGAATATTGGGGTTCCACAGTGCTACTTTGAGGTACAGAGTGTCGCACTTCTAGAAGTGACCCTTCCAGGTCTGGTATAAAGCATAGTGGCTGGTCAGTCTGGATTAGTCTGCAATGCTGATGTCCATGCGGTTGTGTGGATAAAAAGCTTGTTAAATGGATACACACAAAAAGGTCAGTCCTAGAACTTTGCTCCTGCCTGGTTTTAAAGAAACAATACTAATAACCTTACAGTCAGTGTATCCCTCCTCTCTCTCACTGGACTGTTAGATATTTCCTTTCATCAACTGCTAGGCAGCACTTTGGCTCATCAATACACAAAGCACAGTGAAAAAGGAGATCCCAAAATCTTGGATGCCTCTGGACCAAAACTAACTCTGAGTACTGACAACTCCAAGAGTTCAAAAATCACGAGCCAGGCCTCCCTCAAAAACAACAAGAAGGGCTTAAAAATCATAAGGTTTTTTTGTTTGTTTGTTTGTTTGCTTAAAAGAATACATGTTGGGATTTATTTATTTATTTATTTATTTGCCTTCTGGTTTCTGAGCCTTTGTTACACTTGGCCATGCTTTCAAACTTTTCTCCTTACTGTGAGGGCTAGAAACTTACTGTTTTGAAAATGAATGCTGATATTCTTATCTAATCATCTGACTCCAGGAGCTGGGGCTTTTTTGAAAAACACCAAATACCACAAGACTTGCAATTAAATCATGGGAGTGGGCAATACTCTCTATTTCCCCAGGTTTTTCCTGACACAAGAATCACATTCTTTGTGAACCTTTCAGGTCAAAAAGCATTGTTAGGCAAAGAATAACAGTTTTAATTTCAACAAAAGGGAGATGGGGAGAGGATGAGGAGAAGATGAAGAAGAACGAGCTGGATAGTTTCAGGACAAGCAGCACACCTCTAGCTCTACATACACAAGGGCTCAGCCAGAGATAGCCCAGTTACACTGTTCAGCCAAAGCATAAACAAAATGGTCTTCATCTCCCCCTGGCTTAAACTGTAACCATATTGAAACTATCAGCAAAGCCTTCATTTTGAATATAGAAAACCATCATTTCAAAGCAAGAAAGGATTTCAGCCCAGTTTCCCATTAACCTCATGTGAAATGTCAACTCTTTGTATCCTCCTTATTTCTGAATGGAACTTCTGGGACTTTATTATTCATAATCACCCTTACACCCTTGAGGCCATTGCATTACCAGGTCATCAGCTTCTTCAGGGATTTCTTTGGAAAGAGTCCTTGCTGGTTATAATTGAGACCAGACATTAATTTTGCCTGGAAGGTATGGCTTAGTTGCTAAAATTAATCTCTGAGATTCATACGTTCTCTGAAACCATGAGTTCAAGTGACTCGGTCTCTTAGCCTTCTGAGGCAGACAAACCGAGTTCCACGCTCCACCGAGTGGAGAGTCTTTCAGATGAGACTTGATAGCCTCATTTTTGGATTTACTGAGCACTCTCAGATACCACGGACATCATGAAATCTTGTTTGCTGTAAAGATCCTTTGGCAGGCTGCATAACAAGAGAAGTAGTGCCCAGTGTCCTTCTCAAAATGTCCTCTTCTCCCACACTGAGCTGCCAGCACTGGCTGGTCATTGCCCTCCCAGGCTAGAAGTGGCTTGCTTTCAGTGATACTATATATACATAGTATGTTACGAATTTGGGGATCCTTCAGGATCCTTCAGGATTAGAAGTGCCATAGAAATATAACATTATAATTATTCTAATCTATAGCCCAGTCCACTGCAACCCTCTGCCCCAGAATTTCTGCATGAGCCAACATCCCTTTCTTCACCTCCCATGAGCTTTTCATTGACAATGTCCCCTTCATATTTAAATAGCATGTCAGAAATCTTCCATTGCTACAGTACAGAGGACTTCACATTCAGGTTCCTCAGCTAATTCTATTTTCAGCTGAGGTGTTCACCTTCCATTATAGAAAGTAAATGGGCTTCCTTTTTCCCCCCCAGTTGTACCCAGAAACGTCTGTAGAATGTGTCTAGATCACGATAGCCCATTCAGAAAGACTGAGCTCATGTAATCAATAATAATATATACATTTGTGCTTGAATAGAAACTTTCATCTGAGGACTTCAAAGCACTATGCATCATATCGGTGGTTTTATTGATTCACCTGAAAGGCTTAACTTGAAAAAGTGGCTTTCAGAAATTGCTGTAAATATTGTCATGATGGATTTTAGGGTATGATCAGCCGATGAGAATTTGTTCTGCTGATGTAATATTTCTAACTTGATATTCCTTTGGTTGATTATGTTGTCACATGACATCTTATGTCACCTCATGCCTCTCTGACTTAGCTCTCGTCCGTGATCGTTAGGGCTTTTTAACCAACCAGAGTCCTGGCATTGATTACACCTTATGGACCAGACTTTTTTCCTTTTGACCAAGCGTTCTGAATGGACATAGACTCTAGACCCAGATGCGAAGGATCCTGCAGGATGCATTTGGGTGAACAGTGTCAGGCCACAAGTATCTTGAAGAAAATAAGATTTACTAAAAACAGAGTGATCAAAATAAAAAGCAAATAGCATCAAAGTCAGAGTTAGGGCTAAAACATTCCCCAGGTGAGCTCCAATCTCTGTGAAAATATACTTAAGGGGAAACAAAATGAGGCACACATCTTTAACATGAAGCATTGGTCTCTCGTGGTCTGGCAAATTCTGCCCATAACTCCTACACTGACAAGTCCAGGGAAAAGTGTGACTTTACTCATTAGCATCCCAGGTATAACATCTTTCATTGTAATTATCATCCTGACAAGGATATTTGTACTAGTGTGCTCACAGGGGGGAACATGACAAATCCCAGTCCCTTATTGATATAATATGCATTGTATGGTTTCAGTTTCATTCAATATTGTATTTGCTGTCTTGGACAAACAGTTTTGGTGCCTGGTTCCTTGTAACCTTTTAGCATGTCAGAGACACAGACCTATTCAAACATGTTACAATGGCTACATGCCATTCAGTGTCTTCTTCTGCACAATAGATTCACCACTGCTAAAGCTGACTCACTTAATTTGTTTTGTTTTTTTTACTATTATTAGCAGCAGCAGTATTACAGAAGTGTACACAGCATGCAAGGAGCTGAGGAGCTGGCTACACACACAAGAAGATAGTCCCAGTCTGGAAGATCTCACAATCTAAAACCATAAATGGTTGGGAAGAAGGTGAGCTGCACATAACCAAACTTTCTCTTGTTGCTGGAGCCTTCACATCTCAAAGAGCTGGTGGGTGGGTGACTCCCATACCTGCCCCTCTTGCCATGACTTGGCAGAGTGGTGAAATTCCCTGTTTTTTTTTCCTGTCCGTTCTCTCTGTCTGCTACCCCCACATTCTTTTCTCTTGATGTCTTTAGTTTCCCTCTCTGAGTACATTTTTTCCTCTCCCTCTTCTGAGTGCATCTCTCTATAACTCCACTTCTCTCATGGATCTGCACTGACGTGTGTACGCCTCTGAGCCACATGTGTTCTTGTACCTGAGCTGACGGCTACTGGAACAGAAAAGAGAGTCTTGGCCTAGTAGGTTTCTGCCTGGGACTGCAGTCCTCTACATATAAACATCTTCCACAGCCAACCTTGTTAGGGCCACCATAGGAGCAGGGAGAGGAGACCGGCAACTTTTGAGGAGTCACTTGAAGTTTTTCCCAAGAGCTGAAAAATATGTTTGCAGTCAATCAAGAGTTATGATGCTTTCCTTATTTCCATTGTTCCTATCCATCATCTGTTCCCTCACAGACCCCACAGTTAGCCTGGTGCACTCTGAGGTAAGCTTTTAGTCACTTATTTTCCAAATTGCCCTCTAAAATTAGAATTGCTATTGCCCTAAACACAGCATCCTCCCAATGAGGTAGATAAGCTCCCAATTTAAAGGTGGGAAAGGTAGAGGAAAATAATCATCATTATAATTTATGTTACAATACCCCCAAAAGACCCCATTATGCATACACATGGTAGGAGATAACTCTTTGGGGCAGGGACTTATAACCTAAATAGGCAAACCGGATGGAAAACTGAGGCACAGAACTATAAAAAGACTTGCCCAAGCCAACAGAACAGATCAGTGGCCAAAGCAGGATTAGAACCCAGATCTCCTAAATCTCAGTGCAGTCTCTATTTGTTAGATCAGGGGCTGGGCCAGTTTGTTTATCGGCCGTGTCGGCAGGTTTGGCCAATCGTGGCTCCCACTGGCTGCGGTTCGCTGCTCCAGGCCAATGGGGGCTGCAGGAAGTGGCGCGGGCCGAGAGATGTGCTGGACGTCGCTTCCCACAGCCCTCATTGGCCTGGAGCGGCGAACCACGGCCAGTGGGAGCCGCGATCGGCCAAACCTGCGGATGAGGCAGGTAAACAAACCGGCCCAACCCACCAGGATGCTTACTCTGGCGAGCCACGTGCCAGAGGTTGCCGATCCCTGTGTTAGACCATCCTGGCTCAGGAAATACAGGTAATAATAAAAAAGTTACTACAACCCAGGAGTAACTTTTCTTGCTTTCTTCCCCCATAAGCTTAGTAGATCACGAATTCCCTTGGCTATCTCTTTTTTGTGTGTGCCGCTGACATTTCAGCTTTTTCATCAGTGATTCTATTTAGGAAGATGAAAACCATCCACTGCGGCAGAAGCAACCCCCTGTAGAGGTTAATGTCACTGAGGTGGAAGAATTTATACATCAAGCACTCCTGTCCTGGACACCTCTTCAGCATGGACAGGAGGCTTTGGGAAGATTTGTCTACTTTTCCCTTAGATTTTATGATCTGTTTTTTTTTAAAAAAGAAAAGCTCACAAACACAGGCAGGAGAGGTAACAGCAAGCCAGGTTTTAATAAGGGCCTTGGCTGAAGCCTGCTAAGTCATATGCTTCCTGAATTTCTTTAATAATAACCTAGGCTGAGGACCCTTGGGCTGAACTTCTTTGGGTTCCCTGCATTCAGTAATAATCGTGCATTAATCCTTAAAATCATGTTATCTCTTTTATTCACAGTGAACCTCACCATTTATCACCAGATATGCTCATGGCTTTCAGATGGAACCCATTTGTGTGTCTCTAACTCTTTATCTCCAGCTTTTTTTCAGAAGAGACATAAAACCAAGACCTGCGGTTGTTAAAGGTCCCATGGAATTTTTTGTAAGAGGAGGAGTGATAACATCAGGGTCTTGGCTATCTCCCCAATGATGTATTTAGAGGTTCCTGCCTAAATTTTCTCTTCGATTTCATTAGGAAAAGGCTTCTACGCCTTCTCTTCACATTCCTTAACCTTTATGTAGTTAGATGAGGTGCGAGCAGCTGTTGTATTGTAGAGAACAGATTTTCATTTTTTTCTGCATTTTATCATGTAGCATATTTTAAAATGTTGGTTCAGGAAATCTCTGGGGATTGACTAAGTAACATCTTCAAGACTCTATTCAGGTTTAATGGTCTGTCTGCATAGATCAGATTGACCAAAACCTCAGGGCCCGGTTCAAAGTCCAGTGGAGTCAATGGAAAGACACCCATTGACTTCAATCATCTTTCATTCAGGCTCTCAGGACCCAATTCAGGAAAGCATTTAAAACATGTTTAATTCCATCCGTATTCTGCAGCGTTCTTAAGCACATACTTAACTTTTAAGTCCCAGTGAAGTTTATTAAAGTTAAGTATGTGCTTAGGTGCTTTGTCGAATAGGGATGAACTGCTGAATCAAGGCCTAAGTTTATATGAAAGGTGGTTTGGGAACATTATTTATGAGACACATTATGTGACATTTATATTATTATTAGCCTTTGTAAATAAATTCGCCACACACTATGTAGAGAGAGATCTCTTATGAACGTATAGGGTACGTCTATACTGCTGCTGCGACCGAGCGTTCCAAACCAGGCAGACAAACTTGTGCTGCTGGTGCTTAAAAATAGCACTGCTCGGGCTCTCCAGCCCCTCTACGTCGAGAACCCAAGTTGCCACCCAATGTCCACACTGAGTTATTTTTAGCATGCTCGCTTGAGTCCTGCAAGCACGAGTCTGTCTTCCTGCGTTGGGAGGCTCTCTTCCTGTTTCAGTGCAGTCATATCCATTCACACTGCCATGGAAGGCGTTGGGCCTAATTCTGAAGTCACTCCAGTGCAACTCCACTGACTTCAATGGAGTTATTCTTGGTTTACACCATAAGTCAATCCGTCAAAATAAACCTTCCCACAGGATGATAATTGTTTATTGTTTCCAGCTATCAAATGATTGAGGAAATGACCATGGTTGCTTCTCTTTTAACCAGCTTCTGAAAGCAGGAAGGAAAAAAACAACTTGGGGATAAAAGCTGTTGCTGGCACATATGCGTAAACTGCTTATGTATGCTGAGGAAGGAGGCTTTTGCTGAGGAAAGGGGGTAGTTATTGGGAGGTGTCAAGAGAACACTGGAAAAAGGGCCATAGACCTCTGGGTAGAGAGAGGACAAACTGTAGTGGAGGGTCATTGCTAGAAGGAAGGAGAATTTAACAGATGAGACCAATAAAAAAACCCAATAATAATGTGTAGGTTTTAATCAAGGGGTGAATAGGCCTACGTTGGGGATGTTAGCTTAGTAATAAAACCTGAAGTACTGAGGGGGTAAATCCATACAAAATACAAGGGATGGGCCAGGATAGAATGAGCTAAGGAGGAGTTAAAGGGATGCGGGGGGGGGAGGATTACCAAGTGTATTAACATGACAGCCTCTAAAAAATTAAACGCAATGTGTGTGTGTGTGTGTGAGACCATGCACATGCATACAAACATGTACATATATATTTAAACACATATGAATGCTATAGGGGCTCTGATAGTGGCTTTACAATTAAGTTTACACTGAGATCTTATATATGGACAGAAAGACAGACACACACACAGAGTCAAATGGGATCAAAAGCCTAGACAGAAAGATTGTAGATATGACATAATAATCTATTGTATTGTAAACAAGTTGGGGAAGGGACTATATGTAGCCTGTTTGTAAAATGCCTGGCACACATTCAGCAATAATAATAATCAATACAAACATGACTGTTGGAAAGAGGAGCGAGGCAGGGGGAATGTTTGCACACTCCAGAAAGCAGAGTTCTGTGTTGAAATGAGGTGTTAGCATTGCTGTCAGTTTGCACTGCAGCACACTTGATCAAAACCAGCATACATGCCTCTTTCCCAGGCAAACGCAGACACAACCAGCCAACTCGCAGCCACGCGGTTTTCATCCTGTTAAACAGAAACAAAGCATTTAGGGCTGTTGCACCAATTCAGGGTAAGATTTACAGCAGTGGCCATAAAATATTGGGTGAGCAATTTCCCCATTATTCAAAGACTAGATTCATAGATTCATAGATTCTAGGACTGGAAGGGACCTCGAGAGGTCATCGAGTCCAGTGCCCTGCCCGCATGGCAGGACCAAATACTGTCTAGACCATCCCTGATAGACATTTATCTAACCTACTCTTAAATATCTCCAGAGTTGGAGATTCCACAACCTCCCTAGGCAATTTATTCCAGTGTTTAACCACCCTGACAGTTAGGAATTTTTTCCTAATGTCCAACCTAGATCTCCCTTGCTGCAGTTTAAACCCATTGCTTCTTGTTCTATCCTTAGAGGCTAAGGTGAACAAGTTTTCTTCTGTCCTCCTTATGACACCCTTTTAAATACCTGAAAATTGCTATCATGTCCCCTCTCAGTCTTCTCTTTTCCAAACTAAACAAACCCAATTCTTTCAGCCTTACTTCATAGGTCATGTTCTCAAGACCTTTAATCATTCTTATTGCTCTTCTCTGGACCCTTTCCAATTTCTCCACATCTTTTTTGAAATGCGGGGCCCAGAACTGGACACAATACTCCAGCTGAGGCCTAACCAGAGCAGAGTAGAGCGGAAGAATGACTTCTCGTGTCTTGCTCAGAACAAACCTGTTAATACATCCCAGAATCATGTTTGCTTTTTTTGCAACAGCATCACACTGTTGACTCATATTTAGCTTGTGGTCCACTATAACCCCTAGATCCCTTTCTGCCGTACTCCTTCCTAGACAGTCTCTTCCCATTCTGTATGTGTGAAACTGATTTTTCCTTCCTAAGTGGAGCAATTTGCATTTGTCTTTGTTAAACGTCATCCTATTTACCTCAGACCATTTCTCCAATTTGTCCAGATCATTTTGAATTATGACCCTGTCCTCCAAAGCAGTTGCACTCCCTCCCAGTTTGGTATCATCCGCAAACTTAATAAGTGTACTTTCTATGCCAATATCTAAGTCGTTGATGAAGATATTGAACAGAGCCGGTCCCAAAACAGACCCCTGCGGTACCCCACTCGTTATGCCTTTTCAGCAGGATTGGGAACCATTAATAACAACTCTCTGAGTACGGTTATCCAGCCAGTTATGCACCCACCTTATAGTAGCCCCATCTAAATTGTATTTGCCTAGTTTATCGATAAGAATATAATGCGAGACCGTATCAAATGCCTTACTAAAGTCCAGGTATACCACATCCACAGCTTCACCCTTATCCACAAGGCTCGTTATCCTATCAAAGAAAGCTATCAGATTGGTTTGACGTGATTTGTGTTTCACAAATCCATGCTGGCTGTTTCCTATCACTAGTGAATGTGGAGGGCACTCGCCTGGCTCAGAGGCATCGCACATGTTGTGGGCACTGTCACACTTCCAGAGAAGTTACTTGTAAACTTTTAAAAGCTCACTCTGCAGAGACAGCTGAATTACATGTTTAGTCAGAGTCTGTGGAGCTGGGGCCATGCCAGATTATGTCAACCTAACTCGGTAAGTGTCCACACTACAGGGTTGCTCCCGCCAATGTAAATAACCCCACTACACTGACCTAATAACTCCACCTCCCCGAGAGACATAGAGTTTAGGTCAATATACTTAGGTGACGCAGGGTCTGTGTAGACCCTGAATTGCTCACATCGCCTGTGAGCTCCATACAGAGCCGACAACAGGGGCTGTGGGTGCCCAGCAGCGCGGCTCCAGCTGTCAGACCTGCGCAGAGCTGGTAGTTTAGGCTGTCAGCCCCCGCCCAGCCCTAGTTAAGTCAGTGTAAGTGCTCCTGGTGAGGACACACCCCACCAACACACAGAGGTTAGTGTGGACATGAAAAAACACAGTATCTACTGCGTGGCTGTACGTTGATCTAACGTAGGTCGACTTAATTGTGTAGGATAGACCAGGCCTGGGACTGAATGTTAAAGACTGTAGACTAATTCTGAATCCATAGCCGGGCTCCCTCTGATATCAAGGGGAGTATGGACCAAAATAGAAGGCTACAGGCTGCCCCCAGGTAGGTGCTTAATCGTCGAAGGCCAATCCAACACTGAAAGTCAGTGGGAACCGTTCTGTTGACTTCAGTGGTCTTTGGCTCAGACCTTTAGAAAAATTAACTACTGCATTCAGCATTGCTCAATAGGAGGGGAAACAATTATGGCAGGAAAAATTTAGGATTGTCACTGTTCCTGCCCTTTGTTTCTCTTCCTGCGCCATCCACCTCTCTCTCTGTCTCATCTCATCTTCCTATCAACTTGGGCTATGCATCCTCCTCTAGGACTTACTGTGCCTCCCTGTCCCTAGCAAAGTCTGTTCTGCCTCCCTTTGTGACCTAAGATCCATGGTTTGCACAGGCCCAAAGATCTTCCAGGCTGGGCTAACCTCAGCAGTTCAGCCAAGAGGGGCTTCTGCTCCTCTGAACAGGGGAATAGATTCCAGAATAGGGGGAGGAGGTAGAGGAGGACAACGAGGAGCAGTTGGCAGCTGGCGCTAGCCCATGAAAATTGGGATTTGGGGGAGGTTGGGAGCAACAAATGGTAGAAATAACTCAGGAGACTGACAGGATCCACTAATGGAGGGGCCTTCTGCTGCTCATCAGCTAGTCCAAGGGGATGCCACATGCAGTCACATAGCTAGAATGACCCTTGGACCAGCACTGAATTTCTCCTTCCCCTCTTTCCTTGCCAAGGCTGATTTTGAATTTTTTTGGGGGTCTTTAACAGCTGCCTTTGGTCCCGAGTGAGAAAACACATAAGTCTCTGTCTGGTCCCTATATGAACAGGCAGAACATTGTGTCTTTGCTGTCAGTCAGGAAGCACATTTAAGAGATCATCTGGTAGCTGAGATTTGGAGCCAGAGACTTTCAATTGTAAAAAATGTCTGAGCTACTCCTAGAACAGTCAGTGCCACTGGCACAGCTCTCTGAAGTGGGGAAGAGGCAATTGGTGAGCTAAAGAGTACTGGGATTATGGTGCAAGAAGCAGCAGAGAAAAAAATTCCCCTGGGAAACAGAGAAGCATCATCTTGCAGAGTTATGAATGACTAGTATTATTATTATTAGTAGTAGTATTACAATAGCACCTAGAGGGTGTAACTGAGACTCAGGCCACATTGTGCTGGGTGCTGTACACACATATAATGAGACAATTGCTGCCCTGAAGAACTTACAATCTAAATAAACTAGAGGCACAAAGGGAAACCTAGGCATAGAATGGTGAACTGATTTGCTCAAGCTCATACAGTAAGTCAGTGGCACAGCCAGGAATACAGCCCTGGTTTCCTGGTCCATAGACTTAGCCACTCCACCACACCAGGCCCTAGGCATAAGGCAGTAGTTAATTAGGGCCTTTAGATTCATTTTAATGTCTGTTCTATAGGAAATTGCTGACAGAACAGATGCACCTTCAAGCAACAAAAACAAGCTGGCTTCAGTGCTCGTATGGCCATATAAAAGCATGCAAAAAAAAAGAAAATAATCTTACCCTTCCTCCCATCCCACCCACAAAACATAACCATTGTCAGCGGAGGACTCAAATAACCAGAGAAAAATATGTCTTCTTTGTGGGATCATTCTAACCTTTTGTGTAGGTGTAGCAAGCATAATTGCTGGATTTTTTGTTGCACATTTCTTCTATGCATTCTCACCTATGTGGCAGTAAAAGCCTGCAGGTGTTCTTGCATGTGCAAACGTTCCAATTTCACTACCTGAGGGTCTGATTCAAAAGCCCATTGAAGTTACTGGGAGTTTTCCCATTGCCTTTAAGGGGTTTCTAATCAGGTCCACATTGATACCTCCAGCCTCTATCATGTATCTTGTGCTAACAGAATGGCTCACGTACTTGCTAAGTTACTGACAACTGACAACAGTGCTAAGTTCACTGACAATTTTCAAACAGGGACATGGTTTGTTATGGGGCAAGGGAGGCAGGTGTCTCCATCCCACAGACTTTTCATGGATCTATAAGCTCCACTTTTTACCCCCACTCCCACTCCCCCAGACTTTCAAGGATCCAGTATAATCACATACAATATTCTATATGCTGATAACTCCTCCCCCCAAACCAATTCTTTCTGAAATGTCACCCTGTTTTTAAACCAAGCTTGAGTGTTTTTCTGAAAGTTGTGCTCTAGTTCAAACAGGAATTAATTCAGGGAAGTCCTATGGGCTATTTTCAGACATGCCAAACCCGAGGGGAAAAATGCAGAAATCGGGCTTGTTTTTGGCTTAATTGGCTTGTGAGTTGCTTGTTGGCTAGTTTTTGGCTTGTAGCTTGTTGCTTCTTTTTTTGGATCAGCTCCCAGCAAGCAGGGGCAACGGGTGGGGGGGGGCCGAGAGTCAGGGGTGCACAGCGGGCCCACCACAGTCCCAGACTGCACGCCGGGGGGATCTAGTCATATAGAGTGTTGAGGTTCTTAGGGACTGGCTTGTTTTGGCCTTGGTTTGAAATGGGATTAGCTTAATGTTTGGCTTATTGTGCCAGTCGGGGTGCTTATTTACCACGTGCACATTGGCAACTGTGCCTATGAAGGAAGCTAGATGGTCACAGTGGTCCCTCTTAGTCTTCTGATCTATGAATCATTTAAACTATTTGATGGGCATTTGCATGCCACAGCCCTGAGTAGCTGTGACAGGGCCGCGGCCCTCCACTCCAGTCTTCTCCTAGGAATGGCTCTAACACCTCCAGTTTGTAAACGATGAGATGGAGTTTATGCTATCTGAACCACCACCCTTTACAGTGCAGCAAGTCTGCTTACAGTGGCATACCGATATCTTCCCCCTTTAGGGTTGCCAACCTTCCAGGATTGTCCTGGCGTCTCCAAGAATTAACTAGTATGTCATGTAATGAAGCTTCCAGGAATACGTCCAACCAAAATTAGCAACCCTACCCCCCCTTACCATAGAGAAGAGAACTCCTCACACAGTGGTCACCCTTTGCACTGTCCTTGCTAGCCACTCACACTTTCTCTCCCACATTCATTCGTTGTTCATCCTTCCTGTGCACCTTTCTGCTTTGCCACTTAATGGGTTAATTAGCTCCTTAACTCTCCCCAGCTCAGACGATCTAATAATTAGCCCCAGCTTCCTACAGTCAGGCCCTTCTCTGGAGAAATTAATTGGACTTTCAGTGACCAGAGCGCTGGTTCTAGCACCCTGTCAGTGAATTAATTCTCAGAACATCAACATGCCAGGGTAGGAAATTATTATTCTTTTCCCCATTGTAAACTGGTGGGCAGTTTCTCTAGCCAGGGAAGGGAAATGAAGCTGAAAGCATTAGCCTTTAAATGCCCTTTGCTTTATTGTCCATAAAAAAGTCACAAAACAAAAAAACAAATCAACCGAGAAACACTGGGTAATGATCCCTAGAGGCTTTCCCTGCTTTCATCAGCCAAGAGAGGAGAGAACAAACCCTCCACTTTAGTTACCCTTTAACCCCACTTCCCCCCTCCTTTTATATGCTGCCCTAAACAGTCATGTGACCTTCAGGAACTTGTTAACCCTTAAGAGACTCCATTGCCCTTATCTTGTCACACCCATTTTATAGAGACGTAAACTGAGGCACAAAAAACTTAGAAGACACATTTTCAAAAGTGGTCTCTGATTTTTTTTTTTTTTGGTTTCCATTATTTTGGTTCTCAGCTTTGGCCATTTAGGAGTCTAAATTTGAGCACCCCAAAACCAGACGACACAAAATTAATGAAGAGTCCTGTGGCACCTTTAAGACTAACAGATGTATTGGAGCATAAGCTTTCGTGGGTGAATGCCCACTTCTTCAGACGCATGCCTCTCTGTTGCTTTTTACAGATCCAGACTAACATGGCTACCCCTCTGATACTTAACAAAATTAATGGCCACTTTTGAAAACTGGGGCCTGAGTGAGTTGAAAATGTTCACAGGAAGGTTTCTGCAAAGCCAGGAAGAGAAGCCAGCTCTCCTTACTGTCAGTCCTGTTCCACATCTACAAAACTTTCCTCTATCATTCTATAATGCCCCATGTAACTGGTACATCCTCTTGGATGGGAATGGAGGGGTGCTTTGCTGTATGCACTAGGGTAGTCAGCACTCAAGGGCTTAAATTTCTGCAAAAATAATTGCTTGGGTACAGGCTGGCTAAGTTGCACAAGAGTCAGAGTTCACTTACTCCTGTAGAAAGAGGTGATATCTCTCCAGGAGTTTTGCTCCATTTCAACAAAACTCAGAGAAAAACAGTGCATTTGTAGTTTCCCTGATCCTCTACCACCCACTCTCCACCCTAGAGATTTGGATAGCACAAGCCTTTAAAGTCTTAATACAATAGACTCTATAAAAGCTTTAGAGTTTGTAAATATTGTCTGTAGTATAAAAAAACCCAACCTTTGGTATTCATTGAGGTGATTTAAATACTGCCCTTTTTTTCTTTTTTCCGTCTGAGCAGATGCCGTTCTATCTGACCAGCAGAATATTGCACAGAAAGATTTCAATAAAACAGGAAATCAAGTCTGAGAACAGTCCACGGAATGGATTTCTCCAGTTGGGCCATGTCGGAGTGATATGTAGCTGGCAGCAGAGATGAAAACCTGTCAATCTCCTGCAATGCAAATCCCTGTTACCTGGGGTATCCCTTCCAAATAATGTCTAGTTCTTGGTCACTCTTAAATTGTACTGACTGTGGAAATGTCTGGGTATATAACAGAGAGTTGTTGATATTCTTAGTGGCAGCAGGAATATTTTTTTTTCTGCACTCGGCTTTATCGATATTCAAATATGTTTATAACTGTTATATGAAAACCTGGATGTTTGACTTCGCAGCTTACTCAGTCATTATTTGATTAGTCACCTATATAATAAATAAAGCTGTGTTGTGGTGTGTAGTTATCACAGACATGTTCCTGGAAAGACACAACACAGATCTGACATAGTCTGAATACAAAGAACATGATTTAAGGCCTATTGAAATGAATGGGAGCTTTTCCATTGACTTCAATAGTTCAGAATCAGGCCCTTAATACCTATTTTCAGAAAAACTCGGCTTCTGTTTAGGCCGCTAAAGGAAATAGCCAAATTGCAATGAAATCCGCTGGGTGTGGAGGAACACTTGAAAGTCCGGCCATAGTGGGCACCTAAGAAATGTCTCTGATAGAGAGATATAATTGCGTTTTAACTGTGCACTGGAACTATGTAGAAATGCCAGACAAGGCACTGCATTGGCCCCCTCCACCCAACACAATAAATTTCTGTTTACTGCTATCCTTTGTTTCAGTCTTTCAAACAGTTTTTAATCAATGTGACTCACATCCAAGTAAATGTGAATTATTTTTAGAGAGAGAGTCCATGGGACATTGCATCAAATGCTGTACTAAAGTCCAGAAACCTTTACCGCATTCCCTTTGTCCTTAATTTGATAAGGAAAAGCTATCCAGTTCATACTATGTGATTTGTTCCTTGGGAAGCCCATTGTGCTGCAAGGATAATGCCTCAGATTCCATGGCAGATTTGGGTCCTTTCTGAGGCCTGATTCTCCTTTCGCTTACACCAGTATAAATCAGATTAATTGCGTGGAGGTCAATAGAGAACCACCAGAGAACCAGGTCATGGATGTTTTAGATTCTCTCCCCTGATGTCATTCATTTGCACCTTTCAGCCAGCCCAAATGGTCTGGACACAGGCTCTATCTAGCTATCAGAAAACTACCCCTTCGCTGGTGGATAATCTGGTTCTATGTCACGCTTCTCTCTTGGACATGGCAGCAGGGCAGCGTGGATGCACATCCGATAGAGGGGACATAACCAGAACACGTTGCTCTGTCAGTTCTGTATTGATAAAGGACCCTTTGGGGAGATTTTGCCAGCCAGAGTGGGTTAGAGTTGCCCCTCGGCAGAAAGCACATTTCAAAGGCACCAACATGAGTATTTACAGACACAGAATTTTAAATTCACACTAGCAGGCATTGGCATTTAAGTGTTTGCCTGCTTACCCAGTCCAGGGACAGAAACAGCGCCATGGGACTTGTTGGACTAGCCACACTGAAGCACCAGCGTTTGGTTTTTGATTGGTCACAACGAATCCATAAAAGTAAAGAGATATTTGTTAAATAAATTCAAATGGACAAACAAATGTGACATGCCTGTGTAACGGCGACAGACCCCGGGTGTCGGTGGGCAGAATTGAATCAGGGACCTCTGGAGCTTAGGGCAGGAGCCTCTACGGCATGAGTTCAAAGCCAACAGGCTGTTAGCTAAGGCTGTAGAGCAGACCCATTTTAGCTCTCTCTCTTTAAGTGGTCCCAGAGCCACCAGGTGGAACAGAACACCACATCCAGGAGGTGCGTGGGTTACACCTGCAGACATTACGTGAGCAGGGAAAGAACGACTTTAATTGACTATATTAGCCTGCTCCTCAATTGGTGTGAATCAGCATAGCTCCTGGCCCATTAGTTGTTGCAATAATTTGGCTTCTGTCTGCCGTGAGCTCTGCTAATGGTATTTTAACTACTCTTGGTAGCCTCAACAAATACTGGGTCATCTGAGTACCTGGGTACGTAACGAGATCTGAAAGGCTGAAGGTCTTCTTATCTATTTGTAAAGCAACTTTAACAAGATTAACACTGAGAAACGAAACTGGTACATTTTTGTGCTGAAGTGAAGAAGTCACAATAGAAAAAGTAGGTAGAGTATAGCATATCTATCTTGAAAACCGTGACAGCAGAGATGGTGAAATCAGCCTGAAATAAAGGGAAAGACCTCTGGAGTATTTTCTTTGCAACAATGATTATGCTCAAGTGTCTTAACATGATCTAAGAAGATTTAAAAGTCATTGTAACCTCTTTCTTGTATGGCTTAGTAATTGTCAAGACATCAAAGGCTGACGAGAGAGGATAAGCTACTCCGAATCAGATCACATGATCCAAAGGGTTAAAGCAGCAGGATAAATTGGCAAGTGCGGACTCTCCGGAAATACATGGCTGTAAGTGGAAAGCTTTATTCTATTGTTTAGGTAAGATTGGGCACCCTTACAGGACATCTTAGAAAATATGCATCAACAATCCCTGAAATGTAATTGGGAACACAGCTGTCATGTAGAGAATAAAGCATTGGCAGCTATATTTAGGCATGGAAAGATTCAACTGTTTATTTTTTTAATATATTTCAGCAACCTATTTACTTATATTTTGCACTAGCAGGACATTATTTAAGAACCTATTTTTAAAAAAGAGGTACCTAAATATGGATTTGGGTCCAAAAGTCAGACATGACACCTAAATAAAAGGAGTAATGAGTACATGCAGACTCCAGTAACTGCAATAGGATTTATGGAGTGATCATCACCACTGAAGATAAGGCCACTTTTCTTCAGGTGCCTACATACGGACTTCAGGGCCTAGCTTTATGCACCTACGTTTGAAAATGTTGAACTAAACTGCTAATTATTTATTAAAAATCTACACCAATTTTAAAAAAATATTGTGTGCAGTTCTGGTCGTCCCATCTCAAAAAGAAATATTAGAATTGGCAAAGGTAAAGAGAAAAGCAACAAAAATAATTCGAGGTATGGAACAGCTTCCCTATGAGGAGAGATTAAAAAAGACTGGGGCTGTTCAGTTTAGAAAAGAGACAACTAGGCGGGGGATATGGTAGAAGTTTATAAAGTCATGAATGGTATGGAGAAAGTGTACAGGAAAGTGTTATTTACTCCTTCAAATAACACAAGAAGCAATGCTCACCCAATGAAATTAATAGTGAAAGGTTTAAACAAACATAAGGAAGTATTTCTTCACACAACATGCAGTCAACTTGTGGAACTAGTTGCCACAAGATGTTGTGAAGGCCAAAAGTATAACTGGACTCACAAAAGAATTAGCTATGTTCATGGAGGATAGTTCTATCCATAGCTATTAGTCAAGATGGTGAGGGACACAACCCCATGCTCTGGGTGTCTCTAAACCTCTGACTGCCAGAACCTGGGCATGGATGGCAGGTGACGGCTTGAGAATTGCCCTTTTCTGTTCTTCCTCTCTGAAGCATCTGGTACTGGCCATTCTCAGAAGACCGCATACTGTGCTAGATGGACCATTGGTCTGACCCAGCATGGCCATTCTTATGAGTGATACTCAACAGCTCAAATCAAAGCTTTGCAAGCATAAATATATCTAGTGAGCCACCATCTGAAGCAGTAAATCAGGCATAGGCCTAAATTAACTATGCAAAGTAAAGCACATACTGAGAATTATTTTAAACTCCACCCTTCCGTAATTTTATTTGGAGTGCAGAATCTATGTAATCTGCGATGTGTTTCTCTGCCCCTCCCAAACAAGGCCATCTGCATGATGGAATGTCATTGTCAAAGCTGTTGGAGGATGTGTCATCATATGCATTTTCTTCTGACTGCAGCCAACAGAAAATATATGTCCTAAAAATGAAGAGGAAAGGAAGAGGAACATAGACGAAGAGGGGAAAGAGGCAGGGAAAACAGCAGGAAGAAACAAAATATAAAGCGGAAGAGAAGGTTTGAAGAAGGGTGAGTTACCCCATGTTACAAACACTAAGATGCTATGGTGATAGGGGCTATACTAAGCCCTAGCAGACAGAAAGATACAATCCTGCAAACCATTTGATGGTTTTCTTGCATAGATGCAGAATTCTCCATTGAAATCTTTACAAATATGTTTGCACGTCTGGAATGTTGTTTCCTCTACTAAACACAAAGGCTGGATTGCTTAGCCACAGGGGGAGGCCATGAAGGCCCTGTCTGAGAGGATCTCTGCCCTGAAGATTTTATAATCTAAATAGATAAGACGGATAATAGATTGGATAAAGGAAGTATTACTATTCCTATTTAACAGAGAGGAAACTGAGGCACAGAGATTAAGGGCAAGTCTACACTACAAAATTAAGTCAACCTAAGTTACATTGACATACAGCCAGAGCAGTAATGACATTGCTTTTGTATGTCCACACTATGCTCCTTGTGTCAGTGGTGTGCATCCTCACAAGACGTGCTTGCACCGGTTTAACTGTCACTGTGGGGCATTGTGGGACATCTTTTGAAAGGCAGCAACAGTCGATGTAAGCAATGCACTGTCTACACTGACACTGCGTTAACCTAACTACATCGAACTAAGCGCTACGCCTCTCGTGGGAGTGGAGTTATTAAGTTGGTGTAGTGGGCAAGTTACATGGGTGGGAGCTGCATTTTAGTGTAGACTCTAACAGAGTTAGGTTGATATAAGCTGCCTTATGTTGACTTACCACTGAAGGGCAGATCAGTGCTAAGTGATGTGCCCAAGTTAAAACATTCTGACAGAGCTGGGAAATGAACCCAGATCTCCTGAGTCCAAGTCCAGTGCCTCAGCCACAAAACCATCCTTCCTGTATATGAACCTGATCTGAGTTCTGAATTTGTAACCAAATCAGGTGAGTTTCACATAATTTTGTTGTAAATACCTTTGCCTGGGCCTGGGGAATTATAGAATAGTCAACCTACCTTTGATACCTGGAAAGATACCATAACAAATTATTAAACAATCAATTTGCAAGCAGCTAAATAGCCAACATGGATTTGTCAAGAACAAATCATGCCAAATCAACTTAATTTCCTTCTTTAAAAGGTTACTGGCCTAGTGGCTGGAGAGAAGCAGTAGATATGGTATGTCTTGATTTTAGTAAGGCTTTTGACACAGTCCCAGATGACATTCTCATAACCAAACTAGGGAAACATGGTCTAGATTAAATTACTGTTAGGAACCAGGACATAGGTAACCTTGCTGGGGCTGGGATCAGAAGCTGGGGTCCAACCTGGAGTCAGTCGCCTGAAGACAAGTGGGGGGTCGGAGCCAGGATTGGTAGCAGATGCTCAGGGGTCAGGTGCAGGAACCAGAAACAAAGCAAGGATCAGGAGCAAGGCAGGAGCCAGGAACAGGACGGGAGAGGATCTGGAACCACTAACAGGGTTGGAAGCATATTGGAGGAGACAGGAAAAAAGTAAGGTTAGCGTCATGATCTGCAGGTGGTGGCAGTGGAGGGGGAGGAGGAGGCAGGTCTGCATGGTTGCTTCAACAGAGGTCTTAAGTAGTGGGTGTGAGCCAATCAGGTGCCCCAGGTCTTCAACATTCCAATTGGATTTCCTGTGGGGCCTGACCTGCCAAGCTTAGTGAGGTGGTGCTTCATTTATCTTCTTGGTGATAATGAGGGAATGTTGGTCACCCAGGCCCACCACAGCCCCCCGTTCTAGATTGACCAAAACGGAGGTCTCACACCCTCAGATCTTTACAATGACTAAAAGGTGGTTGCACAACTGTTTCAAAGACAATACTCAAAGAGTACTTATCGATGATTCACTGTCAAACTGGAAGGGGTATCTGGTGGGATCCGGCAGGGCTCAGTCTGGTTCTGGTACTATTCAATATTTTCATTAATGACTTGGATAATGGAGTGGACAGTATGCTTATAAAATTTGTGGGTGATACCAAGGGTGGAGGAATTGCTAGAATTTTAGAGGATGGGATTAGACTTCAAAATGACCTTGACAAATCAGAGAATTGGTCTGAAATCAACAAGATGCAATTCAACAAAGTATTACTTGCAGGAAGGGAAAAAATTAAATGCACAACTACAAAATGGAGAATAACTGGCTATATGGTAGAATCGCTGAAAAGGACCTGGGGTGATAGTGGATCACAAACTGAGTATGAGCCAACAATGTGATGCAGTTGTGAAAAAGGCTAATATCATTCTGGGGTGTATTAACATGAGTGTCCAATGTAAGGCACAGGAGGTAATTGTCCTCCTCTACTCAGCACTGGTGAGGGTTCAGCTTGACTACTGTGTCCAATCCTGGGCACCGCACTTTTTAAGAAAGATGTGGACAAGCTGGAGAGTGTCTAGAGGAGAGCTAGAAAAATGGTAAAAGGTTTAGAAAACCTGACATATGAGGAAAGGTTAAAAAAATGGGGCATGTTTGATCTTGAGAAAAGAAGACTGAGGGGCAGGGGAGACCTCACAACCGTCTTCAAATATTTTAATGGCTGTTATGAAGAGGACAGTGATCAACTGTTTTCCATGTTTGCTGAAGGCCGAATAAGAATTAATTGGCTTGATCTGCAGCCAGGGAGATTTAGGTTAGATATTAGGGAAAACTTTCTAACTATAATGATGATTAATTACTGGAATGTTCTTCCAAGGGAGGTGGTAGAATCCCTGTCAATGAAGGTTTTAAGAACAGGTTAAACAAACACCTGTCAGGGCTGGTCTAGGTGTACTTGGTCCTGTCTCAGTGTGGGAAGATAGACTAGAAGACCTTGTGACCAATATGGCAATTTCCTGCAATATCCTTGGGAGAAACTATTGTAAATATGTTTGGATCCAGTGTATGAAATGAATGGTTTATATATTATTGTGGGCAAGGATTGTATATAACCTCTCTCTAGAGGGAATATAGGATGTGAACTCTGGGAAGTGTTATGAACTTCAAAGGACTGTACTGAACAATGTGCCAGAGCAGAAAAGTGATGGCTGAGGAGCTGAGAGACTAGAAGAGATGCCCTTAGTACACCATAAAGGGGGAATACAGGTGCAATTGTCCTGAACTGTGATAGACATCTCAAGGTCCCTTCCAGCCCTGAATTTCTATGATTGTAGGATTGGGATCCAAACTCCAAGCTGCAAATCTTCACATTGTCCTTAGTATCCCAGATTGACCTACATGACTGGCATTCTTAAGAAAACATCTGATGTAGTTCTGCAGAATAGGTTTGTGCTCTAGCTAAACCAAAGCACAAATTCACAGGGGCTGGGAACACTGACAGACAAAATCCAGGTAAGTATGACACTTGCACCTCTAATGGGAGAGTACAGTCCTACTCAAGGGACCTCATGAATTCCAATATTTCAGCAGCCAAAGTTTTGACCTTTTACTGTTTCCAGGCATGAGTTTGATGAGCAGACATCCCACATGCAATGTGCTGATGGCTCAAAATTTGAAACAGTGCAAACAAAGGGAAAGGACATCAATATTTCAAAAGGTTTGAATCCCTTCGTTGGTGGAACTGACACAGTGTAGAACAAACACATTTCCACACAACAGATGCAAAGTTGATAGGACACACACACACAAGATAGCCAAATGTGATAACATTTTGAGTCAGGAAGATGTTTAGAAAGAGCCTCAGAATAAGACTGGCCTCCAAGTTTCTCCTACTTTTTTTTGTGTATAATCCACAGAAAAGTATAGTTCCATAAATCCAGAACTTTAGGCATAGCTATTAAAATTTTATATGCTCAGCTGCATTATATTTGAAGGTAGAGCGTCGGGAAAGTAAAATCAATCAGACCAGATAATTTTAGACTTAAAAATTTGAGGTCATGTAATGTAGAACCCTCAAGTGGATTTCGCTCTCTCACTATCAGGAAATTAAGACAAATGAAATCAAAAAGGTAAGCTGAAAGTCAGGAGAAAATGTAGTCAGTTATAAGTCTAAGGAAATTACAGTAAGATTTTTATAATGAATGGCTCAGACCTTATTTAGAATCCTATACTTAGGAGAGTAAAATCACACTGTGGATCTTGGAAAGGTACAACAAAGGGTAATCAGGCTTATTTTAGATAAAATATGTATAAAATCAAGCCAATTAATGTTTGAAACATGAAATGGAAAAAAAGCCTGGTTCAAATGACCTCTTACCACCCCTCTGCCCACCCCTACAGAAAAACAAACAAACCCAACCTGTTAGGAGGAAAAGGTAATCCTGAAGCTTTCCCAAATCTTTGTCAAAACAAGGTGGAATGGCTGGCAAACACAAGTCCTTACCCAGGAGTTCGGGGTCTCAGTCTCCTTCACTAATCACTAACTAGGCCAAGTTTTTAAAAAGTGACTGGTCATATTTAGAACTCAGCACATTTGGATAATCAGGTTCTTTTAGTTGTCCCCTAAAAAATGAGGCATCCCCAATCATTGGTCAATTTTGAAAATCCTGACCTAAGCGCCGGATTCTGATGCCCAGCATGAGTAAAATTCATTCCTTCATGAGATTTCTTCCTCAAGGAACACTCTTTTGAGTTAGCTGACGTGCTGTACACGCAGAGTGGAGATTGGATCTTCCTATGTTTGAAAAACATCCAGAACTATTCTGGACACTACCACAGTACCAAAACAAACAAACAAACATAACCCAATAAAACAATAATAAACCTTGCTTGCTTTTAGATATATTTTAAAAATAAATGTGGGGAAAACATGTCAGCAGATTGGACCATCAGAGGCATTTTACTTTCCTTCTGATTTATAGAGACAGTGGCTCTGCAACTTCGAAGACACCATCAACTCCCTGCAGAATAACTATCCTTTTTAAACCAAATAATTGTCTTCAGAAGTGATACAATTTTGCTGTGCCTTTAGGCTTGTGGGCTTCAATAGAAAATTCTTTTGGATGTTAATTTATTTAGTTACATTATTGCAAGATAAATCTGTTTTCAGCAAGTCACTGGTGGGGCATAGGCAAATAAAACCGATAACTGCTATAATCTAGAAGCATTATGAGACCGAGTATGGGAAGAAAAGAGAATTGTTGGAAAGGAGAAGATGGAAATTTTAACAGTAAGCAGCCCCTGAGCATTTACAATCCTTTGACTGACACATTGGTCATCCTATATGGCAGTGATTGTGACTATAGAGAGGAGTAGGGATTGATGGATAGGGCAAGACACTTCAACCTCTATGCATCAGTTTCCCCATCCTTAAAGGAGGACAATACCCACTTTTGAGATGAAAGTGAGAGCTATGTATGCAATGTTGTTACCCAGTTTCTTCTGAAACCTTTATCTAGGCTATTCTAAAGAAGATACAATGCTAGCCATAATGTTTAGAGCATCCCAACTGGATCTTGAACTGCATCAGGATATAAGGTTTTTCTCAGGACATCAGCCCATTGTGACATTGATCCCATAAGAGTTCATTTTATAGGGAACCAACTCCAGAGCATAGATGGAAATGGAGGGCTGGCAACGTGGGCAAACAGATGACCTAGAAGAGCTCTGGGCTTCATGAGCCCACTATGACGTTGCACTCCAAATGTTTTATGGAAATAAGCTTATGAGTGTGAATATGATGTAACTGGAATATGCTTCATGCAAAAGGTCTCTTGTAAGGTATCATTACAAAGCTTATGATCTATTGAGTGTGTTCATCCTATTTGTTTGCATGTATTATTTATATGTCTGGAGTTAGGAGAATAAGATATAAACTTGTATTACTGATGTAAACACATTAAGTGGAAGCCATTAAGGGTGCTTCAGAATCAATGAACTGTGAATGGATTTGTTTACCTGCAAGTCTTCCTGCGTATGTGTTGGCCAGCTCCTAGGTAATGAAGAAGAAGGTCTTACAGTGGCATGCGATCATGTCAGCTGAACTGGAATCCATCTTAAACCTGGTGCTTTTCCATTTAGAAGGAGGGGTGGGGACCCAGAGAGACAAAAGATTCCTGCCTGTGCCAAAGCTATACAAGGGGGTGGAACAGAACAAAGGGGACCGCCAGTCATGAGAACAACCCTAGTTTCCACCTAAGATGTCTGCTGGAACTCACAAAGACTGTACCAGGGGAAAGGATTGGGCCCAGACTAGGAAGGATTCTAGTCTGTGAAAGCAGCTTATTGGAACATCTCTAAGGGTGAGATTTACTTCTAAACAGTTTTTTTAATGTAGTAGGCTTAGACTTGCATGTTTTTGCTTTATTTGCTTGGTAACTTACTTTGTTCTGTCTGTTGTTACTTGAAACCACTTAAATCCTACTTTTTTATACTTAATAAAAACAATTTTGTTTATTAACAAACCTAGAGTAAGTGATTAATACCTGAGGGAGCAAACAGCTGTGCATCCCTCTCTATCAGTGTTATAGAGGGCAGACAATTCATGCGTTTACCCTGTATAAGCTTTATACAGAGTAAAGTGGATTTATTTCGGGTTTGGATCCCATTGGAAACTGGGTGTCTGGGTGCTGGAGATAGGTATCCTGCTGAGTGGTTTTCAGTTAAAGTCTGCAGTTCTGGGGGCATGGTTCAGACCCTGGGACTGTGTTCCAGCAGACTAGTGTGTCTGGCTCAACAAGGCAGCTTACTGGAGTCCCAAGCTGGCAGGGAAAATGGGCTCAGAGGTAAATTCAGCACATCAGGTGACAGTCCCCAGGGGGTCTCTGTGACCAAACCCACCACTAAAATCTGAAGAAAAGAAGAGAGCTACTTGATTTTCTAGATGGTCCAGTTACACCACCAGGCTCTGCAGATGGGCTTCTGGGGTGCTGGCTTTTAAACATGACATTGTGACCAGGCAAACTACAACATACTGAGTCTAACAGTCTTTCAGAAGTACAATATCTAACATGCCCAGATTCTGTTTTCTCTCCAGCCATAATACAAATAATTCCCAAGGAAGGCCTCCTGGGGCAAGAGACTCTGTGACTTAGATAGACTCAGAATTTGAAGGATAGAAGGAAGCATTATGATCATTTGGGTTGACCACTTGCACAACACAGACCAGTGAATCTCACCCAATAATTTCTGCATAAGCCCTTGTCTTGTGGTTGAGCAAGACAGTATTTCTTGAAAGAAACCTTAATGCTGATTTAAAGACTCCAGGTGATGGGGAATCTATCACATCCTTCGGATAGTTGTTCCAATGGTTAATTCCCCTCACTGTTATATCTTGTACTTTGTTTCCAGTATGTCTAGCTTCACTTTCCAGAAAACCTCCCTTTTCACAATAGCTGGGGATGAGCCAAAAATAGAACCTCATATCTGAAGTCCCTTCAGCTTTTAGGGTGGTTTTGATTTAAATCTCCAGATCAGACACCATCCCTATGGCTTTGGTTCTCAGTTAGAAAGAGTCTGTCTTCTTCCTTTCTTCCTATCCAGGTACTTATATTTCCCCTAGCACTGTGAGCACTGGAGTGCCTCTCCAGTATTTAAACATAGCAATTGCAATAATAATCTCTTTCTTCCTTCCCAGCCAGTAGGAGAAATAGCTTGATTAGTTAGTTGATAGGTTTTGTGGGTTGTTTTGATTGCTTTTTATGTTTGCGTATGAGGGAGTGAATTCATCCAGACTCTGTACAAGCACTAGCAATGCAAGACTCGAGGGGCCCTCACATGTCTTTAATTCTTTAAAACACTTTATAACCACTAACTAATTAGGGCCAAATTCTGTCAACCTTACTTACACTGATTAGTACCTCTAGGAGCAGATAGTTAAAGGTATTTAGGTGCCTAAAGAGGTAGATAGGCGCCTATTGCAATTTTACGAAACACCTATCTGCCTCTTTAGGTGCCTAAATACCTTTCAAAATCTGGCCCTTGGGAGCCTAAAACCTACTGATGTTCACTGAGTCTTAGGTTCCCATGTACCTAAGTCACCCGTGTCTTATCTACATGGGAAAGTTATACTGGTATAAGATAAGGTATGAATTTAAATTGATATAGTTAAACCAATAACTCTCCCCATGTGGTTACTTTTAGTTCAGTATTAGTTGCCTTTTTTGGTTTAGCTTATGTCACTTGGGAAGGGGTGTAAACTAAACTGAAAAAAAGCCATTCAGATCCTGGCATATATTCCAGTACAACCGGTAGAACTTTCCCTTGAAGACAAGGCCTAAGACCCTTTTGAAAATTAGACACAGGGTATATCTACATTGAAATCAGAGGTGTGACCACAGCAGGTGTATACATACCCGAGCTAGCTTTGATCTTGCTATCTAGCAAGAACAGCAGTGAAGCCACAGCAGCAGCACAGGCTGTACAACCCCTCCCAGAACCCTGGGTATGTACTTGAATGGCTAACTAGGGTTGCCAGGTATCCGTTTTTTGACTGGAACGCCCCGTTGAAAAGGGACCCTGGCAGTTCCTGTCGGCACAGCCAAAGACTGGTTGGCTCTGCGCAGGTCCCAGGAGGTGACGACGTGTCCCTACACTTCCTAGGCATAGGACTGACCATGGGGGCTCAGAGTGCTGTCGCCCCTCCCCAGGAGCGCCGGCTCTGTAGCTCCCAGTAGCCAGGAACTGCAGCCAATGAAAGCTGTTGGGGCAGCCCCTGGAGGTGGGGGGCTGAAGGTGCAATGCACAGAGAGCCTGTAAACCTGACTTCAGTACTGGGCAAACTGGTTGAAACTATAATAAAGAACAATATTGTCAGACACAGAGGAACATAATTTGTTGAGGAAGAGTCAACATGGTTTTTGTAACGGGAAATCATGCCTCACCAATCTACTAGAATTCTTTGAGGGGGTCAACAAGCATGTGGATAGAGTGTACTTAGATTTTCAGAAAGCCTTTGACAAGGTCCCTCACCAAAGGCTCTTATGCAAAGTAAGCTGCCACGGGATAAGAGGGAAGGTGCTCTCATGGATTGGTAACTGGTTAAAAGATAGGAAATAAAGACTAGGCATAAATGGTCAGTTTTCAGAATGGAGAGAAGTAAATAGTGGTGTCCCCCGGGGGTCTGTTCTGGGACCAGTCCTATTCAACATATTCATACATTATTTGGAAAAAGGGGTAAACAGTGAGGTGGCAAAATTTGCAGATGATACAAACTTACTAACGATAGTTAAAAACCAGGGCAACTGTGAAGAGCTACAAAATGATCTCTCAAAAGTGGATGACTGGGCAACAAAAAAGCAGATGAAATTTAATGTTGATAAATGCAAAGTAATGCAAATTGGAAAGCATAATCCCAACTATACATATAAAATGATGGAGTCAAAATTAGTTGTTACCACTCCAGAAAGAGATCTTGGAGTCATTTGTGGATAGTTCTCTGGAAATATCCACTCAGTGTGCAGCGGCAGTCAAAAAAGTGAACAGACTGTTGGGAATAATTAAGAAAGGGATAGATAATAGGACAGAAAATATCATGTTGCCTCTATATAAATCCATGGTACACCCACATATTTAATACTGTGTTCAGATGTGCTCGACCCATCTCAAAAAAGTTATATTGGAATTGGAAAAGGTTCCAAAAAGGGTGACATTCTGGGGAGTAAATAGCTGGTGTAAATCAATAATTTCACTGGAGTGACTTCCATTTTTTTCCCTTGAATTAACTAGCTAATATTAAGAAGGTGGAGGTGAAAATGTTTTCCTCAATGAAGTCTCTTATCCTCCAGCTGCTCTGTTTTATCAAAAAGGAAGAAGATCAAGGTTCATCTTATTTTCTCTCTGCTTAAATAGAACACTAAATACTCTTTTAATTTGAGCCTCAGACTTCATTGCCCAGCTGCAGAAATGTCGGAATCATAGAATCATAGAATTGGAACAGACCTCAAGAGGTCATCTAGTCCAGTCACCTGTACTTGTGGCAGGACTAAGTATTATCTAGACCATCCCTGACAGGTGTTTGTCTAACTTGTTCTTAAAAATCTCCAATGATGGAAATTCCACAACCTCCCTAGGCAATTTATTCCAGTGCTTAACTACCTTGACAGTTAGGAAGTTTTTCCTAATGTCCAACTAAACCTCCCTTGCTGCAATTTAAGCCCGTTGCTTCTTGTCCTATCCTCAGAGGTTAAGAAAAAAAAAATTTCTTCCTCCTCATTGTAACAATCTTTACCATACTTGAAAACTGTTATGGCCCCTCTCAGTCTTTTCTTTTCCAGACTAAACAAACCCAATTTTTTCAATCTTCCGTCATAGGTCATGTTTTCTAGAACTTTAATCAGTTTTGTCACTCTTCTGTTGACTCTCTCCAATTTGTCCACATCCTTCCTGAAATGTGGTGATCAAAACAGGACACAATACTCAAGTTGAGGTCTAATCAGAGCAGAGTAGAGCGGAAGAATTACTACTCGTGTCTTGCTTACAACACTCCTGCTAATACATACCGGAAGGATGTTCGCTTTTTTTGCAACAGCGTTACACTGTTGACTCATTTTAGCTTTTGGTCCAGTATGACTCCTAGATCCTTTTCTGCAGTACTCCTTCCTAGGCAGTCATTTCCCATTTTGTATCAGCTGCTCCATTATCGTACTGAGGATCAATGTCAGGCTAACAGACCCAGATGGAGTACTTCGCATTTGTCCTTATTGAATTTCATCCTATTTACTTCAGACCATTTCTCCAGCTTGTCCAGATCATTTTGAATTTTAATCCTATCCTCCAATGCACTTCCAACCCCTCCCAACTTGGTATCATCCGCAAACTTTATAAGTGCACTCTCTATGCCATTATCTAAATAATTGATTAAGATATTTAATAGAACCAGACCTAGAACTGATCCCTGTGGGACCCCACTTGTTATGCTCTTCCAGCATGACTGTGAATCACTGATAACTACTCTGGGAATGGTTTTCCAAACAGTTTTGCACCCACCATATAGTAGCTCCATCTAGATTGCATTTCCCTAGTTTGTTTATGACAAGGTCATGCAAGACAGTATCAAAAGCTTTATTAAAGTCAAGATATGCTACGTCTACCGCTTCCCCGCATCCACAAGGCTTGTTACCCTGTCAAAGAAAGCTATCAGGTTGGTTTGACACAATTCGTTTTTGACAAATCCATGCTGACTGTTACTTATCACCTTATCTTCTAGATGTTTGCAAACTGATTGCTTAATTATTTGCTCCATTATCTTTCCGGGTACAGAAATTAATCTGTCTTGTCTGTAATTCCCCAGGTTGTCCTTATTTCCCTTTTTATAGATTGGCACTATATTTACCCTTTTCCAGTCTTCTGGAATGTCTCCTATCTTCCATGACTTTTCAAAAATAATCGCTAATGGCTCAGATATCTCCTCATTCAGCTCCTTGAGTATTCAAGGATGCATTTCATCAGGCCCTGGTGACTTAAAGACATCTAATTTGTCCAAGTAATTTTTAAGTTGTTCTTTCCCTATTTTAGCTTCTTCTGATCCTACCTCATTTTCACTGACATTCACTATGTTAGATGTCCAATCACCACCAACCTTCTTGGTGAAAACCAAAACAAAGAAGTCATTAAGCACCTCTGCCATTTCCACATATTCTGGTATTATTTCCCCCCTCACTGAGTAACGGGCCTACCCTGTCCTTGGTCTTCCTCTTGCTTCTAATGTATTTATAGAATGTTTTTTGTAATCTTTTATGTCTCTAGCTAGTTTGATCTTGTTTTGTGCCTTAGCCTTTCAATTTTGTCCCTACACACTTGTGTTATATGTTTATATTCATCCTTTGTAATTTGGCCTAGTTTCCACTTTTTGCAGGACTCTTTTTTTTCATTTTTAGATCATTGAAGATCTCCTGGTTAAGCCAGGGTGATCTCTTGCCATACTTCCTATCTTTCCTACACAGTGGGATAGTTTGCTCTTGTGCCCTTAATAATATCTCTTTAAAAAACTGCTAACTGTCTTCAATTGTTTTTCCCCTTAGACTTGCTTCCTATGGGATCTTACCTACCAACTCCCTGAGTTTGCTAAAGTCTGCCTCCTTGCAATCCATTGTCTTTATTTTGCTGTTCTCCCTCCTACCATTCCTTAGAATCATGAACTTTATCATTTCATGATCACTTTCATCCAAGCTGCCTTCCATTTTCAAATTCTCAACCAGTTCCTTCCTATTTGTCAAAATCAAATCTAGAACAGCCTCTCCCCTAGTAGCCGTCTCCACCTTCTGAAATAAAAAAGTAGTCTCCGATACATTCCAAGAACTTATTGGATAATCTGTGCCCTGCTGTGTTATTTTCCCAACAGATGTCTGGTTAGTTGAAGTCCCCCATCACCATCAAGTCCTGTACTTTGTATAACAAAAGCCTTATCCACCTCATCTTCCTGGTTAGGGGTTCTGTAGTAGATCCCTATCTTTACATCACCCTTGTTTTTTACCCCTTTTATCCTTACCCACAGACTTTCAAGAAGTCTGTCTCCTATTTCCATCTCAACCTCAGTCCAAGTGTATATATTTTTAATATATAAGGCAACGCATCCTCCCTTTTTTCCCTGCCTATCCTTCCTGAGCAAGCTGTACCCTTCTATACCAATATTCCAGTCATGCATATTATCCCACCAGGTCTCTGTGATGCCAACTATGTCATAGTTGTGTTTATTTACTAGCATTTCGAGTTGTTCCTGCTTATTCCCCATACTTCTTGCATTAGTATACAGACATCTAAGATACTGATTTAATCCCCCCCCCCAGTTCTGTCTTGTCTCTCCCTTATTTCTGTTATAACAGCCCACTCTCCCCACAAATTCCAAAGGAAGTCAATGTTCCTTAAACCCTATTGTCCCTAGGCAACCTTTTCCCCTGAAATCCTTGCGGATTTTCTTTCCCAATTAATTAACTTGACAAATTTAGCTCTAACTTAGATTTTCATAAGTTCAGGTCAGAATTTTAGCTGTTTATCATAGTAAAATTGTGGCAACCGTAAAGTTGGAGTCCTGCACACTTTTCATTTCAGTGGAGGTGATAAAGTTCTTTGAACCCTCTATGTTTTGAATGGTAGGATTCATTTGAAATGTTTTTTGTAGTTTGTAAAGTGATGAAGGTTTCTAGAACATTTTGAAGAAAAAACACATACTTCAGCAAAACTTAGGCAGAACAACTTTTCCAAATGAATGGACTATGTGACAGATTGTTAGGGGAGAAGATACTAGATCAAATTCTCAGCTGATGTCTTTCCATTGAAGTCAATGGAATTTGGCTACTGAGTCTTTGGTGATACTGATGATAACATAAAATGACCCTGGAATAAATTCTTTAAATCCTGACTGTCTTTAAATGGTGAAAGCATTTGATTTTGCTTTTCCCACTGTTCATAAACCAAGAATGGATCTCTGGGAATTTCCTGCCACTATACACTGTAGAATGTTACATTTGCTACTACTATAAATCTGTAGTATGCACATTTTTAAAATCCCATAACACCTCAAATTTAAGGTAGATATTATTTTCTGCTTTTAAATATTACTTTTCTGTTGAGCTGTCAAGCACTTACCCTAGCAACTGTTCATGAATTAAAAAGCAAAAACAAAAAACAACAACAACAAAGTTTCCTGGAACTGATGACAAATTAGTAAATCCAGAAATTGCCTGGATTGCTTGCTGTAGAGGTAAACAATATATAATAGCTATTTCTCCTTAGAAAAGTACCAGTAAATTGATCTTATGCTGCAATCTGCTATTGCAGCTATAGGCCAGCATATAATGATAGAATTTCCTGCCTTTGTTAGAAATATGCCTGAGGAGGATGTTACTTGGACCTTGTGATGGGGTGTTCATCCCACACCAATATAGAAGGGGTAAATGAGGCTGAGGAGAGACCAATTAACTGGATTAGACCACAGCTGAGGGGAATTAGCTGGCCTAAGAAACCACTGAATAACGATAAAATCTAGGGAATAGGCAGTGCTAGGTTAAAGCCAGGAAGCTGGCAGTGGAATGGGGCTGCAGCGAGGAAGCCTGTAACTACTCTCTGGACATTAGAGAGGGAAAGAAGGGAAACTAGGTGGAGAGGGTGTAGCAAAAGGCTTAGGGAAAGGGTGGCAAGCTTTAAGGGGCAGACCTTGGCTGCTGATTAAAGGGTGCCTAGGCTGGAACCCAGAGTAGATGGTGGGCCTGGGTTCCCCTCCCAGCCACTGGGGTATTGGCACATCCTGGGCAGCGAAGGGAAGACTGACATCTTGAAGGAAGAGATCTTGATATCCCAGAAGGGGGAAACACCCAGTGACTTGGCCACAGGGCCGAGGCATGAAAAGATAGCACTCTGAGGTGCAGAGAAAGGCACGGTGGCGAATGAATGGCAGAAGGGGGCGTCGGACCTGGCCAGACCTAATCTCCTAGCAGTGAGTGGACCCTGTGACAGGCCTCTACACACACAGCTCTTTAAGTACCTTCAGTACTGATTGTTCAGCCCAGTTTATGGGCATCTGTACCCTGGCGCTTTAAGCACAAGCGTAGCTATACCGATTTGCTGTGCCAGGGCAAGCCGCTGTTGTAGATGCGCAGCACCAGTATAAAATGTGACCCTGGGATAAGCAGGTTCAAGTCACTTTTTGCACTGTTCCAACATGTCCATAACGTGGGTTTGCACTGATGCCAGTGGTGCAGCTATATCAGTGCACTGACACTGCTTGCTGAAACCCCAAATACGCAAGTTTCATATCTCTGAAAAACTGTTCCTCAGAGAAAACCTCTGTTATACAGTCACGTAGGGGTTGCTGTGTCCTTGTTTACATTCGGTGTTTATTACGGTTCGATTTTAACTCTTCTTGCAGCACCCTCAGAAGGACTTTATAAATGCAAACATTATTTTAAGTTTCCTTCTTCTAAGCCAAGAGACAGCTAACCCATGCTTGACTTTTGATTGAATCTGTTGGATCGTGAAGTGGCTCTTCAACTTGTATAGATTAAGTGCCACCATTATAGATAAAGGGCCTCAACTAGCTTCCTCCCTGTTTCAACTACCAGGTCCTGGGTAATAAAATGAGAGGGCTCCATTGTTGTAAAACAAAAAAAAATGTCTCTTTATTAAGAGACCTATTTACAGAGATGCTGAGACTGCTGCTAGCATTCCAGCCATGTGCACACAGACAAACTTCTTGGTACTTCCTCCAAACTCTTCTCTCGTGCATCCTGTGCCTGCCACCCTCCATCCAAGTCCTATGCAGCTTTGTGCACTACATCCTTCTGTGTACCCACAAAATTCCCTTATCTGTGCACACCCAGCTCCACCTCCTGCTTGCAGTTGTGACTCTCCCCTCATCTTTTTGAGGCCCTGATGCTTCTGGTGATGCCACTGCATTGATCATGAAAGTAGGAGTGAGAAGAGGAAGGCAGCTAAGGAATCCATTCTCTGCTGATGTTGGAATAATGAAGGACCATAGACAAGGAGTTTTGGGTTTATGCTTTGGCTGGTGGGTGCATATATATATGAAAAGAGAGACCCTCAACATGGCTGCATAGGCAGCTTCACCTAATGCCACCATTGCTCCTAAATACTTGCCTAGTGTTAATGACCTATCCATTGGCATTTTGGCATCCGTTCTTCTGCAACGATTTACTTGTTCATTCTGTAGTATGTAAACGTGCATCTCACACTGAAAGGGCCAGATCTTTAACTTCAGAAGAGCTGGTTCCATTGAGACGAGCTGAGGGTCTCCCTCCAAGTTCTGAGAATCTTGTCTTACATACAAGCCAGGTGTAATTAGCTGCACTGGTTTTGCTTCTACAGTTAAAGACCTGTGATTGTTTCCCCATCTTGTTTCCCCAGACTTCCCAGGAACGTTCATTCAATTTTTTAAAATAAATTCGCTTCCACCATGGTTGCACATGGTTTTTGTTCCCTTTCCATGATCATTCCACCACTCAAGTTTTACAGACAAAAAAGAGTTTATGCAAAACAAATTCCAGAGTAGCCTGCATTAGTAGTTGCACACACTGAACATCAAATTTGCATCTGGCAGTATTTGCACTAGAAGACCTTACAAACAGGGAACATTTGCCATGTGACTTATCTGACCAATCACAAATAAGCAATATAAATCAAATTTCAAATATCCCTAATCAGGCCATAGCGTAACACTTTAGAAAGGACAGTCGTCAAATAGGAAGCTAAATTTGTTGAATAAGTTTTTCATTATGAAATTATTTGATCAGTTCTGACTGTTTCTATTCCCATTATTCATATGAATGTCAATGGAGGGGTTTTAAATATGACAAATGGCCATTTTACCCTAGAGAATGCCTGACAGTGGGAAATACTAGGAGCTAGCTGCTACAGGTTAGTGCTTTCACTTTCTACCTCTGGAGACTTGGGCCTGGTCTACGCTGGGGGGGGTGTCGATGTAAGATACGCAACTTCAGCTACGGGAATACCGTAGCTGAAGTCGACATATCTTATTACGACTTACCTCCCATCCTCACGGTGTGGGATCGACGGCCGCAGCTCCCCCGTCGATTCCGCTACCTCCGCTCGCTCCAGTGGAGTTCTGGAGTCGACGGGGAGAGCGTTCGGGGATCGATATATCGCATCTTAACAAGACGCGATATATCGATCCCTGATAAATTGATCGCTACCCGCCGATACAGCGGGTAGTCTGGACGTACCCTTGAGTTCAAACCACAGTGGAGGAGAGTGGTCAGATGAAGAACTGAATGGTATTGGAGCCTGCTGTGACATGGACTGCACTAAAGCATCTAATGTGTATCCCTTGAATTGTACTTGTGTAATCCCTGCATTTGCAAGCTGAGATCAAGCCCACTGGTGGCTTTGAGCCAGATACCCCTTCTCACCTCCACCCGTATATCCCCAGTGAATTCAATGGAGTTGCTTCTGATTCTCACTCGCATAAGTGAGAGGAGAATCAGATTCTCTGTGCAGGTGTGAGGCACCAACAGGGGACAGAGTGTATCAAAGAGGATTGTATTCCACACAGCTCTTTAAATGAGTTGTTTCATTTCCCAGAGAAGTGGGAAGCCTGCCTAATCCATAACGACCCAAATCATTTTGCTGTATGTTCTTTTAAGTGAGTTTGGCCATGTAGTTTCTCAATGACAAAATCCCTTGATTTTCTGGGGCTATGGAGGAAGATTAGCACATAAAAGAACATCTGTCTCTGCTGCTGACAGGCTGAAATATCTTTCTTTCTTTTCCACGGAGCAGGTTGCTACCCTCCAAAACTGGAGATTGCAAATATTCATTATCTGTGGGAGAGCAGGCACCAGCCTGAAACAAATATATCCTCTCCCAACGATTTGCTGCAGTGGTGTTAGCAACCGGTCTCTCAACACCCTCACTTGTATGCCCATGCCTGGAGCATATAACTGCCAAAGTAAAGTGTCTTATCCACCAGCTATTGGTGGCTTTTCTTCATTTTCGAGATCACATACAATCAGGTCTTGCCAATGGATCAACCGTTCTTTTCACTTTTCACAGTTCTTTTCACTTTCAAGCAGTAACCTTTCCTTAACAATGACCACCAAAATCTTGCCGTGAAAAAGAAGATTCTCTAGCTGTCAGGGCAGGGGACTGGATTCCTGGGTTCTATTCCCTATTCTGCTACTGACTCACTGTGTGACCATGAGCAAGCCACTGATTATTATTTGTATTACTGTAGCCCCAAATGAGACTACATACCACACTGTGCAAAAACAGCAATAGACTTGTCTTTGGCCCAGAGAGATTACAAGCTAAGTAGACAAAACAGACAAAGGGTAAAAATAAGCATTACTTATCCCCATTTTACAGATGAGAAAACTGCGGCACAGATGATTAAATAACTTGCCTAAGGTAACACAGGGACACTCTGGCATAGGCAGGAAATGAACTTGGCTCTTCTGGGTACCTTCCAGTACCCAAATATCCCTAAAACACTGATCCTGATTATTCACTTTCTTGCACCTTGAAAGTTGTTTAGATCCCTGAGAAATGGATACAAAATGCTGCTGCTCTGATTTGGTAGCATTTTGAATTCACTTGAGACCCATACAAATGGCTACACAAAGTGCAATGTAATAGATAACCTTGCCCTCAGCCTCCAATATCTCATCCAACTGATAACTTGCTTACCGTATATACTGTACCAGAGAGGGCTTCTAGGAGGTTAAATTAATATTTGCAAAATGCTCTGATATTCTCAGGTGAAAGATGCTTTATAAGTGCAAAATATAATAACGTTATATTCTGGGGATTTGGGCTCAGCCTGTGTTATTGGATCAGCTGCTATGACTACTAGATATACTCACACTGGTACAGGTCTAAAAATTGCATGTGTGTCATTTGGGTTGTGACCTGCATGCCAAACCGATCACTTCAATTCTATATCATTAAAATATAAATGTTCTTGTGTAGGGAACTTGGTTTCCTGCCTTCTCCTGGACAGGAGGCAGCTGTCTTAACTGTCTGGTGTAAGGTAACTTTTAAAATGAATGGCTTGGTTTAAAACCCATAATTGCTCCCACCATAGGTAATGTACTTGGTGGAAGGGGTTCAAACTCACTTGAGATGCATGCTGCCCTGTATAGATCTAGAGGGTCTGTTCACTGCTCTGCAGCATCCCCTTTTTCCTGCACTTCATATTTCAATAGGCAAATGACTAATTTTTGTATTATTATTATTAAATTGGCAGGAGCTGAGTAAGTACTGGCAGCGAACATGCAAACTTGGTTCTTTGTAGCTTTAATATGTCTTGCTTTACTTGCCAGGAGATTAGAAAAACATTATAGACAGTAAGGATACCAAGGGAGATCTCCATGCTGAGTCTTTCTCAGGCAATATTCCAATTGGCACCAGTAGATGTTTGCTTTATGTTTGACAAGCAGGATCAGCCGCAGCGATGGGAAGATAGGGGTGAGGGGACTCAAGAAGAGGGAAAGCAGGTAGTATGGTTGGCCGGACATTATTGACTTGATGAAGCCATGTTATCCATGTAGTTATCAGCCATGTACTGTAAGAGAAGTACAGCATCTAAGGGAGGATGGCCTAGTGGTCCGGGCACCTGCCTAGGGAGTGGGAGACATTGCTGACAAAGGTACAAGATCCAGAGGCTGGAAGTAGATTTTAGACAAATTCAACCTTGGAATAAGATGCAGTTTCTTAGCAGTGAGGGAACAGCTGATGAGGAAGATGAGAATCACCCTTGGTTGGAATCTTGAAGATGAAAGTAGCTATCTTTCTAACCAATATGCTTTAATCAAGTTTCTGGGAGAAATCTGATGGCCTCTATATGTGGGGTGTCAGGTTGGATGGTCGTGCTGGTCCCTGATGGCCTTGGAGTCTATGAATCCCCTTGTTCATTCCCTTCCATCATGTGACATGGTGAGAACAGGAAGCTCTGCATTTCCTCTTACATGCTCTTAACATCTGGAGCTCTTCATAACGCCAATGACTATAAAACTCATGTTTTCAGGGCATCAGGAAGGGTTTTTTCCCTCAAGAATAACAGGGCAGATGTATTTGGAGGCAGGGAAATGAGGTTGCACCTTCATCTGAAGCATCAGAGATTGGCCACTGCTGGAGATGGACAATGCATGGGATTGCCTGGACAATGCCCTGAGATGGTAGAGAGAATCCTCTTTCTTAGATGTTGCAGTTTGGATGGCCTCTACTTCAATAAAAGGGGGACCAACCGCCTTGTGGACAGGCTAGCTAGAGGAATCAGGAGGAAGTTAACTAATAGTAAAAGGAGAGGGTAAAAGAGAGCAGATATGAGCATTCAGCACAAACAAGAGATGTTGAGAACAAAATTAAATCAAGAAACCAAAGGACATGAAGAGAAGAAATTCTTGAATTGAACACTAATGCTAGCATCTTGGGTAACAAACGAGAGGAATTGCAATTACTCATTGATGGGCATAAATTTAATCTATCTGGTATTATTGAAACCTGGTGGGATGATTTGCATAATTGTAATGTTAAAATCAATGGTTATAACGTATTTAGAAAGGATCAAATAGGCAAAAGGGGAGAGGGAGGAGCATTCTGTATCAAAAATGGCATTAGCTGTTTCTGGGTCACTGATAACTTGGAAGAAAATGATCTAGAATGTTTATGGATTAATGTCCTAATGGATAAAGCACAAGATGGGGTACTAGTTTGGGGTCTGCTACAGACCAGCAAATCACACTAGGGAACCGGATGACCAACTCCTATGCACCTGTCTATAAAGTGTAGGGGAAATGTTATGTGATCATGGGGAACTTGTATTTGAGTGACATAGGGTGGAAGTCTCATGCTGCTAGTAGTAAAACGTCCTTTGAATTTCTAAACACAGATGACAATTCCCTAACTCAAAAAGTGTTGTAGTCAACACGGGGGAATTCTTTATTAGACCTTCTCCTAACAGATAAAGAGGAACTGATCACAGAACTAAGAGATAATGGTAATTTAGGTACCACTGGCAGCATGAGACCTCCACCTTGTCACTCAAATTGAAGTTCCCCATGATCACACAGCATTTTTTCCTACATACCCTGATGTGTTAATAGGCCAATTTCACAAAGCTGAAAACAATTATGAGCTAAATCAGCTGGGAGGAAGGATTTAATCTGAAAAATGTGAATGATAATTGGCAATCATTTAAGAACTCCATTTAGCTGTCCTACAGTGGTTCAAGAGCATGAAAACCAATCTCAGGGCAGACTGTTAGGAAGCAGGGCACAAACCCCAAATTGGTTGTGAGTTCTATACTTAGATTTCACCAACCAATTATCAAGCATAAACTCCTCAAGCACTGTAACAGCCTAAACATGGAGACTCAGACAGTCCCCTTAGGCACTCCCATCCATCTAGCCACCCAGGTAAGCTTACCTTTGTGATAGATGGTCTGTTACGCCAAGTATCACAGCAATATCCAGGCTACTCCCAACCCCAAATGACTAGTCACTTACCCGAGATCAAATGCACTTTAGATCTCACACCAAAGACAACGCTTGTAGCCAATCCTATAATAAACTATGTAAAGATTTATTATATAGGAAAAGGAAATGAGTTATTTACAAGGTTACTGCAGATAAACAGATGCACAAATGAGTTCCAATCTTAAACTTCAAAAAGTAATAGAAGCTTCTATGATAAGTAAGCTCAATATGTCCTTTAGGGCTAACCCAGGCTAAGCATTGGGATCTTTTGCTTATGCCTAGCAATCCTTGTCCCCCAAAGTCCAAGCAGCAAGAAAATACAACTGCTCCTTGTTAGGGTCTTTTATACCCTTCTCCCCTTCTGCTTTGAGCTGCAATGTTTGCTGATGGGAGGAATTCACTTGCAAGACTCATCTTTGGTGTGGATGAGAGTAAACAACAGTCTTTTGTCCTCTTTGATGTTCCAGTCTAGGTCATCTCACCTTGATGGGCCTTCCTTGTTGGGCAGGACATAACACCGTCCGTTGGAGACCAGTAGCTCACACTAATCAATGTCTCTCTCCTGTTTGGTGATTTACACCATTACAGAGGTTTACAATATGAGTGCTCAAATATTACCTTACAAGATGGGATACTGATGTTATAAGTGAGATGAATGCATGCAGCAACTCACAAGTATTCAATAAAGTCGAAACACATTCTTATAATTCTAAGACCTATTTTAACAGTATCAACACACAGGTGAGCCAGATTGATTCCAGCTCTATATTGGCCAGTGTTCAGTTGAGACATGGGGACCTTGGTCTGAATTGGCACCTGCTCTGCCAGCGTCACAGACATCTTATTAGAAGATGCCCTGAAAGCCACAATTGAGGAAGAAGGCTATGCTGGTTAAAAAGCCAACCTGGTTTAGAGGGGAAGTGAAGGCAGCAGTAAAAAATAAGAAACTAATTAACAAATGGAAGACAGGGAAAGTTTATAGTAATGAATACAAATCAGAAGTTAGGAATTGTAGAAAATTGATAAGGAGAAATCTATGGCCAGCAGAGTTAAGAGCGATAAGGGGTTTTTAAAATATATTAGAAACAAAAAGAATCTTGACAATGCAGAAAAAGCACACATCTTTAATACATTTCTGTTCTGGATTTTGGGGGTGGGGGGGAAAATCAGATGAAATAGTCTCATAAATATCTCTGGAGGATGCTAAACAGGAGCTACTGAAGTTAGTAATTTTTAAATCAGCAGGTCAAGATAACTTGCATCTAAGAGTTTTAAAAGAGCTGGCCGAAGAGGTCACTGGACCCTTCATGTTGATTTACATTAAGTCTTGGAGCACAGGGGAAGTTTCAGAAGGGATGATTGTGGTAATTATAAG
Source organism: Trachemys scripta elegans (assembly GCF_013100865.1). NCBI lineage: Eukaryota > Metazoa > Chordata > Testudines > Emydidae > Trachemys > Trachemys scripta. Next base: position 130,818,540 of record NC_048302.1, read on the forward strand.
CCTGTTAGCCTGACATTGATCCCCAGCAAGACAATAGAATAGCTGATACAGGACTAGCTTAATAAAGAACTAAAGGAGGGTAATGTAGTTAATGCAAATCAAACTGGATGTATGGAAAATAGATCCTATCTAACTAACTTGATATCTTTTTTTGGATGAGATTACAAGTTTAGTTGATCAAGGTAGTAGTGTTGATGTGATATGTTTACATTTCTGTAAGGTGTTTGACCAAAAAATTTTATTAAAAAACTAGAATGCTATAAAATTAACATGAGCACATCAAATGGATTAAAAACTAGCTAACTGACAGGTCTCAAAATTTGGGATTGGGAAGGAATTTTCCTCCAGATCAGTTTGGCAGGAATTTCGGGGGGAGGTTTCACCTTCCTCTGCAGCACAGGACATGGGTCACCTGCTAGGATCATCGGGGCCCATCCCACCAATCAGTTCCCTGTCTTGGGCATTGGTGCCCCTTAGTGTCTCCTGTTCTCTGCCTAGTACGTAACAATTTAGTCTCCTAAGGACTAAAATGCCTTAATCTAGCTCAAGTTATTGGGCTCAATATACAGGTATCTAGGTGGAATTTAATGGCCTGTGATATACAGGAGATCAGATTAATAATCCCTGCTGTTCTTAATCTCTGTGAAACCTGAGTGCAGTTTCCTGCTTCACCACCCACTTCCTGTATGACCTCAGGCAAATCACATAGCCTCTCTATGTCTGAGTTCCCCATTCCTACAATGGGTTTAATAGCACTGCCCTGCTTCCCAGGGGTGTTGTGTGGATAAATACATGAAAGACTGTGAGGGACTCAGAGACTATGGTGATGGGACTCTACCTTCAATAGAGATAAAGTCCCTTCCCTGAAGAGCTCAATCACTGGTGAGGCTTTACATTTCTTCACATGGCCCGTGTGCCAGCCTATGCAGCTCACCTAGAGGCAGGGTTTCAAAGTCAGTGGGATTACCCATATGAATGAGGCTAGAGGGATTTGGCCCTATATCTACCTACAACCCCCAGGATGAATAATCCACGGAGGGACAGAAAGATCAGGATTTGGGTAAGAGATGGCAGTAGAAGTGGGAGACAATGGAACCCTCATCCACATGCGGCTTTTAAAACTAGACTGGACCAAAGGCTAAGAAATGTCCTGAAAGGATCTGTCCTGAATGGGACAGTGTGACCCACACACCTCTTGGGTGTGGTGCTCTGTCCTGCTCTAGTGGCACCGAGACTAGTAGAGCTTAATGAGTCTGCTACAGCTTTAGATAACAACCCTGTGGCCTGTAGCAGCTTATGCATTTAGTTCCCGAGATCCGAGGTTCGATCCTGCCTGCAAACATCCAGGGTCTGACGGTGTTACAACAGTTGGGCATGTTAACATTTACTATTATTATTTGTATTGTAGTAGTAGCCCCAGTCTTAGAGCAAGACCCCACTGTGGAAGGTATTCTGTAGAAGAGGAGCTAATGAGTCCTTCTCCATCTCTAGGGAACATACACAATCAGGAAGGAAATGTGAGACAGAAGGGCCACCTCATGCCATCCAATTATTTGGGGAGCAGGGAGGGGAGTCCATGCTCTACCAGGCAGAAGCACTTTTACTAACCCCTCAAAACATGATGCTCTGGCAATATGAAGACTCCAGGAGGTCAAAAGCATTACTGCCTGGTGCAGTATCACTTTCAGCAGTCTGAATGAAGGTTTAATGAAGAGGACTTGACATTTACCTAGATTCCTGTGCCACTAATAGGGTTGACAAAAGTGCTCGATGAATAATTTATACAGAGCAATTCACAGATGGAAAGATTCATTTTCTTCTCATAAGCAGAAAAAGAAGGTGGGGTGGGGGGGAAATCAGACAGAAAGGACTGGTTCCCTCGTTCCATAACACCATTATCAGAGTAAAGTGGGGTTAAGGCTTGATGGTTTAGTGTCACGGTTACTTGCTTTCCATTAAGGAATTAATTTTAATTACAAAGAAAGGTTACAGGGCTTTTTGCTTTTTCTTGGTTGTTGCTGTAATCAGCGTGGTAGCTTGCAGCTGAGCTCCTGGTGACTCTAATATACTTAGCATTTGGAGGGGGGGAAGGGAAGGGAAGAATTAATGTATTCAGGGAATATGGTTTCCCCCATTGTGCATACGACACTCACTTTATGGTGTGATGCTGTTAGAAATACTGAGCCTTGTTTCTCAAGGAGAAGTGAACACTAGCATCTGGGGTAACCACTGGAGGATAAAATCTTCACGTTCCAATCCACTACAAAAATTTGAGCTGCACTGCCGTTCCAAGGCAAGGTTGATAATGAAGAATCAGCAGTGCTCTTCAAAGTGCTTGGCTAACCATAAAAGTAAATAATTGAACCTCACAACTGCCCTGCAAGGTAGGTACAGTCATCTCCTTGCTGCAGGTGGGGAAACTGAGGCAGAGAGGTGACGTGAGGGAGTCTGCATGAGAGAGGAGATTAGGATCAGGGAGTTCCTGGTGATCAGAACACTTCTTTCCATATACTGTGTTCAAGCTGTAAATCATTTTGGTTCACAGGTATCACAACCAATAGGCTGAGCGGGGTGTGATACACTAGCCCTCTGTTGCCTCAGTCTATCCTGCTCAGCTGAGGCAACAGAGGGCTGAATGGGATCTGGGGGTTGACCCACACACAAGATTACCAGCTACTGTGTCTTTGTATTAAAAGCAACTTAGAGAAGTCATTCTATTGGCCTCGCTGCTCAGTAGTGAAATCACGGCATTGAAATGAATAGTAAAACCTTCCTTGACTTAAGTGGAACCCAGATTTCACCCTGGAGGTGGACTTTGGCCCATCCAGGCACTCGTGCACATCTTGGTAAATAGGAATTAGTATGAGCTATGCTAACCAACTTCTCTATGATGCTGCTATAACTCCAGAGAAGGGCTGGGCCTACAAATGCACCCGGACACTGGGCGGTAGGAGAACTGGGTTCTGTCCCAGAGTATGCTGCTGACTTACAGTGCAGCTGTGGGTAAGTCAATTATGTCCTGATTTTTAGCACACTAAGCACACAAAGATCCCATCAACTTAAGTGATGCTTACCCTCCCCTGCAGAGGATAATGAAATCTACAGATGGAAGGAGGTAGGAAAGCACTAAGCAGCGGTGCTGTCTCCATAAAGGAAGTAAAAACACCCTGGAGTGAGGTTATGGACATCGTTTGACCATGAGCATATGCAGCAAGAGTCATTAGGGAAGGAGGCAGCATTGCACAGCTCAGAAGACCATACTTACATTAAGCCGCACTTTGCTCAAAATGCTCCTAAAGATACCTGATTGATGTGGATAGTGAAACACAGGGTTCACCTTGGGGCTGGGCCTGCTGGGTGGAAACTGGCAGATGGACTGACATCTTGAACTGGTGCCCTGACACCATGCTACACCACCTAAAGATCTGATCCCATGTGTATTTAGAAATTGTGTGTGTGCACGTGTGTATCCTGCTGTAGGTGGGATTGAGGGAAACACCTTCCATTTTTGGAGAACACCTGCCACTCTGTGCAATCTCATCCATTCCAAAGGCCGTAAATAAATAAATAAATACAATTGCTCTTGAAGTTATTGCTGTCATGGAGGTTTTGGTAAAATAATAATAATACCTAGCTTTTATACAGAGCTGTTTTCATCACTAGATCTCAAAGCACAAGAAAGGTGAGGTGACTTGCCCAAAGTCACCCAGCAGGCTAGTGGAAGAGCCAGGAATAGAATCCAGGTGTCTACATTCACAATCCTGTGCTCCATCCGCACTACCTCCCTTGGATTGGGCAATGCCATCAAAGGAAGGGTTCTCACTCCATGTCACGGAGTGTGGGGGAGTCAGCGCCCTGCACCCCCCACTTTCTGCGATTTACCATGATTTTTAACCAGCCAGTAAAACAGAAGGTTTATTAGATGACAGGAACACAGTCCGAAGCAGGGCTTGTAGTTACAACCAGGACCCCTCAGCCAGGTCCCTCTGGGGGGCAAGGATTTTAGACCCCAGACTTGGAGTTTCCTGCCAGCCAGCCCAAAACTGAAACCAAAAACCCCTCCAGCAGGCTCTCTCCCCCTCCTTCTTTCCCCCGCTCCCTTTGTCCAGTTTCCCGGGCAAAGGTGTCACCTCGCCCTACCCCTCTTCCTGGCTTAGGTACCGTCCCTCACTTAAAGTCATCCCCTGCTCTCCCATCCCCCACGGAGACAGTCCCAGTAAAACTAAATGACATTCCCAGGTCAATCCACCCCGCTCCCTACTGCGTCACACTCCAACCTTCTCTTTAATTTGACAACTGAGTTTTAGCAAAATTCTGGAACCACGAGAGCCCACTACAGTTCACCATTGGTTTTGATCTTAGCATATAGGACTGAATGCAAACTCCTCCCCTTGAGGTCAAACATTCACGGTTCTGCTAAGATAATTTAAAAAAACCCTTCACTAAATAAGCTAAATTGTTGTAGATGACTCCATTTACTTATTTGGGAAGTGGAAATCTTCTAATAATCATTACAGTATAATACGTCCCATCTAAGCACTCCCAAGAGTCCCTACTTATCTAGCAGAGGCTAATGTAATATTCATACCAAATCACAATGACACAGAACTACAGTTGTTTAAGGAGGGGAAAAACACCTTTACTTTAACATTTAAAATATTAACCATGCTATTTGTACAGAGCTAAGCATTTATACATAATTACTGGTTTACTGCTAATGTTCAAGAGACCAGCATATAAAAGGAGGAAGGCACAGAGAGAAATCTTAATGACTCTTAGCACTTATAGAGCATTTTACTTCTTTAAAAGTTAATTTATTAAGGCGTCTGATCTGACGTGCCCTGATCCTCCTCCCCAGGCTGGTTTAATTCTGCAACAGCTCATGGATCCATTCGCCTAGAAGCTACAGAGTAAAGCCCAATTTTGCCAATCCCTCCTAATCAAGGACTAGATTCTGCCATCATTGCTCCCATGAACAGTGACTTATACAGACAATAGTACTAGTCTGGATCAATTATGCTTAAACCACTTCCTCCCTGAGGCCATGTGCACCAACAGGGATTTTTCTGCCTCATCACAGCCTCTCTACAAACTGACATTGTTCCGCCATGCAATCCAATGGCAGCTGGTTCAGAGCCACTGAGACCATTTCAGGGCTAGTTGAAAATTTTCCATTGAACAAGTTTTTCCATCAGAAAATTGGGTTTTCAAAAAAGAAAACATTTCCACATTTAATTGGAAAAAAAAAAAGAAGAAGAAACTTTCCACCTGAAAACCAAAAAAGCTTTCCATTTTTAGGGTTTTGTTTTTTTTTTTTTTGGGGGGGGGGGGGGNCCATTTTGGGGGGGTTTTTTGGATGAAAAGTTACATATTCCCTTCAAAACAAAACCCTATTTTTCTGACCAGTTCTAGAGCATATAGTTTTGTTTCATCCGGACAGACCCATTTTTTCATGAGCTGTCCCCATGGCCTGAAAACCTGTCTTTGAACACCTGAACTGTCTGAGTTTTTCACTTAAGCAAAATGTTCATTTTTAAAAAAACTGAAAAATATTTGTTCCGGGCATATTGGCAATGTCGTAATGGAAAATAGTGTTTGGAAAGGCCTCCTTCCCTCTCCTTGCAAAGCCAGCATATGTTTGTAAACTCAGTTCTTTAATGCAAACAAGCTCAACTGATTTGTGGTGAGTGAGCTAGATGGAGAAGCAATCTCCATAAAGTGAAATGTGTGAAGCAGCTTATTGAAGGGAAAAAAGTGGAAAGTGAATGTTAAATCTGTGGGTGAATGTAGGGCTGAGCTTTCTAACTATGATTAGGAATGTAGGAACTGGATCAAATCCCAGTGTCATGGGCTCCACTCACTAGTAGAGTACCTCCTCCTGGCTTTTCTGGGGATTAGCTCATTCTAGGTCTGACACCCCTTTCCTTGCACCGTGGCCCTCTCTCTCTCTCTCTCTTGGATTTGAGGTCCTCCTTTGTTGTGACTCCGCCCTCCAGCTAGGTCATTATAGACCTCCCTTTCTAGGGTATCAAAGTCCTATCAGACAACTGTTTCAGGCAGTTTTCTGCACCACTGCCCAGTCTATGCCATTTCCCTCAGTGGCTGGTAGGGGAACCCAGGCCCATCCTCTACTCTGGGTTCCAGTCCAGAGACCCCATGTCTAGCAACTTTAGACTACTTTCTCTCAGTCCCTGTTGCTCTTTCCCTGGACGCCTTCCTACAAATTCTGGCTCCCCCCTCTCTGGGTTTACCAGCCCAAACTCCCTCCCCCAGGAAGTAACTACAGACTACCTACCTCCGTAGCCCCAAACACACCTTCCTTCTCCCAGGGAGTGACTGCAGACTACTTCCCCTGCAGCCCCTTTCTGGTGAGAGCTACCTGGCTTTTTCCCAGCCTCACATGTTCCTTCTCAACTGGGGTCCATCATCAATCAGCCTTTTAATCCCTGGATCCCCCCAGGTGTATCCTGTCAGGTTAATTAGCCTAATTTAACCTGCTTTGCCTTGTGTGGGGGGTGAACACCCCATCACACGGAGGGCCAACAGTGGCCAGAAGCAGATGCTTCAGAGGAAAGTGCAAGAAACCTTTCATTAGACCAGGGGTCAGCAACCTTTTGTAAGTGGTGTACCAAGTCTTTATTAATTTAAGGTTTCGCGTGATAGTAAAAGGTTTTGTGTGCCAGACCAGCAGCGTGGGTGGCAGACGGAACCCCAGACTGGCAGTGGGATGAGACGCTCAGTCCGGGTTCCGTCCATCCAGGCTGGCAGCGGGCTGAGCGGGGCTGGCAGCCAGGACCCCGGCTGGCAAACGGCTGGCATCTGGAACCCCAGACTGGCAGCGGGCTGAGTGGCTCATCCCACTGCTGGTCTGGGGTTCCATAATCCAGGCTGGCAGCGGGCTGAGTGGGGCCGGTGGCCGGGACCCCGGCTGGCAGCAGTCTGCCATTAAAAATCTGCCTGCGTGGATCTCCTCCTAATATCTTATAGTTAGATATTGGATTAAGGCATGAAGTAGGAAGTTTAATCCTGAAATGATTTTCTGTGGAGGACTATGAAGGTAGAAGAATTTATTTTTTTTAGTGTACTAGGAACAAACAGGCTATTGGAATGAGCATTCAGTGTGAAGAACAGTATTTGGGGTTAAGGGCAAATCAAATGAGTATAGACACTATCAGAGTTGATCTTTTGCTCGGAGTGATGCTTATACAATTTTGCATGATAAACTTACTCCTTCAGAGCACTGTGGGTACACCTACACTGCAAAAAAAATACAACCAAACAAAAAACAACAACCGAACAAAAAAACCCATGGCAGCAAGTCTCTGAGCCCAAGGCAACTGACTGGGCTTGTTGGCTCATGCTATGGGGCTAAAAATAGCAGTGTAAACATTCCTGCTTCGGCTGGAGCCAAGACTCTGAGACCCTCCCACCTCACCTGTTTTCAGAGCCCAGGCTCCATTCCGAGTGGAAACATCTACATGGCAATTTTTAGCCCCATAGTGTTAGTCAATTGACCCAGGTTCTAAGATTTGCTGCCATGTTTGGTTTTGGTTTTGGTGGTTTTTTTTGCAGTGTAGACATACCCTGAGTTACTTGAGAATGCCATCCACTCTGAGAAATAGCCACTGAGAAATGCTGAGTTGTAGCTGCTAACAGCTATACCACAAATTATTTTTATTTAAAAAAAAGAGTAAATGTATTTTTGTCTTTTTATGATCATTTAATGAGCTTACAGGCTCATGACCTTGTAGATGGAAAGTTCAGGGGTACTTTTCACACTTAAACATTACAGCAATGGGGAATAACTTGCTGATGGAGTACAAGAATCCTGCACTTTCTAGATAAGGTGATACGATTGAACACATGCAGTTATCTCTTTGGATGGCTCTGTCTGAAGTACTACGAGGGAATTTCCTCATGGAGAAAAATAATTATTCCCAATTTTGTTTAAAAAAAAAGCTGTTTGATTTCCTAGTATCGCTTCTCCACATCCTCATAAGCAATCATTCCTTACAAGCGATTCAGACTCCTCAGGACACACCGATTGAAAAGGGATCATTTTTAAATGGGTTGGTAGCTAATTAAAATGTGTGACATTCAGAATGTTGTCAGAACATGGCATAAAAACTAATTACAGGACAATACAACGTGTCACGGATAAGTGCTCAAATGAGAACATGTGCAGTCAAATATTATGCAGGGGGAGACAGGTCGGATTAGGCACTTTTTGTACATTCAGGGCCTCTCGCGCCCTAGCTGGATGGTAGTGGTCTGTGTATTGCTGCTACTGATAAGTTTCACGCCTCTTTTGCAATCTTTATGCAAGTTTCTCTTCTCCAGTCTGTGCTGCAGATCTCTGGCCTGGTGGTAGCCAGACAAACAGCAATGGAGTACAATTTAGATTCCTAGGGCAAAATTTCTTACAACAAGCGACAAAGATTTTTTCTCTTCATCTGGTGTTTATATAATATGCTACTAGGGCTCTCTGACAGCACCGGCTGAGGAAATGAACATATTGGTCTTCACTAACCCTCACTTATAGAAGCAGGTGCAAATTGCATTTTCCTGAGCTAGCAAGGACTGCTGGCTACATTGGGGGGATTCACCAGGTGTGTTCCCTACTAGCAACCCCAATGGAAAGACAGCTTTAACTGGCAGTTGAGCTCTCAACAAGCACCTCACCAGCAGAAGCAGCCTGAGGGATGCACTGGAATGAGTATGATTTGAGAAGGCTCAGCACCTTGCAGGATCAGGTCCCATGTGCGATGAGTCCATATGCCAATATGTTTCAGAGTGGTCGCCGTGTTAGTCTGTATCAGCAACAACAACGAGGAGTTCTTGTGGCACCTTAGAGCAGTGGTCTCCAAACTTTTTTGATCGTGCACCCCATCAGTAAAAAAATTTTGAGCACGTACCCCCGCCGCGCCAAAGCAAAGAAAAAAAAAACGCCGCTCGGACTCCCACCTGATGAAGCAAAAAAAAAAAAGCTCTTCCTGCCGTGCACTCCCAAGGATCCTCTTGCACACCCCACTTTGGAGACCACTGCTTTAGAGGCTAACACATTTATTTGGGCATAAGCTTTCGTGGGCTAAAACCCACTTCATCTGACTCAACCAGATTCAAAAGGCCAGAATCTGGTGCCTTAACTAATACCTTAGTGGTCACATTACAGTAAATGGGAACATTTGTGGAGCGATGGGTTGCTCAGTCTAAGCATCAGAATCTGGCCTTCAGATTCTATCCAGCCCAGTATCCTGTCTTCCAACAGTGGCCAGTGCCAGATGCTTCAGAGGGAATGAACAGAACAGAGCAATTATCAAATGATCCATCCACTGTCATCCAGTCCCAGCTTCTAGCAATCAGAGGTTTAGGGACACCCAGAGCATGGGGTTGCCTCCCTGACCATCTTGGCTAATAGCCATTGATGGACCTAGCCTCTATGTCAGAGCAAATGAAATATGTTTCCATAAATGTAGGTTAAATTAACTATTTTGGTCCTTTAGAATAAATAAAAAAATAGCTTCTCCACTATTCCTTTGGAAACAATTTTCATTTGCAAACGAGTATACTTTCTACTATTTTTTCTTAATTACAGTGTTGCTGCCAAGCAGCACAACAAAGGTTAAAGGTTTTTCATTACTTCAGTTAAAAATCATTAAAATTAAACCCAGGTTCATAACTTTGCTATCAAAATTGTCTTTCTTTTTAATAGACAGTTAAAAAAATCAACTTGGCTGGTCTTCAAGAAGAGCCGCACACAAAAAAGGAACAGATGGAATGTGAAAAGGAAAGGAAACATCCCACTACTGCTAGATGTATTGCTTTCCTCATACTTTTGTTTGGCTTATGTAAATTTAAATGAAAATTTGCAGTTCATTAATCCATAGTATAGCCTTGGATCCTTTTTGTACTTGATTCACATGGATAGATTGAAACATAAAAGATGGATTTTGAAGTGTGCTCAGAGTTGGCCGAATTCTGGTCCCATTAAAGTCAACAGTAAAACTCCCATTGAAATCAATAGGAACAGAATTACGTCAGTGCTGAACATTTTAAAAAATCCCAGCCAAAGTACGTGCCTTGGACTGGGGATAATTGTCAAAGTACTACAAGAAGTTTAGCATTGTTCCAGAGTCTAGTCCTTTGGCTAAAATAACTCTGTAGCTTTGGAAAATGTACATTCCAAAACTTATTGGATAAGGAGCTTCCCAGGCCAATTTACAGCAGGCTCATCAGTGAAGTCAAGAGCCCTGAGACCACCATCATCAAATCTGGTCAGAGGGCAAATCTGGTCAGATCTGTCAGTGAGGTGTGGCATTGTCAGCCTCTGGCCACAGCTACTCTCTCTTGTTGGCTCCAGGTATGAAGACTGGGTGTGCATTGACTCTTGCCTATTAGAAATCAGTTCAAAAGGGCCCATGAGCAGCGTGGAAAATCAAAATCAGGTAGGTGCATGGTGGGGTGAGTTATAAGAGACTGGCTTCTGAAATCAGCTGCAGACCATTTTTCATACCACATCAATGCTTCAGAGAAATCTAGGTAGAGCAAGTGGGTCCACAATGGGTGCCTCAAAGACAAGTATTTTTCTTGAGTGGTTGAAGACATCTGGGTAGAAGAGGCTCAGATTTGCCCCGATTTCCTCAACCATTCAGGGTGTAGAATCCTTACGACAGATGTGTGGAGGAGTGATGTTGCTTAACATGGGGAGCCATGGTACTAATGGGGGTTGAATTGTCCCATTTATGATGTGCATTGCGGAATGTAGTTGTGTGTCAACCAACTTGACGTGAGACCAAGGGAGCCAGACCAGAGCACAGCATTCTGCTACAGCAAAGGTGGACAAACTATGGCCCAGGGGCCACATCTGGCCCGCGGGGCCATCCTGCCCAGCCCTTGAGCTCCCAGACAGAGAGGCTACCCCCAGCCCCTCCCCTGCTGTCCCCCTTCCCCTGGAGTCATGCTGCCATGCGGGCAGCACTCTGGCATGGTTGGCTCTGGCTGGGTGGGACAGCTGCCAGACATGTTGCTCTGAGTGGCATGGTAAGGGGACCAGGGGCAGGGGTTAGATAAGGGGCGGGGATCCTGGGGGGGCCAGTCAGGGGACAGGGAACAGGGGGAGGGGGAGTTGGATAGTCCCAGGGGGCCTGTCAGGGGGTGGCAGTGTGGATAGGGGTCGGGGCAGTCAGAGGACAGGAAGCAGGGGGAGTTGGATAGGGGGTGGGGTCCTGGGGGGTCGGATAGGGGCTGAGGTCCTGGGAGGGGGTGGTCATGGGACAAGGAGTAAGGGGGGGTTAGATGGGTGGGGAGTCCTCAGGGGGGCAGTCAGGGGGTGGGAAGTGGGAGGGACCGGATGGGGGCAAGGGCCAGGCTGTTTGGGGAGGCACAGCCTTCCCTACCCAGCCCTTCATACAGTTTTGCAACCCCAATGTGGCCCTCAGGCCAAAAAGTTTGCCCACCCCTGTGCTACAGAGTAACAGAGGGCTAAACTAGATGATTAAAGAGTTTGAGAATTTGCTCCTCATGAAGTGCCGGCCAATATGCTTAGAAGGTTGTTATGCATCCTCACTATAGCCACAGGTGGCCATCTTCAGGTGGATAAGATATGTGAGAGATCTATCTGGAGTTTACTTTGAAGAAGATTGAATGGGATTCATGTTTCCAGTGATGTCCATTGAGAAATATATTCTGTTCTTGGTCTGCTCTGGTATTGTAAAGATGGAATGCACTCAAAATTGTCTTGCTCCCACTCGGTTGTAAATGACACCAACTATACTATTTGGCCCTCTTAATTAAGCATTAGAACATTTTCAATTTAAGGGAATGACTGTGCTTGGCTGTCTAAGCCAATGTCATCTGTGAACATGAACTAGTGGGACTGGGTGACGGGAAGGTCATTTGCGTATAGGTTGAAAAGCATTGGTGCCAGCACAGAACCTTGGGATAGACCATTGGTTTGTCTCCTGCACATGAGAAGGTCCATGACATTGACTATCCACGCTGGGAGTGCTCTTGATAATTTGACTAAGAGCCCCATGTACCAGACCATCTTATATGCTGCTGTCAGTTCCAAAAATATGGTTCCCATCTTCAAGCTTTTCTGAAAACCATTTTTGATGAACGTTGTCGAAGCTAGCACTTGCTCATAGGTGCTCTAAACTCTCTGAAAGCCTGCTAGCTTGGTGCTGAGTATTGACTCCACTTCTGGGGAGATGAGCTGAAGAATGAGATGCTCCAGCACCTTGAATGTCACAAACAACAGAGATATAGATGGACGGCTTGCAGCGTTATGTGGGTCTCTCCCTAGTTTCAGGAGAGCAATGACTTTTGACATTCACCATGTCTTCAGAAGTTGCACTTCATAGACTACGTGTGTGAAGAACTGCGCCAGCCACTGGTGAGCACTAATCCTGAGGTGCTTCAAGAACTCTGGCAATATGCTGTCATAGCCAGCAACTGTGCTGCTCCTGATATCACTCAGAATTTTGTCTAAGTCAGGGTGTTAGCAGCTCTATGAATTGCTGAGTGCCGTTTCTCCAGTGGAATTGATGCAATTTGTCATGGGCTTGTCGTCTGACATGTTTTGTATTTGGGGCCTTTGACACATTCAGCAGACGGCTTGCAGCGTGCTTTGGTGTGACAGGTGGCCAGATTAGAGCTGGCGGTTGCTGAGCTGCACCGTGACAATGAATCAAAGTCCAGCATTTCCGGCACAAGTGAGAGACATCTATATTCTGAGTTGTCTTTTCCTATCATGCCCAGGGACTTGATTAGGTGGTCAGCAATATTTGGATCACCGGAAGTTTCATACTGACTGAGTAGTTTAGCACATTCAGCAACAAGGCACGGTATGTAGACTGCATGGTGGCCGTGAAGTATGGATGCACAGGTGACTTTGAAGATGGCGTCTCAGAATCCCAGTAGCAATACTGGATGATAAAAGCCTAAAGGATTCTCCTGAGCTGTTGTGGTTTGGCTCAGGAACTCACATTGGGTGAGGCATAAATAAGGAAATAAGAAGGCAGAACAAGAACCAGTGCTGGAAACCAGAGAAATTCAAATTAGAAATAAGGATCTTAATGAGGCTGGTGAACCACTGGAGAAAACTACCAAGTGGTGGATTCTCCATCTTTTGATGTCTTCAGCTCAAGACCAGATGCTTTTCTGGATGAGATGCTTTAGCCAAATAAAAGTTATTGGGCTCAATGCAGGGGTAAGTGGGTAAACGTCTACAGAGTGTGTTGTGCAGGAAGTCAGACTGGATGATCTAATAGTCCATTCTTGCCTTAAAATCAACGATATTCATCCCTATGCAGAGGCCCAGCCCTGATGAGCCAGGCTCTCTTGCCCAACCTTTGCTTTGATCTCTGGGACCCCACTTTTTAATCTTTGGCCTAGACAATGTACAAGTAGGTGCTGTAGAAGACTCACATTCTCTGGAGATTGGAAAGACAGGGAGAGGCAGAACACACTCTGACCGAGGAGTTATACCTGCACAGGCAGAACAACTACTGATGCATAGGATAGCTTTGACTCCGCAAAGACTGCAGGAAAAGGAGCTTAATGGTGTGTGCTAGGAACAGATTTTAGAGCTTTCAGTACCACAGATATAAATGATACATTTCACTTTTTATACGACCCTTTTAAATCTCAAAAAAATAAATTCTGTTCATGGTGAAATGCAGAAGCCTACAGTTCCTAACTCACCCTGTCTTATAGTACTAAGATAAGCTCTTCCTTAACATTCTGTAAGTGATGCAATATATTTCTGGCCCAACAGGGTAGAACTGCAGTCTTAACTCAATATTTCCTGGCTTTTGGATTCCCCATAACTTTCAACTGCAGATAGCTTGTGTGGTCTAATAATAAATAAGCTCTGTGAAAGTGTAACTGTCCACAAGAAATCAATTGCAGAACAAGAAACATTAGGCTAGGGACATACTGATTTTTTTTCTTTTTCCAGCAGATGTTTTTACTCAAATCCCTTCCCTCTCCCCACCACATTATTGCCATGTTAATTGTCATGACTATACCCTGTAGTTCCTTCGTAGAAGAACTAACACAATTAGCCTATGATTTATACCAGCTGCTTTAGCATAGGTGAGGTAATGTGTTTTGGATTCTGAGCACCTGCACACACAGTGCATGTGGTGGAAGTTTGGATCCTAAAACATACAACTGTTGGATTTCAGAAGCATTGTGTTGGGAGTGGGGGGAAGGACACAGACACAGAGCATGAAAAAAATGGCTATCTGTGTTAATGCTGTGTTTTCCACTCTTTGAGCTTTATTCTATGCATCTCATTCTTGTTTGCTGAGTCCCAGCTGATTAAGGGATAGATTAAGCAGAGCTATCTGCAGATTATGCAATCTGTAGGGTTCCACATGTTCTGAGGCTTTGTGGATAGTTGGAAGTTTCTAAATATAGCGTGAAAAAGACCTTGCATTTATTTTGATTTATTTCCAATCATTCCTCTTCCTGAGCTGTTAAAGGACAGTTCAATTTGGTTTTGCACAGTTCTCAATTTGTGTAATCTGGAATCTGGCAGTTAGCACTCTGGCAGTTTTACCCCAGTGAGTTTAATAAGCACTGAGAATTACAATAGTTGTGTCAAATTTACAGAAACGGCCTCGGATGCATTTCTTCTCCCCGGCAAATGTTAAGTGGCATGTAAGAAATTTGAATGTGGATGGCATCAATTTGAAATGCAGATGGCATATCTTATTGAACACCATTTTAGCTATTTGTAGAGCTCAGAATAGTATTTGCCTTGAATTTAAATAATGATATAAAGTATTTGTTAAAAACACGCTTGGGCATGCTTGGTTTAATTAGCAGTTTGAAATTTCCTAGCATATGGCTTGTGATTTGGTAAAAAGATATGCAATTATGAACTTCCTTGAAGTTTTACTATTTAAATACAAAATTAACTTACTACGTTCACCAGTTAATGGCAGGCCATTAAATATAGTATTTACTAAACAAAAAACATATAGGAACATCACCGCCCAGCTATGCCATCTGTACCTACCCCACTGTTCATCTTTAGGTTTACAGAAAATGGACACGAGACAATCTGCTCAAATAATCTATTACCAGAGTTTTCTACACTTCAGTGCAAGAGACATTGTGTCTGTTTATTGTCTTTAAAGGCATGACTGCTACTTTAGAAGCAGTATTTTAATTCATATACAGAAGGAAAGTTAACGGGCCATCTGCTTTTTGGAGAGCTGCAGGATGTTTTCCCTCTCAGATACAGAATGGCCTTTTAAAGTTTTCAGGACATTTAGTTGTTTAGACACTTGGTTTTTCATTGGGAAAGGAAGAAGAGGAATTGTGATGTTGGAGGATGGTACGTATATAAAAAGCTTTTCTTATTTTGTCTTCTCTATCCCTTACCTTCATCACAGTAGGTGACTAATATACTTACCAATGAAAAGTCTAACTCTACTGCCCCTGGCTTCCTTCCTCTAATTTCCTCCAGTTTTAAACCAACTCACCCATTCACCATCTTGATCCCTTACTTAATTGGGGGGAGGAGGATTATTCCAAGTCCCACTTAAGGTGATGGAAAGAGTGACATCATACATCTCAACCAGCCCTCATTTCAAGCATCACCACTCATACTAATCCCAACTTGCACACAAATTGAATATCCCTTCACCTTTATTGATGAAAATTGCTTCCATCAGCAGTAAAGAAACGTGAAAGTGAGGTTGCAGGGAGAACAATTTACACTAAAGGAATGAATCCTACACTAATGGAAGTTTCCTGAATGAATAATTTTGTGTGTCCTTCATTTCGGGTCTTTGTCACCCACATCGCAACATGCCTTGTTAAGGCTGAGAGTCACAAATCCCACTAATTTCAATGAGAGTGGGCACAGAGACATGGTGTTCACTGTGGCTGAAATCCTGGCCCCAGTGAAGACAATGGCAAAACTCCCATGCTTTCTGATTGTCTCTTTTACAGCGCTGACCATATTGCCTGCACGAACTAACCAAAGAATAACAAACAGACACAGACCCCCTTCTATGAAGACCTTACAAATAGGCAGAGACAGAAAAGACAGGAGTAAGGGAAAACAGAGGGAATAACTCAAAGTTATTTTAAATCACCATTTACCATTTTTGTTTCCAGTATAGTGTGTCATGACTCTAGAGAAGCGTCCCCTCTTGGTCACTCACTAGACTGTTGTGAGGGGAACCACCGCACTGGGCCCCATGTGCTTTAAGCCTCTGGAATCTGAACTGAGTCCAGGCACTGCCTCTGGCTTGGGGTCTCTGGGAACACTCTTGAGGTGAAGATCCTCCTAGTAGCACCCCCTCCTGAGAGCTGAGACAGCATAGTCCAACTGCCCAGCCCTGGGATCAGTGTGAACTTCCCAGACTCCAAAGCTTAAACGTATCTTCTTCCAGAATGCCAGCCACGTGGGTATTCCGGGTGCACAGGTTAACTCTGCAAAGGGACATGTGAAATGTATAACACATAGCACCCACACAGATAGACTTCAAACAGGATTCTAAAACACCATTGCTCTTCTTTAATAGCACAAGAAATGCACAGAGTTGTACAAAAATAATAAACCCTACACATATGCCTCTGCCTCAGTTCCCTCACCACTCTGGAGCATTCTTTGGTCTGTAGCATGGGTCTTCTGTCCAGGACCACCGCCCCCCGCTTCCTCTAGCTCAGTTTACTTTCTCTGACCTTGGTTGGTCCTGAAGCTAAACTGCTCCCCTCTTGCTACAGAAGAATACCTATGTCTTCCCTTCCTACCCAAAGTTTCCTCTGTGACTTTCTGAGTCCCTCAAGTTTATATGTCCCACCACCACCACCTGGGTCCCTTGTTCTGCTGGTGGTGATTTTCCATTCTCCAAATGCCAACCCTCTGCAGTAAAGGTGGAGGAAGTGGCTTCTCCCAGCATTAGCCAATTTCCTCAGCATACCCAGTGACTGGTCAAAGTAGAGCAGTTAAGGTTAACCACTCTCCATTGTATCTCACCTGGGATGCTTAAAGCCTTGTCAGCAATGGTGGATAGACAGACAAAGAGGCACTCCATGATTCAGCAATTGCCATCAGGGTAACTTCACAATATCAACCAGAATTCATAAATTGTATACCCCAAATCGTCACACTGTGTTTGCAACAGTCTCTGAATCTAACTGATATTAGTAGTTCCTAATACCCATCTTGCCAGCGTTTATTATTAAGTTAGACAATAAGAACCTCAAGGAGGGGACCTGGCTTCTTTCTTTTTTCTTATTATTTCTATTCTGGGAATGTCCACAATGTGCTAGGCATTGTCCACACACATGAGAAGGCAATAGGTTGTAAGCCCCTGGGGGAGGGTCTCTGTCTTACTATGTATGTAATGATCTTTGTGCCAGCAGCTAGCACACTGGGCCCTGATCTTGGCTGGGGCCCCGAGACGTCATACAGATACTAAAAAAATTATTAAAGTTGAAAGAAAACCCAAAGAAATTATTATTATTATTTTTTAGGATAGGAATCGCAGTAAAAGTGACTTCTCAACCCTGTCTAGGGACTGCCTTGCCCTTTTAATATGTAGCTCTTTGAAGCCATCCATCCAGTCTTACACAAATGTGCCATATATTCCTTCCATTGCCAAAGGACACTAGGCAAGATTTTCAAAGGTATTTAGGTGCCTAAAGATGCAGATAGGCGCTTTGTGGGATTTTCAGAAGAGCCTAGTGGCCAGATTTTTTAAGACATTTCGATGCCTAGGGGGATTTTCAAAAGCACCTAGGTGCCTAACTCCCATTGAAATTAAGGTTTCTAGATTTTTAGAGTTAGGTGCCTGGATTCTTTTGGAAAATCCCACCAGGCTCCTAAATACCTTTACAAATCTGGCCCAAAGTGCCTAATTCCCATTAAACTTTGATGGCAGTTTAGTTGTCTCTGTGCTTTTGAAAATCCCACTAGGTCCCTATCTGTCTCTTTAGTCACCCAACGACCTTTAAAAATCTGGCCCTCTCGCAGCAACACTCTCTAGCCATTTCTTTAAAAGCTCTCTGAAATTTTGTGAGAGAGATATGGCCAAATTCTGAACTCCATTACTCTGAATTTGACCAATGGAGTATTTTTAAGGCTTTGAATGCTGGCAGAAAGCTCCTTAACCCTTAAAGAACATTTACACTGTATATTAATAAGACAGTATAGTAACTTTTAGCCATTAAATTGGTGCTTCATTGTGAGCCACTTTGCTCTAAGGTCTAGGGAGCCCTTTATTCTCCATCTGAACCATATGAGCTGAAACTTTTATTTTATTACCCCATCATAAATTCTTTGCTGGACGGAAGGCCAGAATTTGATTTCCGACAAAGAAGAAAAGGAAAAGACAAAATAAAATACTAAGTCATCCATCCCTCATGGCTTTAAATTGTCACTCCGAGTAGGAAAAAAAAAAATACCCCTCCATACACAAACAAACCAATGAGCCATGATAGCAGGCAAGAATCCATTAGAGAAAAAGAGAAAACAATACAAGCTTTTAAAAACACAAACACATTCTAAAAGATTAAATGGATACCCCCGTAATCAAATGGAGTTCGCTGTGGCTGCTTCTTTTAGACTTCCAAACAGGGACGAAAGTAACTTAACAGACTTACCAGTACACAGAGTGGCTGGGGTCCTGGGCAAGGTGTGTGTGTGGGGGAACGGCTCTGGGCTCCTGGAAGGGATGGGGTCTCGGGTGGAAGGGACGGGGTCTTGGGAAGAAGGGTCGGGGCTGAGGTCAGACTCCCCAAGCCAGCCCTTGGGCGCTGCCCTGGGGCAGCTGTCCCTTTTGCCTCCCCCCCATCAGTGGCCCTGACGGTATGGTTGGCTTTTTACCGGTGGCCACTTTCTTATTGGTACGCTGTACCCGACTGTACCGGCTTACTTTCACCTCTGCTTCCAAACCATTCAACTTGACTTCACAATGCAAACAAGTTGGGCTAGTTCAGTATTTAGATGAGACCCACCTCTCTACGGCACGGCTATGTGTTAAAAGTGGTGCTGGTAATACAGTAGGTGGTCCTCTTCCCTTACTATACTTTTTCAAAGGTGTGGCAAGCACTATCCAAACAGTGTAGCTATCTTGATTCACAGTAAAACCAAACCAGGGACCCTTCCAAACCCCTTCTAGAAATGTCTCTGCTGTAGCTGGTAAGTGCTGCAGGCAGCATTGACTAGCCTCTCTACCTTCCCCTCTAGAAGACTGTGTTGCATGTTTGAATTTAATAACAAAAACAATGTGAGCTGTCAAAGTAACAGGCTCAAATGAAATTATTTAATCAAACATACTTCTATAGGCATCTTTCATTAATTTTGAGGGGTCCTTTTCCTGGGCATTTGGATTCTCAGAGACTGAGAAGTGCTGAGGAGAATTAGGTACAACCCAATATATACATTCCTGAACACTGGCCACACACTAAGTTCAGATTAAGAACCAACACTATGAGGCCTTAGCGCCCAGACACATTTTTGCCTAATACAGCAAAGATTAATGTACAAAGAATTATGAGAGGTTAGCATACAAATATCTTAAAATGCTGATATTTACCAATAATTGGTTCCCTTCAGCATTGTCACACTGGGAAGGGAGAGAATTCCCTGCACCGTCCTCTCCCTACAGCATAACCATGCAGCAGGAACAGGCATAATTCGTCTCTGTATATTAGTTAGAAGTGTACAGAAAGGAGAGACCTCAGATCAACAGTGACTTGTCTAATCAATACTTTAAACTAAAGTTAAGATTCGCATTAGAAAACATGATTCCAGGAGCTGGGGCTTTAAGGGAAACACCCAATATTGCGAGACTCGCGATAAAAGGGCAAGAGTTGTCAGTATTTTAGCTGGACCTTGGACCATGCCCTGAAGATCAGTAGATATGGGTTCAGTGCAGGGAGGGAATTTCAGAAGTGAGGGCCCTCCCCTCAGCACATCTTGCAGCCAGACATTCCTATTTAGGGTTTGTGAACAAGAGCATCCTAAGTGACCTCTTCTATGGCTGATAAGAATATAAGAACAGCCATACTGAGTCAGACCAAAGGTCCATCGAACCCAGTATCCTGTCTTCCGACAGTGGCCAATGCCAGGTGCCCCAGAGGGAATGAACAGAACAGGCAATCATCAAATGACCCATTCCCTGTCACCCATTCCCAGCTTCTGGCAAGGAGAGGTTAGGGACACTATCCCTGCCCATCCTGGCTGGGTCCATAGGAAGAGAGAAGGCCGCTTAGCTGGGGAATATTATGTTTACCATATATCAAGAGAGAAGTTAGAATATTTTATGTTATCTTTCTGGAAGGTGCAACATAACACTGTTTTTTCCCCCCTTAAAATTCAGCAATTCAACACACAGGAATTAAAAAAAGAGAGACAAAGCAGGCTGCGTCCTAAGGCTGAGAGTCACAACTCACGCCACCTTGTTCCAGGCTGGATCTTTGCAGACTGATTGCTGAAGACCTAGACAGCACGCTTTCCTACAGAGCCCCTTAGCCCGTGAGCAGGATCAGGAAAACCGCAGAGAAGTTAAAGTGATAGCTTGTTATTTTAACATAGTTTTCAGTACACCCACAAGGAAGGCCCCAAATCACATAAGGTCAAAAGCAGCAACCTGAACCCAAAAGGAAGCTAGTATGGTGCCTGGAAAACGGGATGCTTTCTATGGCTGAGATCACGAAGGAAGGAAGCAACTTTGTCAGCTACAGCCTCCTAGTGGTCTTCAAGGGTAGAGCTTTGCAGTAATCAAATCCCGAGGTCACTAAGTTGTGGACAAATGAGGAAAGGTGTATATCAGAGAGAAATGCACTTCTGATGTTACCAATTTATACAGTGCTTTTCATCTTCAGATCACCTTATGAGCATTCCCTAATTAACCCTCACAACACCACTGTGGGGAAGAGCAGGTAGGATTAGTTAGGTGGACAATTTTAACAATAGTGTGTTTTTAATTTACTCTTTATTAATTTATTTTATTTTTAAGACAGTATGTTATGGACCAATTCAATAGACAGATTCATTGCTATCGGCTCATGATATGAAGCAGCAACAATCATACCCTGCCTTGAGTGTAGGGGACTGGACTAGAAGACCTCTCAAGGTCCCTTCCAGTCCAATAATTCTATGATTCTCTGATATTAGTTTTACTATGGGACATCTTTCCATATGATAATACTGCAATGAAATAATGATGCAAGCAGCAGCTCAATCATTTCAATAGGACGTTGCATAGTAAAAATGAAACGCAGTAAAATAGAAAGTGACACAGATGCCCAAGAGATTTGCTCCACAGAGACATATTTTAAAAACAATAACTATAAAGGGTTGTATTGTCCTGTGCATGAGCAAAGCTATGCCAGTGGAGAATTGCCACGGCAGGGCAGAACTCCAGCAAAACTCCTCCTGCCCCTTTCAGGCTCCCTCCTGCTCCCAATATGTCCCTTACAACAACATCAGGACAAAGGTGCAGGGTCTGGCTGCACTGCAGATAAGCCAGGAAGGAATTTGTCAGGGAAATTCTTTGCTGGGCATTTGTGGCTGAGTTGCAGCCTGCTTCATTACCTGTGTGGCATAAAGGAATCAGGACTAATTTGTGAATCTGGCCCCAAATTTTCACAGCCCCAAATTATGCTCAATATCCCTTCCAGCTGTACTTTTTGGGGCTCCGATTTTGTCAGATCTGACACTCTCAGCAGGGTCAGGTCTGGCCAGTGCTGGATGACAGACCTTCAAGCAAAACACAATAGCAAAAGAATGTGTTCTTGGAGCAGATTGTACTCCTTTTGAAATGAATGGTAAAACTCCTATTGTCTATATGGGAGCAGGATCTGGCCTTTTGACTCACCCCTTCCCACCAACTTCATTAGGGTACAATCCTCAAAGGAGCTGAGCACCCTGCTATCTCCATCAGGGCCATCTCTAGGAGGGTGCAGGTCCCGGGGCGGAAGTGACAAATCCGTCACTTCCAGGACTGACCCGTCACTTCCGGGATCGACTGTGCCGGCCAATTGCACCGGCACTTCCAGGACAGACCATGTCTGGCGCCAGCCAATCGCATCAGTCGCCCTGATTCGCCGTACCCAAGCGACGGCTCTGTTATTCTCCATAAAGACAATAGGAGCTGTGTGTGTTCAGGACTTGCCAGGATCAGGCTCTTTGGGAGCACTCTACCTTCTGAATCAGGACTGAAAACATGCCCCACATGTGTGTCTGAAGGGCTCCAGGCTGTCTGAGGTGTTCTCTTTCAGATGAGACATAAAACCAGTGTGTTGGCTGAATTATAGTTTGGATAATTACATTTTGCTCACATAAATTCCTGTAATAGTTTCATTGGGGGAAACTATTCACTTCCTCTCATAAAGCTTTTGTGTACTATTGCTGGCACAGAATGGATGGAACAATTCACCTGAGAGGTGGCTGGATTTTAATAGCAGATGAATTAATCCCCACATAATATATACTAAGTGCAAAGCATTCCAGGATCCACCTGGCCAGGATGAAAGACGAAGAGTATTACCATCTCTCTGAAATCTCACAACTCTACATCTCTGCCCATGATATATCTTCATTGATCCTATCCCATGTCTCAGCCTGACATCTCTTGTAGGGTCTCTCTTTTAGCAAGGGCTAAAATCAAACTCCTTATTTTCCCACCCAAATCCTCTCCTCTTCTTCTTTTCTCCATCACCTGTTCACAATAGCAGCATCCTTCCTGCCACTTTGGCTCCTAACCTGCCAGTCATCTTTGATTCCTCCTCTCTTTCTTCCTCACATCCAGACTGTGCGCAAATCTTGCTGGTTCTTCCTCCACCACATTTTAAAGACCCAGCCCTTCTTCTCTTTGCAGACTTGCTAAAACTCCTGTCCATGACCTGTCCATGACCTGTCCATGACCACGTCCCATCTGTTTTGGCCTCCATGACACCCACATTGCTTGTTCCCATTTTTGTGTCTAATTGTTTTCCAGCCAATGAGAAATTGCAGCTGCCAATGTTATCTCAACCGAAAATTGACCAAATGTACAAATGCTTATATACAAATTCTGGAAGTCTAAATACTAAGATGGGTGAACTAGAGTGCCTGGCACTAAATGAGGATATTGATATACCAGGCTTCTCAGAAACTTGGTGAAATGAGAATAATCAATGGGGCATGGTGATACCAGAGTATACAATATATAGGAGTGACAGAGTAGGTCACACTGGGAGGAGTGGCTCTATATGTGAAAGAAATCATAGAGGCAAATCAATTCAAAATCTTAAATGAACCAAACTGTACCATAGAATCTCTATGGATAGAAATTCCATGCTTGAACAATAAGAGGATAGTAGTAAGAATATGCTACCAACCACCTGACCAAGATGGTGACAGTGATTGTGAAATGCTCCAGAGGCGATCCTAGCAGTTACAGGCCGGTGATTGAAACTACAGTAAAAAAACAGACTCATCAGACACATAGATGAACATGATATGTTAGGGAAGAGTCAACTCTGCTTTTGTAAAGGGAAATCATGCCTCACCATCCTATTAGAATTCTTTGAGGGTTTCAACAATTATGTGGACAAGGGTAATCCAGTTGATATAGTGTACTTGGACTTTCAGAAGAAATCTGACAAGGAAACACACCAAACACTCTTAAGCAAAGTAAGCAATCATGGGTTATGAGGGAAGGTCCTCTCATGGATCAGTAAGTGGTTAAAAACAAAGGGTAGGAATAAATAGTCAGTTTTCATAATGGAGAGAGACAAATATCGGCACCCCCAAGGATCAGTACTAGGGCCTGTGCTGTTTAGTACATCCACAGGTGATCTAGAAAAGGGGCTGAACAGTACAGACTACAGAAAAATACTCGTGATAATTAAGTCCAAAGCCGACTGAAGAGTTAAAAAGGGATCTCATTAAACTGAGTGACTGAGCAACAAAATGGTAGATGAAATTAAATGCTGATAAGTGCAAAGTAATGCACATTGGAAAAAATAATTCCAACTCTACATACAAAATCCTGGGGTCTAAATTAGCTGATACCACTCAAGAAAGAGATCTTGGAGTCATTGTGGATAGTTCTCTGAAAACATCCACTCAATGTGCAGTGGCAATCGAAAAGGCTAACAGTGTGTTAGGAACCATTAGGAAAGGGATGGATAATAAAACAGAAAATGTGATAATGCCACTATATAAATTCATGGTTCACTCACGCCTTGGATACTGCAGGAAGTTCTGGTCACCTTATCTCAAAAAAGATATATTAGAGTTGGAAAAGGTGTGGAGGAGGACAACAAAAATGATTAGTGGTGTGCAACAGCTTCCATGCTATGAGAGATTAAAAAAACTGGAGCTGTTCATCTTAGAAAAGAGAGAACCAAGGAGGGGAGTGTGTATAATAGAGGTCGATAAAATCACGAATGCTATGGAGAAAGTGAATAGGGAAGTGTTATTTACCCCTTCAGAAAACACAAGAACTAGAGGGTCACCCGATGCAATTAATAAGTAGCAGGTTTAAACAAAGAAAAGGAAATAGTTCATCACATAATACATAGTCAATCTGAGGTACTCGTTGCCATGAGATTTCGTGAAAGCCAAAACATAACTGGGTTAAAAAAAGAATTAGCTAAGTTCATGGAGGATAGGTCCTATTGGATAGTTAGCTAAGACAGCCATGGATACAGCCCTGTGCTTTGCATGTCCCTAAACCTTCAAATGCCGGAAGCTGGCAATGGACAACATGGATCACTTGAAATTGCCCCTTTCTTTTCATTCCCTCTGAAGCATCTGACACCAGTCACTCTCAGAAGACAGGATACTGGGCTAGATGGACCATTGATCGGATCCAGTGTGGCCATACTTATCTTATCTCCTGCAAATTATCCCTCCAAAATGTGGTGGCTAAAATGACCTTTCTAGCCCCCATCCCCCTCCTTAAATCTCTCTAGTAGCTGGCTTGTTCCGGCAAATCAAATTCTTGTCTTGTCTTCACTGATGAGCCAATCACAAATCTGAACCTTCTTGTTTATATACTCTTGTCTTTATTGCACCGCTTCACTGACTTCCCCCCTGCCCCACCATTGATCCCAGTTCCCTTTGTCAAGTGTCTGAACCTTTTCTGCTTGCCGCCTGTGTTCCCTCTAAGCTGCACGGTTGGGTGGCTGCCCAGGAGAGATTCAAGTGCCGCACACTTGATTAGGAAAGCCACACACATCCGGCAGCATTTGTTCAGGTGTCCCTCCTCCAGCTGCTTTGAAGCCACGTTGCTCCTGCAGCTGTTCCCGGGACCATCCTGCTGGCTGTGCAGAGCAAGGGGGAAGGGGTGCTGATGTCAGGGTGCCTCCCTTCCACCACCCCTGTACCGCATCTCCACAGAGCAGAGGAGAGAGGACAGCCTGGCTCAAGTCTCAGAGCAGGAGAGAACTGCTGCAGTCTGAGGTCTGAACCAGCCTTCCAGGTGAGTGAGTGAGTGTGCCTTAAAGAGATAACGCACGGTCTCAGAGACTTCCCCAGCAGCCAGCATACACAGTCTCTCTCTCTCTCTCTCTCTCTCTCTCTCTCACACACACACACACACACACACAGAGTCTCTGTGTCACACACACACACAGTCTCTGTGTCATACACACACACAGTCTCTTTCACACTCAACTCCCAACACATAGTTGTATTATTGTTGTTGTTACTTCTTGGTACTTCCTGCAATGCACATATATTCTCTGTAATTTTATTCTTTCAAAGGGTGTTATTTTAATGTTTTGACTGGTCTATGCATTTCATAATTTTTATTTCTCTTACACTTAAATTTAATTCTTTGAGTAGTGAATTCTAAAATGCTTAACCTGTCCTGGATGGACTAATTATCCCTATGATAGCTTTTTAAAAATATATATTATATCTAGTTTTTTTGTTTCTACTGGTGGCGCAGATCCACGCATACCTCAGTGGACATAACATTTATTCCGCACAAGGATGGAAAAAATTAGAGGAAACTTTGCTTGCCGTTCTCATGCCTGCCCTCCTAACTCTGCTCAACTAAGAATCTGTCCTTCTCTCATTTAAATCCATCCAGAAAACCAAATTCTCCCTGGATTAGGAAGTCAATAATTTTATTGTTGTTTTAGATTAGAAAATGAACTTTACAGAATGGCCAATATATGCACATGCATAAACCAAGTGTCCCCAGGGCTCTATTCCTGCAGCACAAAATTTGCCACATAATAGCATTGAGGCTAAGAGATTCAGAGGATCCAGAAAAGAACTGGTGAGCTACATGGATAACAAGAACAACTAAGGGACATGAGAAAGGATTAAAAAGAAAGAAAGAAGAATCTTGGAAGAGACATAAACCATCAGACTTCAGGGCAGAACCCAGCCTCTAAATAATGGAAGAGCAGGAAGAAACTTCCCCTGGGGGCAAGTTATCCTATCACTGCCTATATTTGATCATACAAGCTCCTGAATGTTCACTGGACTTGCCATTACACCATGACTATTTTATAGCAGCACCACTCCAATAACAGTCATTATATCTGCCCTATACAGCACCTTTTATCTAAGGATTTCAAGGTGCTTTTACACAGGTTAATTAAGCCCCACTTTGCTCCAGTGAGGTAGACATTATTATTACCATTTTGCAGATGGGGAAGTTGAGGTACAAAGAAGCTATAAATGACTTTGCTCAAAGTGTTGTGAATCAGTGCCAGAGCTAGGAATAAAATCCAGCAGTCCTTGCTCCTGACCCTTTGCCATTCTAATAGGAATATACTCAGACTACGTAAGTACCAGACTATTCAAGGTTTTTAAGTTGATTAGGCAGACAAAGAACATATACAGCTCTGTAGATATGTATATTTGGGACACTTCAAATTCCTATTGCTATACAGTCACCATTCCCTTCAATACTCTCTCATGCTATAATGCATAATGTATGTGTCATAAAACTGCCATGGAAGTGAATGAGTTGAAGGTACCATCCAAAGAGGACCTAATCCAATGCCCATTGACTTCAATGGATCAATCCTAGGGGTCCTGATTCAAAGCCCACTGAAGTCCCTGGGAGTCTTTCCAATGGGCTTGGGATCAGGCCCATGGCTAAAAGGCAGTCTTACCGGTATCTCCATCACTCCATTGCTAGCTAAAATATGTCCCAAAGTATGTTCTAGTGACAGTGCCTAGAATTTAGATTAGGTACTAAAATTTGCTTCTTAGATAAGCTTCCTTACTGTGGCAACCTAAAACTTGATTGTTGGATAAAAAACTATAATTATTACAGCAGGATTAAACTTTTAGCTGGTGTATAAAATAAGTATGCAAACGACTGCTCAGCTAGGGAAAACAGAGACACTTCCTGAGATGAAGAGGTGATTACAATGCTAATAGACCTATTCAAAATGGGATGTTTGCTCAAGCCCACAGCAGGGGATGACTAGCCTTTGGAAAGACAAACAACACCTAGGATGAAACTCTTAATGCATGTGTACACTGAACTCAAAAGTTCCCTTTGATATTATAATTCATATTATTATCATTCTACATTTATACTGCAGTGTCACTTAAAAGCCCCAAGCAAGGTTTGGGGACCCATTGTGCTGGGCACTGTGAAACCACACAGGAAGACACAGCCCCAGCTGTGAACAATTTACAGTTTAAGAAGAAATGTTAATTTGCTAAGTATCAGAGCGGTAGCCGTGTTAGTCTGGATCTGTAAAAAGCGACAAAGAGTCCCGTGGCACCTTATAGACTAACAGACATATTGGAGCATAAGCTTTCGTGGGTGAATACCCACTTCGTCAGATGAATGTAGTGGAAATTTCCAGAGGCAGATATAAATATGCAGGCAAGAATTAGTCTAGAGATTTCAATCAGGGAGGATAAGGCCCTCTTCTAGCAATTGAGGTATGAACACCAAGGGAGGAGAAACTGCTTTTGTAGTTCACTAGCCATTCACAGTCTTTGTTTAATCCTGAGCTGATGGTATCAAATTTGCAAATGAACTGAAGCTCAGCAGTTTCTCTTTGAAGTCTGGTCCTGAAGTTCTTTTGCTCCAGGATGGCTACCTTTAAATCTGCTATTGTGTCTCCGGGGAGGTTGAAGTGTTCTCCTACAGGTTTTTGTATATTGCCATTCCGAATATCTGACTTGTGTCCATTTATCCTTTTACGTAGAGACTGACCAGTTTGGCCGATGTACATAGCAGAGGGGCATTGCTGGCACATGATGGCGTATATACATTGGTGGATGTGCAGGTGAATGAACCAGTGATGTTGTGGCTGATCTGATTAGGTCCTGTGATGGTGTCGCTGGTGTAGATATGTGGGCAGAGTTGGCATCGAGGTTTGTTGCATGGATTGGTTCCTGAGTTAGAGTTACTATGGTGCGGTGTGTGGTTGTAATTTGCTAATTCTGTTCAAAAGCTAATGGAGGAGGCCCTTCTCTCCAGATTAGGGATCACAAACTGGACTATCAATGTCTCAAAGCTCATTGTGCTTGGCTATATGTTTAGAAGTCTGCCCTATCAATAAGGCTTTTGGCAGGTCAGCACAAAGGCTTACTTAAGCATCGGTGCTCAGATACTGTGTGGTGGGATAATACCTAAGAAATAAAGAATATAAACATCAGACAGGAGTGAAATCCTGGCTCCACTGTGGGCAATGGGTATTTTACCCTTGACTTCACTGGGATCAGGATTTCACCCAGGGAGTTTAAGAAACACTGCACTAATCAGAAAGTAAGTACAATAACCGACTGAGGAGCCTTTTACATGTAAGATGTTTAATCCTGTTTAATCACTATCTTGTAATTGCAAGATTTGGCCTGGCTGGAGCTGCTGTTGCCCAAGTCATTAGATTCATTATAATTTATTCTGTTTAACTTTCTATTTTCTCTGTCAAATGCAATATCTTGTGTTGAAGCTAAACGGGCTTAAGGGCTAGAGATGGGTGAATAACCATTTTTTTGTTTGTTTGTTTGGGTGCCAAATCCGGGGTAGGGGGAAACATTTCAGCTTGAACCAAAATATGATTTAAAAAAAAAAAATTCAGGGAAACAAAAAAGTAAAAAAAAAAAGAAAAAATCTATTTTTGGGGGGGCAGCGGCTGTTAACATTTTAAAATGTGATTTTGAATAAAATTATGGAAAATTCCAAAAAGGAAACAGCTTTTTGAAATGAAACATTGAAGCGTTTTCTTTTGGAAATAAAATGAATCTTGACATTTCTGATTTTTTTCTTTTTTTGACAAAAACTATTTGCCAAAATCTACCTGAATTTGTGAATACTTTTGGTTGCCCCAAATCTGCATTTTTCAGCAAAGAATAACAGTTTTCATGAAAAATGTTGCTCAGCTCTAATGTGGATCAGTACCATGGGGCAGATGCTTCTGGACGTAGCTGCTGAAATAGATCTCACTCCTGGCCTCAGAAGAGCTAGACTGGGGCTTGAGGTGCCATCATGTCAAAGGCGTGGGCCATCAGAGCCAAAAGGTTCTGGAAAAACACCTGGCTGCAGTCAGTGTGGGTATGGAGAAAAGTCTGAAGCCCAGCAGTGGAAGACTTGGGACACCTGAAATTGTTTACAAACAATTCTTCCTGCAACAGAAATACACAGAGCCGGTCAGGGGGGAAAAAAAAGTTTGAAGGAATTACCATTCCACATATTTAGCCTTTTCATGGAAATTTTTAATTTTTGAAAATTTCAGGTTTAAAAAATGTATGTTCCTTCCGCTCCTTCCCCCCTTTTTCTCCTTTTCCCATTTTGCAACTAAATACATTGCAATGAATGATGTGCAGGATTTTTTTCATTGTTTCTTTTCTTCATTTTTTTTCTGTGTCTCGTAGACCAACTCCCCTCCCTTCCATGATTGCTTGAATCACTTCCCCTTCCCACCAGTGACTGAGTAACATCTTTGAGATTCTGTGAAAAAGTCACAGTAGGAAACTTTTTACTGTACTGTTAGCTTATTCTACTGTGAGTTATCAGTTGGAGACAAGGACTACAGCCAACAACATGTGACTAACCAGCATTCTGCTGACAACAAGCAACAATGCCAGGACTAGATTTTGGGAACACTGACTAGATCCCTGCAATCCCTGAACACCTTAATGTAGCCTTGTGTCAATTTTATTGTTGTATTTACATATTCTCTTCAGCTGTTATGCCTTACCCAACACAGGTAGTAGGGTGACCAGATAGCAAATGTGAAAAATCAGGATGGGGTTGGAGGGTAATAGGCACCTCTATAAGGCAATGCCCTAAATATCGTGACTGTCCCTATAAAACTGGAACATCAGGTCATCCTAACAGGTGAGCTTTGATGCACTGAGAATCATTAGTAAGTAAAGGACATGTATACTATGCTCCAAAAGTTTATATTGCTGAACTGAAGCAGAAACTCATACCAATTAATTATTTACTTAACTGGAAACTTTTAAATCACATTTCAAGGAAGTTCACAGCTTTTTATTAATTTCAGTTCATCTTGCATGGATTTTTGCTAATGGAATTTTCAGCAGGTGAACAGCTGTTTATTTTTATATGCATCATACACATTTTAAATGTCATTTCATTAAAAGATATTTATGGAGCAGAATGTTGATACAATTAATTATTTTGAAAGCAAATGTGAATTGCCCAAAGCATTTTTTTCCCCAGTGCCTGTGGTTACATTACTCATTGAAACCACACATTTGATGGACTTTTTTGTACTATCGGATTTTATTCCATACACGTAATACATGAAAAACGTATTTGACATTTACTGTACTGGACATAGCGCCTTGAAGTCAAAGATCCCAAAGCACTCATTAAAAATTAGATTTCTATGAGGATTATTTATTTCCCCCACCACTGAAAAGCAGCGACTGCTGGTTTGGAAGACAGCACTCTTAAAACAGTAACTCGGCTAAGTGAGAAGTGCTTTATCCAATATAAATTTCAGGAGGAATTTAGATTGGCACAAAGTAATTATCCATTTGGAATTTTGCCAGCATATTGAGGCTAGAACCCCTGCTCTAACAAAGCTAACTTGGAATCTTAATCACAAATAATGAGAATCTTGGTTCTATGTCTTATCTAGGGAGAGGGGGGAAGAAAAGAGCAGTTCTTGTAGCTTCCCTGCAACTTTAACTGAACTAACATTCAGCACCTATACAGTACTCTTCTCCCATAGACGTCAAAGCACTTTGCAAAAGTAAGGGTGTCATTACTCTTCAACTTAGCCCCTGTTCTCCATTAAACAGCTGCTGTATCACTTCTCCAAACTCTCAGCGTGAAGGACTTTATCACAAGCCAAATGTTTGGCTCTATTCTGGCACTGGTTTTTATGCAGCATTTCCTAATGTTTCCGGTCAGGATGCTTTATACAAGGTTCACTGGCAGGATGTAGTTACAAGGAGGTGATCCCATGATAGTGAACCATAGAGATAGGATTGGTTTGAAAAATATTTCACCTTCCAGCTGATTGCTTTCAGGTTTTCTAGCAGTTTATTTGGTATTGGTGCCAAAGTTGTCAGTGGATTTGTCAAAAGACAAGCCCCACGTTTGTCTTTTCTCTCAGTATGTAGTGTGCTGGTCTCCAGGTGACTGATGCTGTCCCATTAAAGTCAATGGAAACTTTATCACCAAGTTCAGTGGGCCCAGGATCAAGCCCCACCTCCACTGGTGAAATCACTCCTGTGTCTCTGCAGTCTGTATAGCTCTTTGGGATTCTCTGGAATGAAAATCCTCCTTTTAGACCAGGAGTTGGTCATTCCCATGACAGTTTGGGCTAAGCAGTCTGTTCAACATTTCCATAGCACTGTTCATCTTCAAAGAGCTTTAAGGTCAGTAGATCATTATGCCAGTTAAGCTAGATTAGGTATTAGAGTGATTGTTTAAGGAGAAGTAGTGAGTTAGTGGGTCCAAGGGAGTGGGGGGATAGGAAGAATTCCAGACAGCGTTTCTGTAAGACTAAAATAACCATAGGCTTTTTGGCCCGCGACCTGGACTTCTAGAAGATTTCCTCAAGTTGTAAGAGCTGCCTCCAAACACTCAGGAGCTTCAGTAGTGCCATCTTCACGGATGGGGCAGTCATGAAAACAAGACTGAATAGAAGAGAAGCAGGAGAACAAGGATTCCATTTAGGTCTCAAAGAAGACAGTTCTTGAGTCCCACCAACGTCCAGTTTCACTTGTGGGGAGATTTTAAACATGATGTAAGGGATTTAGGAGACATATTGAATGCATATGATGGTTTCATCACGTTACAAAGGAAGATGTCTGGTGTCAGACCAACCAGCCTCCAATGTCTTCCCAAGTGATTCAATATCGGATCAGGTGGCTTCACTATCTGCTTCATATGTCAGCCCACCAACTTTATGCATTTGAGCCAACTCAAGATGGTTGAAGAAGATCTTGTGGACAACCTTACACACTCTGAAAGGATGTTGTGGCTTCTGATCTCGCCCAACTCTGCCTTAAAATAGAGCAGCTCGCAACACTGACAGCAGACAGGGCTCTCTGGAAATGAGGGATCTGAAGTATGCCCTCTATGCTCCATGAGCTGGAGAATGAATGAATGAATGAATGATTTAAGAGCACAAGTCCCATGGCCTATAAAAGATCTCTTAGCATCCTGTGGCACTTTGGGAAATCTTCCCACTTTATATTTGGGAGGCTTTATTTTCGGATTAACAACACCCAGACAGATCCTCATAGGTATTTAGGTACCTAACTCCCTTTGAAATCCGGGCTTAGGTAACCGGGTGCAAATATTATACGTGAGGAAAATATCAAGCTTCCTAAATGCTAATATCTCATTGTTAACAAATACAGAGTAAGCTTGTCCCCTGCCAAACAGAGTTATGGGGAACAAGCGGTGGAATGGAGTTAAGTAGTCAGGAAAGGATGATAGGTGGGTGTGGGTATGAGTATTTTGGTAATTGTGATATAGTCCTCGATAGATTTCTATCAGCAGACTGTCTACTCTGAGGAAGCCAAAACACAGGCTACTTTTCAGCAGTCTGTTGGCTTCCAATATTAATGAAGAAAGCTTTCTTCTTTTCTTTTTTTTAATCTATATATATATGTGTCCACATCACAGGACTAGGAAGGTGTTATTTCTCGCCCCCACAATTCCCACAGTGGCATTTGAAATCTCTTTTCCTTTTTAACAAACACATCCATCTTCATGCCGCGTTTGCTTCCAGGTGCTGTGCAAATTAAGCCAAAAGGTGTTCTTTTAATGATCCATCTTGCCAATATCGGTAATAGGTCTTGAGGGCTGAGATAGACTCTAGGTTCAATATTTCGCATTAATTGGTGTGTTTCTCCCCTGAGAATGCACACATGCCTAAGTAATCAGCAGCCATGTTTTAATCTTGTCTAGAGATTGCTGCCTGCAATATATCTAAAATATGATCCTGCCTCTCTTTCTTCGCAGCTAAAATGCTTGCTCCTTCATGCCCTAATCATCTCCCCCCTCATTACTGCAACCTCCTTCTCACCAACTTCCATAATTCCCAAATTGCCCTTTTCCAGGCTCTCCAAAATCCAAATGATCATTCTTACTTGTTGATCTGACTATATCACTTCCCCCCTTTGAACAAGTCTACAAGCACACTTTATTAGTATTCCTACTGGTAATTACAGTAGGGCTTAGATTCCCCAATTGAGATTGGGGCCTCATTGTGCTAGGCACTGTATGTAAACATAATAAGAAGCAGTCCCTGTCTTGAAGAGTGTACAGTATCAATGGACAAGAGAGAGAAAGTTAGGTATTATTATGCCCATTTGACAGGTTGGGAACTGAGGCACAGAGAAATTGTCTGCCCAATGTCACACAGAGAGGCTGAGGCAGAGGTGAGAACTGAACGTAGCTGTTCTGAGTCTCGACCTAGTGCCTTAACCAGAAGACCAGCTTTCCTCTCTCCTTGCCTATAGCATAAAGTAACGTTCTCCCCTTTCAAGGCCTTGAAAAACTCTCCCACGGCTTAAAGAATGTAGTGTCTCTTTCCAGGGGCACATTGGGTATACTTGCACATTGCCTGAGTGCTACTACAGTGCTTTACTAACTTCCCCCAGATCCAAATACTTGGAGACACACCAACAAGTTGATTTGGAGGACTCCTTTATTATTTATTTATACTACACCATAAGGTGGGTCCTGTGCTTTGTACGTATAAGATGACACATCTCTGCCTCAAAGAGTTTAATTAAGATATTTGCAGTGCAGGGAGGGGAGGAGGATGGAACAGCAAAGATAGTCAGTTAAATTCTCCTTGGTGGTATCCCAGTAATTTAAATGGAGTCCCACCAGGGAGGAATTTATCATTGCAAATACATCAAGCTAGTACTGGAATTTTTGTTTTATTGGGCAAAGATAAGGCCAAGCACACTTGCATGAGTAGCTGGCATAAAGAGTAAAGATCAGTCGTGAAAGGGTAATGGAACGAAACCAGATTTGAGGAGGAATTCAGAGGAGGAGTGTAGGATGCATGGCATGATGAAACAGGGAGTCTCTTCCAGGCATAAGGGATGCTAAGCAAAAAGGCAAGCAGATGTGAGCATAGTAGAGAAAGACTAAAGGAAGGACAAGGCAAGAGAAGCAATCCATAGTAATGTTAATGGTAGTGTCTAAGCCACATCCAATGAGCTGAGAATTCTGAATCATCTGAAGTGATTCACTGCAGCAGGGAATAGCTTTGTGTGTTTGTTTAATACCAGCTCTGTTTATCTTTCTTTAGGCTCCCATACTAGCACAGAGACTATTACACAAAGACTACAGAGAAAGGACAGCAGGATGATAAACTCTGTGATAAAAGCCTGCTTATGTTATTCCGTTTTGAAAATATGATACTGCTTTTATCGAGGAAGGAAACAGCCAAACTCTCGGCCCATTGAAATCAATGGCAAAACAACAATGGGACTGGTCCAATGCATTTAACAGAGGTAAGAGAAATTGGTGAGGGCATGGAAAATCCATATTTCCCCAACTGTTGCTGAGTTTTGTAGATTCTAACCTTTCATTCAATGTGAAAGCTGCTCACTGTGCGAAGATGTGAAGTGGTTTGAGCATTGGCCTGCTAGACCCAGGGTTGTGAGTTCAATCCTTGAGGGGGCCATTTAGGGAACTGGGGTAAACAACAACAACAACAACAACAAAAACTGTCTGGGGATTTGTCTTGCTTTGGACTAGATGATCTCCTGAGGTCCCTTCCAACCCTGATATTCTATGATTCTATGCGGAGGCGTCCTGCTACACATCAAGGAGGTGATTGTCCCTGTCTGTGTTCAGTTCAGGGCATCTCATTACCAGAGAGAGCCAAGGAAGCTCAGAGACACACAAAAGTAATGATTAAGGAGCTGAAGGGACAGATTTCTAAAGAAAGAAAAGGAGAGCCATAGCTTATCTGAGTGGGAACCTCATGACCCTCTAAGTGATGGCTGAAAGATACAAACCATAAATACTTAGCAGGTACAGGGCATATCATTGGAAGTAATGGGAAGAAGATAAGGAAAATGTAGGCTAAACATCAGCCTGAGATATCTAGTACAATATAGCCTTCGAAAAGAAAGTATGAAAGCACCATGACTTGCTATAAAAATAAATCATTTGCCAGGTGAACATGAGAGCTGCTAAGAGGAGAGTTTTGGGGGGTGTAGTTTGGACCGTGTTTGGAGGCAGCAAGACTTGATGAGTGTTGTTTGGTCCATTTTGGGTTTTTTTTATTGTGCCTCCAAACACAGAGTCTGCAGTAGGCCCCTGAGTAAGCAGATGAGAGAGGTCTTGTTTGTTGGTCCCTTTGGTAAAGGCCATGAGGCTCTGAATATTGGAGCTGCTGTTTGAAGTCTCAGAATGGTTTAGCGCCCCCCTGAGAGTAAGGGGAGGAGCTGAGCTAAGCAGGGTGACTTGGTTTAAAAAGGCACATGCTAGGTGAACTTGAGAGCCATGAACAGAAGCCACAAACAGGAGACATTTGGAGAGCATTTGGAGAGGGAGTGTGAGAGGCTTTCTTTTCAAGTTCAGCTCTATGAGCAGTATCAAGATGCCCAGCAATGGGACAGGGGTCTTGACCTGCACCAGATTAGCCAAGTTTTCTTTCCTGCCTGAAGCCAGACGGGATATCCTGTGCATGAAGTGCAAGTTGGTGACTGTGATGGAGGAAAAGATTTTGGATTGAAGGGGCAAGTAAAGACACTACTGAGAATCAGAGAAGCTGAAGAGTTCCTAGTCAGAAAACATCAGTACTCCAGATTCAAGGAAGAAAGGAGCTGGCTAACAAAGAATCAGAGAGATGGGAAGTCATAGAGGAGGCGTGGCAATTCATAACCACCAGACACAAGAGGTCATGTTGGTATTCTTCACAGCTGGAGACAGATGAGGATGGGTAGGCCGTAGCTACCGGAGAGAAGAGGAGGAATTCCACACCACTAAGTTTCCAATTCAGACCAGGTCCTCAAGGTAGAAATTATGGAAGATAACTCTCAAGATCCAGCTAGTCCAAGAGTACAGAGAGATATACAGGACCCACCTGTGAATGGCAGCTCGGCCTAATCTGTAAGAAAGGCAAGCTTGCCCACAAAGACTTCTCCAACAGTCCAAGGAAGATGGACAGTCTTTGTTGGGGATTCAGTACTCAGAAGAATCAAAACAACATTCTGGAAGGGACAGGAAGACAACAGGAAAGTGTGCTCCCTTCCCTGAGCCAAGACATGAGAAGTCACTCTAACAATTAGGTAGGCTTTTGAAGTTGATGGCAAAGGATCCATTGGTGAGAATTCTCATGAACACTAATGACACTGCACTGCGGGATATCTTACAGATAAGAATATAACAACTGATATACCAGGTCAGACTGTGGTCCATCTTGCCCAGTATCTTGTCTCTGACAGTGACCTATACTAGAGCTTCAGGGCGAATGTACAGAACAGGGCAATTATGGAGTGATCCATTCCTGTTTTCCACTCCTGGCTTCTAGTAGTCAGAGGTCTAGGGTTGCCCCAAGCATTGGGATGTGTCCTGATCATATTGGCTAAGAGCAACTGAGGAACTTATCCATCTATTTTTTGAACTGTGGGCCATCACAATATCCCATGGGAATGAGTTCCACAGATTAGTTGTGTGTTGTGTGAAAAAGTACTTCCTCTTGTTAATATTAAAACTGCTGCTATTAATTTCATTGATGACCCCTGGTTTTTGTACAGTGTGAAAGGATAAATAACATTTCTCTATTATCTTTTTTCACACCATTCATGATTTGATAGACCTCTATCATACCCCCTTACTCATTTCTTTTCTAAGTTGAAGAGCCGTACTTGTTTTAGTCTCTTCTTGTATGGAAGCCATTCCATACCCTTGATCATCTTTGTTACCCTTCTCTGAATCTTTTCCAGTTCCATCATATCTTTTTTGAGATGGGACCAAAAAAGAATGCAGTATTCAAGGTGTGGACACATCATGGATTTATATATTGGAATTTGGATATTTTCTGTCTTATTTTCTATTAGGAAAAGCTGTCACGCATTGAGATGAAGTTTCAGAGAACTATCCATTGTGACTCCAAGATCTCTTTCTTGAATGGTAACAGCTAATTGGGAATAGTTTTTCCAATGTGCGTTACTTTGCACTTATCGATGTTGAATTTCATCATTTTATTGCTCAGTCACCCAGTTTTGTGAGATCCTTCTCACAGTTTGCTTTGAACTTAACTATCTTGACTAATTTCATATCATCTGCAAAGCTTCCTATTTCACTGTTCACCATCTTTTTCATTTAACTAATGAATATGTTGAACAGCACAGGTCCCAGTACAGATTCTGGGGAGGAGGGCTTCCTATTTACCTCTTTCTATTTTGAAAATGGACCATTTATTCCTACCCCTTGTTTACTATTTTTTAACCAGCTCCTGATCCATGAGAAGACCATCCCTCTCATCCCATGACTGCTTACTTTGCTAAAGAGTCTTTGGTGTCAGACTTTGTAAAAGGCTTTCTGAAAATCCAAGTACACTATATCAATACATGTAACATCAATGGTAGAATTACTGCAGTAATAGAACCCAGAAGCCTCCAGTGACTACTACACCACAATCCACCCGTTAGCACACTGCAATTCGTGTGGGATGTTTACATGTTTCTATTGAGTTTTTCTCCTCACAGATTGCTGTTTAAAAAGGCTACTTCTTAGTATCTGGGAAGAGATATCTGCCAGACATCTCTTGAGCCGAAAAAGTCATAAGATCCAACAGCTGGAAGGTGAAGTGAGACAAATTCAAACTAGAAATAAGGCATGATTTTTTTAACAGTGAGGGTTATTAACCACTGAAAAAAATTGCCTATGGAGCGGTGGATTCTCCATCACTTGAAGTCTCAGTCAAGACTGGATATCTTTAAATTATATATGCTCTAGCTCAAACAGAGGTTAAGGGCTTGATGCAGGAATCACTAGGTGAGGTTCTTTGGCCTGTGCTATGCAGAAGGTCAGATGAGATGATTGTAATGGTCCCTTCTGGTCTGAACAATCTATTAATTTATAGCTGGGAATGGACAGTACATCCTACTGAACACAGGACACATTGCCAGAAGAGCACACCTGATTTGTTGAACAGAGAAGCCATACCTGGCCAGGGGAGTTACCTGCTGCCATTCTGAAGCTCCAGGGATAACTACACTTTGGCTTGTTTTTGACAGAGTTTCAGTCATTTGTTTATTTATGTTTAGATTTTGGTTTCTGTGTTTTACAGTCTATCCATCAAGGGTCATTGCGGCTATTTTAGCTCNTCTGTGTTTTACAGTCTATCCATCAAGGGTCATTGCAGCTATTTTAGCTCCTGTGAATTGGCCAGAGGGTTAGAATGTCCAAACAATCTTCCCTGAGATCCTTCCTGTCCCGCAAGCAAAGGAAGACAGAAGGCAGAATATTCTGAAAGTGAAACCCTGACTAGTGGTGGAGGGTTTTGGTTTTGTGGAACATAAGTCCACCTTCTATAGGGAGAGGGGACTTGATAGTTTGGACGGCCTCCATCTCAGTAGAATGGAAACAAAGCTCCCCAGGGACAGGTTGGCTAGAGTAGTCACAAGAGTGTTAAACTATTAACAAAAGGGGAGGATAAAAAGAGGGAAGATATGCACACTCATTTAGTAGAGAAGCAAGATGTTGAGAACAAAATTAGTCAAGGAACCAAAGGACATGAAGAGAGGAAATTCCTTAATTGCCTTTACACCAAGGCTATGAGTCTGGGTAACAAACAAAGGGAACTGGAATTGCTCATTTAGGTGCATACATTCAGTTTAGTTGGTACTACTGAACCCTGGTGAGCTGATGCGCACAACTGGAGTGCTAAAATCAATGGTTATAACCCATTTAGGAAGGACTGAGTGGGCAAACAAACTCTTTGTCAAAAAATGGCATTACCTTTTTCCAAGTCACTAATAACTCAGAAGAAACTGATCTCGAATGTTTATGGATCAAGGTACTAATAGATGAAGCACAAGATGGGATGTTATTTGATGTCTACTACAGACCACCAAATTACACCAGGGAACAGAATGACTGTCTTTTTAAGCACCTGTCCGCAGTGTGTAGGAAAAAAAGCCATGTGATGTTGATATTTAAGTACAAAGCGAGAACTTAAGGCTCACCTGGGAGCAAGGGTCTCCTGGTGCTTTGCAGTTGAGCTAATTGCAATAATCTTTAGTGTATTTTTAAAACTGCTGTTGAATCAATAAATTCAGTCAAAGCTGATTTATCGGGTTTAAACTAAACCAGATTATTGGAAAACCTCTCTCACTAAACATGCAGTCTCAGTTAAAATTATTCTCAGTTATTGGTTATCAGTTGGTTATTGATTATCAACATATTACTAATTATCTATTAATGATCTATTATCCATTATCAATAAGTGTGCAAGATCAGGGACCTTGACAGGTGGTTAATGACTGATATGGCAAGGTGGAGTTGCAACTTACCTGCCGGGAGCAGGACTAGTTAGAGTAGAGCTAGGACTCTGACTGGATGTTCAGGAGCAGAGCACACCCTGCATGCAGGCCTTTCAGATCAGATAAATAGATATAGAAGCATCAAAATAAGGGATAAGGGCTTAACCAGAACATATAAAATAACTATGCAAAACGCTGCCCTGGTGAATGCTGTAAAAGAATAATAGCAAAATGAATACATATATCAATAGAAGAGAAGGAAGAAAGCCATAACGCCACCCTCAGTAAAAAATACAAGTGTAATGTCCATTTATGAAGTTAAAGGAATTCTAGTGTCATTTGTTAAAAAGTTTATCTGGTACCGTGGAGGTTCAGACATATCGTTGGACCCAGACCCGTGGGGTCACATGGAATCACTGTTTGCAAAGGAGATTAAAAGAAAGGGCAAAGCAATGCAGTGTCTTCTCCTGGTTGCCAGAGCTTGAGACTGCGGGATAAAGGAAATAAAGGAAAACCTTAAGGAGCCGGGGGAGAAATTAGAGAAGGAACGGCAGCAAAATGTAGAATTAAAATAGCAATTAGAAAAATGCTAGAGGCCTGAATGCTTCACTAGCCTACCATGTACAAGAAACCAAAGTGAAATTCAAAAGACTGCCAAGATCAGTGCAGACAGGGAAGAGCACAAGATGGGGAGAGGAGACAGGACAGGAGGTTAGTTGGAAAGAGCTAGGGTGACCGGATAGCAAGTGTGAAAAATCGGGATGGGAGAGGAGGTAATAGGCATCTATATAAGAAAAAGCCCCGAATATCAGGACAGTCCCTATAAAATCAGGATGTCTGGTCACCCTAGAAAGAGCAAGCCAAGCATTTAAAAAGCACTTATGCTGTTTTACAGGAGAATCAGGTGTAAAAAGGAGCAGGAAGAATTAAGGGAGCAAATTCATGTGTTGAAGGAACAGATCACTGCTATGGGGCCCATAGTGTTGTGACTTTCTGCTCCACCCTATCCGGGTCCCATAGGGAACAAGGGTTCTTGTTATCAGAAATCTGACTATGAGTGGGACCAACTATGGTTACAGAGTAGAGGTACACGCACAAATAAAAAAGATTATCTGAAGAAACTACCAGCGTGGAATAAAAACCACATCAGTCTAATAATAGATCCAGACAAAACTCCTAAAGGAAAACTGTAATATTAAATCTAGCCTAAATGATTAGTTTAAAAAGAAAAGCAGTGTGGTTTTAACAAATTTTATATTAAGTTAAAAAAAAAATACAGTTGGCTATCGGTTAAAAAGCAGGTAAAAATTCCTGCTACCCAACTAAATAATTTAAAAATGTGAATTTGCCATAAAATGCTTTTGCAAATTGACATATGGGTGTAATCTATGCACATCACCCCACTTCCTGCGGGGGGGGCGGGGGGAAGGGGTATATCCATGTAATCACATGAGTCTA
Organism: Trachemys scripta elegans; assembly: GCF_013100865.1. Taxonomy (NCBI): domain Eukaryota; kingdom Metazoa; phylum Chordata; order Testudines; family Emydidae; genus Trachemys; species Trachemys scripta. The sequence goes on from NC_048302.1 coordinate 130,859,899, forward strand.
AGTTAAAAATTAATTTAAATAAATTAATCTACATTTTAAGCAGAACACTTAAAAGGAGAGGCAACACATTTGTACAGTTGTGGAAGGCTTTAACAAAAACTCCCTGCTTAGAAGGATGGAGGTGTATGTAAAATGTGTGTCTAAAATAAATGGGCTTTCAAAAGATTCCCCTAAGAAGCTGCCTTAATAATTAAAGAATTAAATCTCTGTAAAGGTGAGATAAAGTAACCTTGTTGGAATAAAGGTAGTATTCAAGTAATTCACCAAATAATTTAAAGTTAAAGGTATTAAGTCATTAAGTGTTTCTGTGGTTTTGGGTTGTAATTCCTGTGTAATCATTAGGTCCAAGTTGAAAAGCTGACAGAGGATAGTGAAGAGCAAAGGGCAAAAATGTCATTTAAGACTTTTTGGCTGGCGGCCAACATGTTGCAGTAAAGAAAAAAAACCAGTGTCTTTCCTGGAAGTCTTTGTCTGTAAAAAAAGAAACAGATAAGCAAATTGCTGTTAATCTAAAATTTGGTTAATGACAATTAATATTTGTTGCCCGTGGCGCCCAGTCCTAAGGAAAAAAATGTAACCCCCCCCAATTACATTTAAAGTATTAAAATTTGTATTTTAAATTTGAATAATGGATCTTAAACTCTAAAGCAAAATGCAAGTCAAACATAAGTAACTACTGTCAATTGGCTTTGTTGTTTAGCAATTAAACTATACATTTTAATTAGATGCCCCTTTGAGCCTATCAGTGCTTTTATAAGTTCAGCATCTGTGTAAAAAAGGTGATGCCCGATGTAAATGGAAAAGGTCAATTAATAAATGAAAATAGGGTAAAAACAAAATTCTGCTCACCATCCTTCTAACCTCAAAGTACGGCAGGGGCAGGGGAAGTAGGAGAAAGAACAAAAGTAAAACCCTTAGGGGTAAATGAAAGCATTAAGTGTGTGTGTTTATATATATAACGAGAGAAAGAAAGAGAATATTTTGTTGCTTGTTTATTGGTAATGTAAGTTATTAGTTGAAGGTGATTCACTTAATATGTTAACAGATATAGGAGCTATATGTAAAAAAACACAACAACTCTGTATTCCTCCTCCTCTCTCTTTGGGTAAACCCTTTGCTTTAGAAAATTTTCCAAGTAACTTTGTTCCTTTACTTTCTTAACCTCTTCTGGTAGCAACAGGGTCAATGTGTAGACTTTATGTTTTTGCCCTTTCATTGGAACCACAAGATATCCTGGGGTCTGACTTTATGATTCGACAGTTGGGCAGGAAAATTATTTGCTCTGCCTATAGGAGCTATGTGTCAACCACCATAGTCATAACACTCAAAAGCTTTAAGCAAGGCAAAATTCCTGATCTCATTAAGAGTGAGCAGCTTCTCAAATTCAGCTTCCAAGGGAGGTTTCTTAAGAACAGGTGGGACAAACACCTGTCAGGGATGGTCTTGGCTTATTTGGTGCTGCCTCAGTGCAAGGGGCTGGACCTGATGACCTCTTAATGTCCCTTCCAGCCCTATATTTCTATGATTTGACATGACATGGATAATGAGGAAAAGCCTCAGTATATAAAATCATATCAGAAGATACCTTTTAGTACAATTAAGAATTTGGGGTCAGTGATACCACATTCAAATCAAGGCTCATGTTATCTCACACTCTTGTGCTCAGTCTCTAGGTCCTATATAGGTCTTTCACAATGTCTTTATGGGTGATAGACCCTGGCACTGCAGTAATTAAGAAATTAACCACTGTCCATTCAGTAGGACGCTTGGATGTTGGCACCTTCAAGAAGTGACTAGGCTTGCCATAATTACTGGTCTACCATAAACCACACAGTCATGAAGGGCTCCACACAGAGCTTGCTGTTCCTTTGTGAGACATCGATATGTGTGCAAGTCTTTGATATTGCAACCCCGGTGAGTGTACATACAGCACTGGACCAATCAGATGGGGTAAATGAGACAGATCAGCTGGCCACCACTGCCTTATGTCCAGTCAGGCTAATGAAATGGAGGCAATCAGTGGGAAGAGTAATCAATAACATGGAGGGGCATTACTGTGTTGTCACTAATCATAAAACTGATGTATACGCGAGCCTTTGATATCGTGTCCCCACCCTACATTTTTCTTTTACAACCTGATGACTGGACAAATAGTAATAACTCCAATCCCTTCCTTTCATTTCAAAAGAAAACTCTGCAGTTTTCAGCCACTGAAAACTTAAATGTTTTGGTGTAAAACTGAAACTGTTTGGCTTAAGGCAACAGAAAAATGAAGTTTATTTGGTTTTCAATGAAAACCAGAAAATGTTCATCAAAAACATATTTTTTTCAGGAGCATTTCCATTTTGTCAAAATGCCAACAAAACTTCTGACCTGCTGTAATTGGGTACAGTCTTGATCTAGTATTCTTGCAAGGCTTATTCTGAAAGGTTGAGGGCCCTATTCAGAGCATAAGGCGTATATTCAGGCTTTGTCTTCAAAACAGGTGCATTTTTACCATAGGAGAACTAATGTTAACTAACTAGCTGTAAAATCTTGGTGGAGACAGGGTCCTATACTCTTACTGTGCAGTAAACTACGCGCGTCAACCATATCAAAGGTCACCCAAGTCAATGGCTTAGCAGGCTGACGCAGTTAAGGCACATCAGTTTCATAGTCAATGGTACAAAAGGGAACGATGTGGCCAGCATGACGTCCAGCCACCTCTGACCCCTCTAATGCAATGGATCAGGTACCTAGTTTGCAGCTGGCTGAACTGGAAGTAGCATTTCAGTGTGAGATCAAGTGAGACTCAAATCCACAACCTTCAGAATTGTATACAAATGCTGTGAGGGAGGGTAATATTGACCTCGCCAAGGTTATGGTTAAAAACTAGAGGAACCTTGTCTTCACTTATGATTTCACGGTGGGATAGCTAATGAAGGTTAGCCAGCTGTAATCCCTACTCCTCCTCCCCCCAAAAAAACCTCCACAACACCTGGTGTTTTTTTGCAGTGAAGGTATAGCTTTATCATCCTGAGAAACACTTCAATCTGGCCTGAATTTTCTGCTGAGTTTTACTGAGCCAAGTATTGAGGTATAAAATAAAACCTTAATGAAAAGGTAAAAGTGAATTTCTGCATAGGAAATTCAGATCTTTAATATGAAGGTAATTGGTGTCGTGAAAGCCTAATAACATGAGTATATGAATAGCAGCGAGGCTCACAGAGTCCTAGATAGGGCCAACTTGACACTTTATTGTGCTACCGTATCTCATTGTGAAGATGGAGGGAAAACACCTAGAGCACCATATAATTAGTTAATACAAGAAAATAATCTTTTTTTGCTAAGATTATTTTCTTATGTTAAGATCCATATGTGGCTGCCTTCTGGGCATTGTTCTTTTAGCAGTATTAATTAGTGCTGATGGTATTAATTGCCATTTGTGTTTGCCTGTCAGAGGCAGTGAGCTCAGTTGAAAATGCAATCTTCCTCTGACCTTTGTTTGCAGAGACAAGCCCTATACAAGGAAGAGTCTAAAAAAATAATAATAATACAACCCCTAAGAACCAAATAACAAAACCAAGAAGTCTTGTCATATTAATGTTAGAACTTTATAATAGTAATGGCTTTTACTTTAATACTTTATGGGCGATTTTATTGGCTCAGGCGTCTGTCCAAAGCTTTAATTAAAAGATACATCCAATATAGCTGAAGATTCCACTGGTGATATTTTAGGGATAATAAAGCTTTCCATTCTCTTAGTGACAGCATGCTTTGAACAGATATCTCCTGAAACAGCTGCATATCGTGCTCCATAAATATTGTCACATTTGCTTTGTGTCGCTGCTGTGTGACAGGTCCTATGTTCCGTCCCAGAGATGGCAGTATTTTAGCAATGGGTGAATCTAAATTCTTCAGTCTTTAGAGTCCTGTTTCCTCTAACACATGATACTTGGCATGAGCTGTGCAGTCTGCCTGTGTTCTGTGTCTATGGAAATATATTGGTATAATGAGGGAGTTCATAGATTGTAAGGCCAGAAAGAGCCACTCTGATCATCTTGTCTGACCTTCTGTATAACCCAAGCCAAAAAAACCCCTGTCATGGGCAAATGAATAGCTATGCACCCACTAAACGTAGCTCCTACCCAGGGAGCTGAGTCCCAGGCCCTTGCTGAGAACATATGAAAGGTTCTAATCACATACAGTAGCACCCGGGCTTCGCAGGAGACGGGGGAACCTCTCACAAAGCTACTCACAACACTGGGTAGACATACACCTTGGCTGATTCTCCACTGCCTAGTATCTTGTGTTGTCATTTACTCCTGTGCAAAGCGAACACAAAGAGAGTTTCAAATGCTACTGGATCAGAGCGGTCGCGTTGTGCACTCATTTTGTACAGAAGCAAATGATGACAAAGTACTGAGCAGTGGAGAATCAGCCTCTTAATTTCCTATTCTGCATATGCATTTTCCATTTGCACACGCAGATCTGGGGATTTCCTCATGCAAATGTATGCACGTGCAAAATGGCAGGCAGCATTTGAAAAGTAGACCCTCAGAGATGCTGTAAAGTAAGTTCTTTTTTAAAATAATATTTTGCTTCATTGGATAATGAGCCATTCACTGTCATATTAACCACAAATATTTTCCACTCCTACAGTGTTATTCTTTTTTTGTGACTATATTAAAGACAAACATTTTTAGCTATTTAATCTTCCTGATAAGTAGATATACCAAAAATACCTGTTAGAAAACAATTCCTAAAGGTTAGGCCAAGTGACTGGGAATTTGGAGAGCTGTGTTCCATTCCTAACTTTGCCATTGATTCTCTGTGTTACCTTGGGTAGTCACTCAAGCTGTCTGTGCCTCAGTTTTCCTATCTGTACACTAGGGACAATAACACAGGCCTGCCTTTGTAAAGTGCTTTTCGCTCCTCTGATGAAAGATTATTATATATTAAGCTGCAAATTCCTTTTAAGTTGGGATATTATATTGAAATTTTCAAAAATGACCAGTGATTTTGAGTGCCCTAATTTTTTGGAACCCTAACCTGCATCATCTAAAATGGGTCTGATTTTCAGAAAACACTGAGCCCTCATCCTCTGAAAATCAGGCTTCTTTAAGACGTCTCAAGTGAGGACTGAAAAATGGAGCCACTCCAAATCCATAGGCACTTCTGAAAATCTTGGCCAGGTTTTATTGCCCGGGTTTTCATTATGTATTTTAAGAAGTGAGAGAATACATGGTGTAATGTTTAAACATCATTTGATTTCTCATTTTAATACAGCTTTGGATGAAAAGATCTCAGGGTTCCCTTTACTGCTTGCTTTTAATATGATGATTAGTACAGTATAATCCAGTTTATCTAAAACCCTGTTATCTGAACCTCTGCATTATCCGAATCCCTTCCTTGTCCCCCAGTCTGGATAATGCATCAGTTTGGATAATAGAGCAGAGACTGCCAGGAGGAGAATGAAGAGCCCCCAGCCACAGGGGAGGCAATCCCTTTGCTGAATGGCTCCGACCCCCTTGATTAGCTGAACTCTTGAATATCTGAATGAAATCCATATCTCCTACACCATTCATATAATCATACCCCACTGACAGAAACCCCACTGAGATCAGGGCTCCATTATGCTAGGCACAATGTAGGACACAGACTCTACCGGCAAGAGCTCACAGTTTAAATAGAGACAGACGAAGGATGGGAGGCAGAAACAGACGCCCAGAGAGGTGAAGAGGTATGTCCAAGGTCACACAGTAAATTGTTAACAGAGCTAGTAACAGAACTCGTTGCTAGGGGCTGATCCTTTCTCACTAGACCACACTGCCTCGCAATCTAAAGGCAAAACTCACTCTTGCTATTGCAGCTACTGAGAGCCCTGGCACACGTTGACTCCACCAGATCTAGAAATTACAAATAATTTTAATAAACACTAAACAGATGAACTTCAGGATGTGCGAAAAGACTTTAAAAGCTCCGATGATAAATTGGGAAGAAGAAGAAGAAAAAGGAAAGAGGGTAGCCTGAAGCAAGATAGGGGAGATAGAATGATAAACTCAGAGGTAGGCTGTTAAACTCATTTATCAGTTCACAAAAAAAAATAAAATCCAAAGATACCAAACTCTCAGTTATCAATGTGAGCCATGCTTCAGGCAAAATTTCCTTGGTGCATTATTGACCTTTAAAATTACATCCTACTCCCAAATATTGCTCCAGACTGCTATCTTTTATTGTGCTTGGCTTTCTTGCAGCAGTTGTTTATCAGACTGCTCCTCTTTGTTTACCTTAAGCCTTTCAGAACCGATTATAAAGAAGGTGAACAAAAACAACATAACTGGCATGGACTACGCTACTGAAGCCAGTGGAGGGAATAAAAAAAGGAGACGAGGAAGGTGAAAATAGACTAAAAGAAGAAAAGGGAAAAAGACATGAGAGAAGACGGAACCTGATTTTCCAATCACTCACACCAGTGTAAATCAGAAGTGACTCCACTGGAAAGAGTGGAATTACACCAGTTCAAAACCAATACAAGCAAGAGGAGAATCAGACCTGTAGGTGAACTGGTGTGGGGAGATACTCCGCAAACCAAAAGTGATTAACTTATGGACATCCCCACTAGAGAAGACCCCTGCCAATCCTTACCTCCCCCAGACCCAACATCCATCCATGAACCTTAGGAATGTTCAAAATCCAGATCCTCACTTTGCAAGTGCCCCCTGTGTCTGTACAATGGGACAAACCAAAACCCTGGAGTGATATCTGTCTGAACTTTGAGTGAGCTGAAAGGAGAATCTGGAACTGGACTTTGTAGGTTGGGTCCTTCTCTGTGTCAAACACAGGTACATGTTGCCCAGTAAAGGCAGGGTTCCAAGAGGCTACAGGCAGATATTCGGGGCCGATTGATCTATGCTTGAGGTCACATTACCAGTGGAGAGTTGTTGTGCAGGCTGAGAACTTCCTCACCCTCTGGTCCGCATGCGGAGATAGAAAGTGGCAGGGGGAGGGAATGGGACCAAATGTTTTTCTCCATTCTGTTCCCACTAGTAGAGAGATGGGGCTGGCCCGTGACCTGCTAGGACAATGGTGGAGTGACAGGTTCTCCAAAAGTTCACAAGCAGTCACACGCAAGGCTCATGGCCCAGGCCCTGCCTGCTCTAGTGAGCCTAAACTGGACCTTTTGAAACCCTCAGCTTTGAGATTCATCATCCAGAGGTCAATCAGCATCAATAGTTCCAAGGAGCCCAATTTAGCCATGACAGTGCCATGCTTTTTCAAGGGGTGACAGTGTAAAGTGGCCATGTGCCATATATCATGCAAGTGTTACATCTACTGTCCAATGTGCCCAATCCACTGTTAACTTAAAATAAATAAATGAAACCTTGTAAGAAAGTGGAGTTTCCATGCTGCTGTCATTAGCACTGACCCACTGGATATGGTCCTATCTTACCTGCTTTCTGGGGTTTGCCTTTAATGTTAATGTAAATACAAATGAAATATACGTTTTCGTCTGAGCTTGGCTGTTAGGATTTTTCTTGTAGGGGTTGTCCCTGGCCAAATGTCTCTGTACCTCAGAGAAAAAGGCCATCCCCTTCTATTGTTCAGGTCATAGGACCCACATGCTCTGACATCAGAGTGAGACAGCTGAAATAACCCTGCATCTCTTTACAAGGCTCTAGCATCAGAGTTCTGAGCAAGTCAATGATAAAAGAGCATTGTGTCACTTTGAAAAGACCTAGGATTTGCACTGCCTGTTATGAAAATGTAAAAGATTTAAAAGCTGCAGAAAATGTAACAGTGTCCTTCAAGTTTCCTTGGCTTGACGTGGCAAGTGGATGATTTGTCAGATCTGATTATATTGTCACATTACACTCAGATGACACACAAAGACTGCGCTTTCAATAGGAACATGTCAGCTAAGGTAGAAACCTCATACTTTCCGTGCAAGGTTGTTATTATTTTCATGTTAAGAGAATTTTAGTATATCAAAGGATGCCAAATTGACAGCACAGCCCTGGAGAAGGAAGTCACCTGTGCATCCAGAGAACAGGGAAAGAAAAGGCAAAGGGGAAGCTTCCCCATACTTCACAATCACTGTGATCGGTTTGGAGCCCACCGTGGCCTTTTTTCTGGGAACACAAACTAGGATGCTAATGAGGATAGTGGCTTTCGGGAGAAGAAGGGTTGTTCAATGTTTAGGGGGCTAGCCTGGAATTCAGGCGATCCAACTTCAGTTCCCTGCTCTGCTACCGGGGTCGGCTCCAGACACCAGCGCAGCAAGCTGGTGCTTGGGGCGGCCCATGGAAGGGGGCGGCACGTCCCGGTCTTCGGCGGCAATTCGGCGGCGGGTCCCTCAGTCCCTTTCGGAGGGAAGGACCGGCCGCTGAATTGCCGCTGAAGAAGCAGTGGCGGTAGAGCTGCCGTCGAAGTGCCGCCGATCACGGCTTTTTTTTCCCTTTTCTCTTTGCCGCTTAGGGCGGCAAAAAAGCTGGAGCCGGCCCTGTCTGCTACAGACTTCCTGCTGACCTTGAGCAAACTGCATAATCTCTGAGTGCCTTAGCTCATCTCCGTAAAACAGAGATAATAGCACTTCTGTATCTCCCAGGGGCACTGTGAATGTAAATACATTCAAGATTATGAGATACTCAGATACTATGGCGATACAAATGCCATAGATAGATTACATATAGGCGCTGCACTGAGACCACTGAACTTCTTTTCACATAGGCCAGCAAGGAGCTATGTTGTCAGCTACTAACAATGTTTCACTTCTACCAGCATGGGGTCACCCAGTGAACAATGAAGATAAAACAAAAGAGCTGCTCATTAAGTGAGCGCCATTCATCCCATGCACTGAATGATGCAGGCATCCTGTGGAAAAAATAGTATGTGATCAAGGCTATATCATAATGCACACACACACACGGGAGAGCAAATTAAGATTCCGTAGGGAACCTCAATTCTGGCACTTCTCAACTTTTGAGTGCTTGACATCACAACTTTACATTATTTTAATGTAGTTTTGTATATTTAATTATATATTTAACACACTTTTTTGATGGGGCCAAATCCAATGAATTCAGTGGGAGCCTTTCCATTCACTTCAATCAGGTTTGGGTCAGGCTCATCGGAACTATCTTTCCAGTAATAATCCCTCAGAGATGGTCTTGCACATACTGCATTGCTTCAAGAGGGTGGAATTAGCCACTCTATCAACTTGGCCTCCTCATTAATGTACTAACCATGAACCGTTTTTTTCCTCTGGATAGCTAACATCATAAATGTGATTTCAATATTATTTAAAAATATCTGCTGTGTGGCGCTGAAGTTTACAGATCCCATTAATCATAATAAACCATTAGGGTAAAAAATTACACACACACACACACACTCACAATTAGGAATTAGCCGCATACTGTACTGATATCAGCTTGTGTGTATGTTTTAGGGCCTGAAGAGGAATTGAATTTTTCCCAAGGTTTCATTAATCACGTCAGACCTTCTGTTAAATTTAATTTTAATTGCCAGTCTGAAGAAATTCATTTTGTGGATATTATCATTAGGCAGATTGGTTAGAAGTTTTATACCACCCTGTAGAGGAAACCCACAGAGCAAAAAACATGCAACTGGGTAATAGCTATTGCTTTCTCATTTTGAAGCAGGGATTACTCATCAGCCAATTCTTCTGCTTTAAGCACATTTTATCTTTGGCACTAAATGTTATCTGTGCAAGGAATTATAAACTCAAGGAAAGAGAGTATCCGAATAAGCTTCAACCCACCTAGCATTAGACACTGGATTTTATTAGTCATAAACACAAGATAAGGTAGCATGCTAACAATTTGCACCTGTATATCTGTCGAGCCTGCTAGGTTGGCTCTCCATGCTGGATGGCTTCTAGACAACATTACAAGCAAGATGCATTGAAATTGCTTCATTCTCTAACCAAGAATGGAGGCTTGCAGAGTATGGGGTCCTCTCCAGAGGAGGATCTCTCTCTCTCTCCGTTTGTTTCCTCATTAAGGGCCTGATTCTCCTTTACACTAAGACTGCTGTATATTGCTCTTGCAGTGTCAAAGGGTTTTAAAGTTAGTGTAAGTGACAATAATGCCCTTAGGACCTGACCCAACGCCCACTGAAGTCAGAAGGAGTATTTCCCTTGACTTCAACGGGCCTTGGATCAGGTCCTTACTGGGAGGCATGTCTGGAAGTAGGCTGAAAAATCTTGGCCTTATTTTTAATCATTAAGTCCCTCCCACTGAAAACTGCATCAGAACAAAAGAATTTTAGTCTTTTTCTTCTTCAGCTAAGGAATTTCACACAGGACCTACCATTATTTATGTTGTAATAACTTCACCCTCATGGTTATAAAGTGCATTTAATGTAATTCCCTTTTAGTAGTGGCCCTTTATCAAGCAGCCTCTGCTTACATTGTGGACCTGGTATAGTTTCAAATCCTCCCCTCCCCTCTGCTCTTCCAGTACCATCAGCCTCAATAATCTATCTATCTCCTCGTCCCACGGGTGCTTCCATGCCTTCTTCTAATCTGTCCCTCATGCTTGTAACCCCCTCCTCAGACACGCTCCTCACCACTTCACCCAAATCCTTCCTACGAATTTACTCCTGTTGTCCCGCTTGCTAGATGAGAGGCAGAACTAAAATAATAACATATATAAATATAAATTTTATGTGCATAAAACATTTGTTCATGACTCAATGAACAATGGTGTAGACTCCTCATTACTGTCAACCTTGTCCTGACTTTTCCCGCCTTTTTTTGCTGCTACTGTTTGACTGCAAGCAGTTTTCTGTTTCCACCTAGTTAACGGAGCAGCATGACAACTATCACAATTGAGTTGTCTTGTGGCTAAGGGGCTGGAAAGGGATTTGAGAAACCTTGGTTTGATTCCTGCTTCTAACCCAGCCTTCCAACCCTAATCCATTAGGTTGGGATTTTCAAAAGCTTGCAAGTGAGTTTAGCATTCAACTATCATTGAGGTAGGCTCCTTTGAAAAACCTGCCCTTAATCTCTCACCAATTTAGTTCCCAAGCTTATACTTGTGTAAGCTGGGTCTGAATGCGTCCCTGACAGCTCGCTGGGAGGGGGACAGACTTGGGCGTGTTTATGTAAATACAGTTTGCTCCTGCTCTGCTTAGATATTCAGCACATAGAGCAATGTCAAAGTAATCAATTTTGGCTGGTGTTGGGTACAAATCACTTTAGTACTGAATGCAGGGGTAGTGAAATGCTGTTACCAAAATGTTGTAATTATTGTGGGAATACAGGGAAGCAGTACTGTGCTTAACCTGTCCCAAATGAGGGGGTCACCCTCAGCTGAAAGGACGTCATTAAGCCAGGGGCTCGAATGCCAGCACCCTGTGAAAGTAAGAAGGGTGGGGATAATAATTCCTGGTCAAGAGGCTGCAAATCCTCATCCTCCCTAAACTGGATTAACCTGTTCCTCCCCACTATTCAAAGAATTCACTATTCAAAGAATAGCACTAAATAGGCTTCATTAGGCACCTCTTTGTTATGTTAAATGCCCAATCAGAGTTGAAATCACTTGAGATGGGCAGTGTTTCTGCCCAGCCTGCAAAGAGCTGAAAATTACTAAGAGACTGATGTGTAGAGGTCACAGCAGAAAGGCAGGTGGCAGCAGATGGCAATTGACAGTCAGCTGGTGAACGAGTGGCTGGTGAAGCGGGGAGGTGTGATGAGCAGCCAGCAGGGTGGCTGGTGGAGAGGTGGGGTGAGCAGGTGGCCGGTAGATGCAGCATGTGGGAGATCGGAGCAGGATGGCTGGCAGAGAGGGGCAGTGAGCGAGTGCCCGAGCAGCAGAGCGAGTAAGGTACCTCTTTACCCCACCCAAGGTGGGAGGTGAACTCTGCAAATGCACCTAGGAACTCTGGGTCTGCACTGACCAAGGACAGCAACTGTGAGTGGGGAACAGAGAAGGGTCAAGTACCTGAAAGGGACTTTCGGGTTGCTGGACTTAGGAACCTGAGGGGAAAAGGGCACTGCCCAACCTACTTGGGGTGGGTCTTTTACTCATGGTTTATGAACCTGTTTGCGGTGTTTTTCCAAATGAGCATCTAGTTACTTCCCTCTTTTTATTAAAAGTTTATTTTCTACACTCAGAGTCTGTGCTTGTGAATGGGGAAGTTTTGCCTCTCAGAGGCACCCAGGGATGGTGTGTAAATTTCCCAGGTTACTGGGTGGGGGCTCGAGCCGGTTCGGTGTTGTATCAATGGAAAAGAACCCCTAGATATTGAACCCGGTCCTGGTTGATGCTAGTTCCACCTGGCAGAAGGGGTACACTTGTATATTTGATCCCTTTTCCCCACTTTTTGTCTATTTAGATGGTAAGCTCTTTGGAACAGAGAGTCTTTGTGTGTTGGCAGAGCACCCAATGTGAGTTGGGGTAGTATCTTTGAAACAATAGAAAATACCCAATTATGTTTGGGGCTTTTTATTTTATTTTAGAAAAAGTGTGGAATTTCTAACATTTCAGGATATAGTACAAACATAGGAAAGACACTAAAATAACGTGATTTTATTTACATATATAGTTTCCTCCTGGACAAGGCTATGTTAAGCTCTATTTCTGATCACACACCCACCAAAAGTCCTTGAATGTGATGTTTCAACTTTATTTTTCCCCAATCCCAGCAAAAGTGCTAATGCCAATTTTCAAGCTGCAGCTGTTTTGACTTTAGCTATGACTTAAAAAGAAGTGTGGGTAGAATTCTCTTTGAAATGGGAAAATATATGTAATTGGCTAAATGAAGTTGCCTCAAATAGTCAAGAAAAGAGATCAAAATTTGGCTGAGACCAATGATGGAAGAGTCCAGCCTGAAAGGGAAATATTTGACAGAAAATTACACGAGTCTGAAGTCAGCGGTATATAACAGAAACAACTCTTCAACTATATGGAAGTCTTATGAACACAATCAGGGTCTCCTTTACTACTGGTTCATCTACATTAGAGGTTTACCAGTTCTCTATCGCTTCCAAATAATGGACTTAAACCCAACCCAAGGTCAATGAAAAGACTCTTTGAACTCAGTGGTCTTTGGCTCAGATCCTTGAACCTTTAGTTTGAATAGTAGCAGCTGATGCTTTTAGATCAAATGATCCTTTCTTTACATCCTACTGATGAGCCATCCAGGAGTGTTGTTAAACTTAGCTTTCCTTCTTAATGGGGGATATAATAGACCATAGTTTATATTTGGGCACATGAATGAGAAAGAAGGTCAGGAATCCTCCATCCCTTAACTATATAGCAGTAGAAAATTCTGTTCGGACTGACTTTATCTCAAAAGTAACAAAAAGTAACTGTAACTCAACAAGTAGCCGTGAAGTTTATAGCAGTCTAGTATCTCTCCCTATTTGCTGTGTACATAAAAAAATGTTAAGATATCCACGTGTCTCTCTGCTACAAGGGTCTCTATTTTGGAGAACAGATTCAGTTCAAGGTCCTGCTGTTACAGATCAAGTTGTACACTACTCTCTCTGTTTCATGGAGACTTTATATTTGTTCTTTCTTACTTTGTTGTTTCCATTAATATAAAATAACTTATTCAGGCTCAAGCTGTAGAGCTTCTGTTCGTATGTGGGTAAACATCAAATGATCCGTGCTATGCTGATTGGACTGAAATGCACTCATAATAGCTCAGGCTCTGCCCTTCTCAGATTCTATAGGCTAAGATGGGATGAGCGACTTTTGAAGAAAATCCTAACGCTGCCACAAAGATGCATTGGCAGTTCAGTAGGGGGTGCTCTTCCCTCCGAATCAGCATGGAACTGATATCTAATTTGGTGAGAGGACCTGATTTAACTAATCAGATTCTAAAATGCGAGACCATGACCATTTATAGTCACCAATGATCCTGGGATACTTTTCCTAACCAAGCCTAAGGGTGTTAACTCCAGAGACCTAGCCAGTTTCCAACATGTGTACCTTCCTAAATGCTAGTGATGAATGACTCTTAAATCATTATTAAGTTATCTGAACCCCAGCCCACTCACTGACCTTGCACTTTTTTCTACAGGGAAGGTGTAACACTAACAGCAGCTTTGGAGGTTCTCCTTCCTGTGGTAGCATTGTTCAAAGGTGAGATGTGGCAGTGGCCCCTATACTAGCAGCAGGAATTGCTAGCAGCAGATTCTCCAGCCATCCCTTCACCATTCAGAATGCAGTGCCAGCCTCCTTGCTGCCTCTGCACTTTCTTTGGTATGAACACCACAGAAAAGACAGCAAGCACAGACAATTTAGAGGTGCCCAATGTGACCAAAGGACTTCTTGATGCCAACTGTAGAGGGCACAGAGGGAATACAAGTTACAGGGACCCCTAGGGTCTGGTATTTACATTCTAGTTCTCCAAAGAGTGTCATGTAAGGTTTTTTCTGAAGACCATGTCACACTGGTCTTCATAGTCATTGCAAAATGTGTGTATGGATAATATTTAAGAAGGGGTGTGTGTTTGTGTATATATATATTATATATATGTTGGAAAGTATGTGCTAAGCCCTTGTAGTTAAGACAAGTCATCAAATAGTGATTCACATACTCCTGTCAGGTAGGAGAGGGGAGGGAGAGACGCTTCTCTCTCTCTCTCTCTCTCTGACCAAACATGAGCAAATTCAGTATTATATGGTTCACAATGGACAACCATTTGCATTCTGAACAAATGTTAATAAATTCCAGGGACCGCAGGAAAAAAACAAAAAGCACCAGGGGTTATTCTGTTTAGGAGGAAAGACAGTGCATTTTTGGAACTATACCTGGGGTGCAGATGAACTCCTAGCGATTTTTCATCAGGGAAGGCACGTTGCTAGTGATCTTGGCCCATGAAAGAAAGGTCTCACCCATCCTGACTGAAAAATGCTGCTAAGGATTTGGAGGCAAGCAGTACTTTATTAGACAAGAGTGCCACTTGGTAGTTGAGCTTAGGCTCTACAATGCATGCTCCGATTTGCTTTTATATGGAACCCTTTCTTTCCAACAGTTCTGTTTAGTATCACGTGAATCCCTATTCTTTGATATACTTGCTTTTTCTATAAACAAATCTCATTGCTGTGTGTGAAGCAGAGCTGGGTTCTAAGGTGTAACTAGTAAGCTGCAGTGGGCTGTTCCTTTGGGGACAGCAACCCTGGTAACTCTGTGAGTATCCAGTAGATCAATGGCTGGACGCCACAGGGGGATGCTCAGAGGACTCAGGCATTGGAGCATGCCTATCGCTAGCCTGCATGAGGGACAGCGAAGCCTGCACTGGCTGAGAGGGGAGTGCTTGTGTTGCTTGGGGCAGAGCTGGCAGGTAGCTGATCTCTGGCAGGCCCAGACAGAGATCCCTCTCACTAAGGGTAGGTAGTAGTGAGATAACTCACAACCCTGCACCCCCCTCAGAAAGCATCCATACCCATGCAAGCTGTCCAGTGGAGGATACTACTGGTGGTACTCAAACATCCGTAGCAGAAGCAGGCCAAGGGCCTGCTCATACCCTCAGTTGTGTGTGCTCAACGCTCCATGACTGGAGGAGCAAACCCTCTGACTGCAGAGGGAGTTGCAGGTGCACAATTAACAGGATAGAAGAACTAGATTAGAAGCTGGATAGAGGGATAGAAGTGATGGGCACTAAGATTCCATCATCAGATGGTCTGGTGTTTGTTTAGGTTTTGGTGTTTTGGGGACGGCAGTGGATAAAGGTTCAGATAGCAGTTGTTACATTACCCAAACTAATTAGCTCATTCCTACCAGATTTCTCCTGTGTACAAATCTCGAACATCAATCTTCACTTCCCCCTTGCAGCCACATTGCCATGATACTTCTGGCAGCTGATATCAGACAGACACGGTTGAGGTTCTCTGGAATTATAAAATGAAGTGATTCATTAGTCACTGGTAGGTAGATCCCATCACGTGTGAATCTTGACCTTCTACCATTGAAGTATCTTGTTTGTTCATCTTGCTGGTTATGATCTCTGTTCTCACTCCCAACTGAAAATGGGCATGCTCTTGCTTCATTTGGGTTTAATCCAGATTTTCTTGTTCTGTGTTTGCAACTAGTCTTTTCTTGTTCGCTTTCCTTTGTGTTCAGTGTCATGCATATCAGATGCTTCTAAGTATGTGTTCTCTCATTTAAATTGTTGTCCATTCTGCACTGGATTTTTTTCTTTCTTGCGCAAGTTCTCTTTTGCTTAACCTCCCTCATAAGGATGCTCTTCTCTCTGTGTGTGTGATATTCCACGTGGCTGTGTGTAAGGCTCATTCCTTAGGTGAGACCATCGACTAGGGAAATAAATCGGAGCTTTGTCTGGCTGTGGACTGCGGGATCAGGCCCTTAGTTCGGACTGTTTGTGATCAGTCAGCCAATCACCATTTAGGCTCCCTTGATTAAGGTAATTCTAATTTTTAATGTGAGGAAACAGAGCTACTGTTGATCAGGGACCTTGATCCCTCCGCTGATCATTTATACAGGCAATCTATATAAATGCTGAGGTTCATTGTATTTACTTGCTCAAAAGCTGGTATCAAGATTCCTGCTTTCTGTGCTGCCACACTTCACTCAAAAGCCAGAACTACAACCTATGACAACAAGTTTAAGTCACATGCTGTATTCAGAGGGAGAGAGAGGAGATGACTTACGTTGTCTTATCCATTTCTAAACTCCGGTGATAGCTACGACTGTTCTAATTAAGCATCAGTTATTGCACTGAGTATCATTAGGCAAAATTGGTTACATGGGAGATATCCCACTAAAAGAGCCACCCCGATTAAGCACACACTGATTAAATGGAGTGTACTAAACCAGCTTTCTCAGCACATCCACACTCAGTCGGGGGCAGATTCTCTGTATAACACATAGAGTGAGTAACAGGGCTGGATGCTGGGGAAATGCACTGGTGGGCAGGAGAATAGCTAGAGAAATGCTTCATTCCAATTGGTGAGGATAAGAGATTTCATGCAGCCAAGGATTCCCCAACCATACCCCCATCACTAGACAACTCTTGTCTTGCCCTGCCTGAACTGAATGGCAGTTCCATTGCCATGGAATCTTCCAGAGCCATGGCGACAGGCCCAAGATTCGCCTTGAGTAAAAACAGTTCACTGCACGCAGCTTTGCTCATAGCACATTCCCTTCAGAATGGAGTGATCGTGGGGGTACAGGCCAGAGATTTGGTTAAGGAGTGCCAGCCTAAAGGAACTGCTGTGATGCTCTGCGTACTTACATTCCTTTTAGCAGCAGCAAACAGCAGTACAGTGCTTCTAAACTTCCATGGTAGGATGACTTTTTTTTTTTAGATCACTAGAGAACAGTGACCCAAATGGGCTCATATCGTACGTATCCAAGTTTGTTTCTGTCTGCATCCCCCATATGCCATTTTCAAATAGACACACTGCCGTCTCTCAGCATTTCTCGTCTGCAGCCTTTTTGCAGGCTAGCCTTCCTAATAGAGTCAAAGAGCCGTGTCTTCAATTGCTTCCAAAGCCTCCTTTCTGGATCATTATGTTAAAGATTGTTTTCTCTGATGGCACTTAAAGAGAAGCTGTTAGAACTAAACACTTAGCGTGCTGTACCTTGACGGTTATCCCATATTGCAGATTTTCTCTTGAAGGACTTGCCTTTCCAACGATTTTTTAAAAATAATCTTTACTACAGTGCGGACATCATAATGCCTTGTAAACGCTCAAACAGAGAAAATCAATGTTAAGGCTGAAAGCTCAACTTTAACTAGACTCCCTTGTGTATATGCCTTATAGCATGGTCCCTGTTTGTGCCATTATGTATTATTTATCAGTGTGATGACGTATTTCATAATGCTTTATGGGAATATGACATAACTGGAGTATGTTTTAGGCTACATGTGCCATGTAACTTATCTCTGTAAAGGTTATGGTCTACTGAATCTATTAATCCTATTTGTACACATATATTATTTTTGTACTTGAAGTTATGAATATTGGCTGTATACTTGCTTGATTTCTAAGTAAGCTTTGTAAGGCATTTGGTCAGCTTCTTTAGAATGGAATTTGCAAAGTTAAGTGCCCAATCAAGAAGCACTTAAGGAACAATGGATCTTGGAAGGCTCCAATACACATAAGAAGTCTACATGAGGACATTCAAGATAGCATGTGAACCATGGCTGCTACCTGTAGTTCTGAGTCATGAACGGACATGTGATTTGCCCATGTGACCCCAAAACTCCATCTTAGAGCTAGACTTTGAATAGGAGTGAGGAGGGGGTCTCCCCCACAAGAGAAAGTCTATTTAAACTCCCTCCATTTTGTCTTCAGCTGGCTAAAGAGAGAGTCTCTCCACCCCCAAAGATACCTGAAAGAAACTAGAACAAAGGACACTATCTACAGGGGGTGTGAGTGATTGCTGGAGCCAGACTAGCAGGAGACTAGTCTGTAAAAGGAAGCTTACTGGAATTGCTGAGGTGTTATTTGTATTAAGTTTCTTAGACATAGACTTGCATGTTCTATTTTATTTTACTTGGTAATTCACTTTGTTCTGTCTGTTACTACTTGAAGCCACTTAAATCCTACTTTCTGTATTTAATAAAATCACTTTTTACTTATTAATTAACTCAGAGTATGTATTAATACCTGGGGCGGGGGACAACTGTGCATCTCTCTCTCTCTCAGTGTTATAGAGGGCAAACAATTTATGAGTTTACCCTGTATAAGCTTTATATAGGGTAAAACAGATTTATTTGGGTTTACACCCCATTGGGAGTTGGGCATCTGAGTGTTAAAGAGAAGAACATTTCTGTAAGGTGCTTTCAGTTAAGCCTACAGCTGTTAGGGGACGTGATTCAGACCTGGGTCTGGGTTTGCAGCAGGCTAGTGGGTCTAGCTCAAACCAGGCAGGACATTGAAGTCCTGAGCTGCTAGAGCAGGAAAGCAGGGGCAAAAGTAGTCTTGGCACATTAGCTGGCAGCCCCAAGAGGGTTTCTGTGATCCAACCCACCACAATCAGATAATAGGGCATGTAATATCACAGGACTGGACTGTGACTTTAGGTGCAACCTAGGGCTGCACCACTCTATGACTAACCTCAGAAAGTGTTGCCACTCAGTGTAAGCTCATCAGTTGCCCCTTAGATACTACTGTAATAAACACAAATAAATAACCCCCTCTTATTCTCCTCCATGTGTCTGTAGTTCAAGTTACTATCTAGCTCATAGAAACTAGAATATCTTCTCCAATCTATCATACAGTCCATTTATTATAGTTTACCAAGCACTATAGATTCAGCATCTTAGGCTTGTCTGAAGTGACTGGTCTTTCATCAGTTCCCTTAGGAGAATATTCTCCAGTCTGATAGATCTTACTATGTTGGAACATTTTTCCTACATTTTTTTCTTTTCTTGTTTAACTTCATCACATCATTCTGGAGCCTCAAGACAACTATTTTCATAGTGTGGTCATTATAACTCAGTGTGGGAACAGTGTCCTACCCCAGCAGTTTTGTAGTTGTTCTTTTGTCCTTCCTAAAATACTTTTACATTTCTAAAGTTTGTCCCCACAACTTCTGTCTAGTGGCTTTTCTAGGTTCTCATCTTCTCTGATGGTTTTCGACTTTATTTCCCTGCCTTTACTCCTCCTCGGCTAGCTATACTAACCTATCTTTACTTCTCTCCTTAGGTGCTTAGATTCTACCTAGATCTTTGCACCCAGTTCCTCCTTTTCCTAGGCTTGTCTCTCTTCTCTTCAAATTCAGACCTTGAAAATCTAATGTAGCATAAAGGTGATGGGTTAAAGATAATCTTTTTTGCTCTGTAACAATCTCTATTTGATTACAGCTCCTAAGTACTGCAAAGGTACCATTAGCAGAAGTTTCAAAGTCAAAGTTCCCTGTGACACCCTGTATCTCATGTTCACCACTGTTGTAAGGTTATAATATATTTTGTACAAAGTATGCCTTGTGAGGTACCATTTGAAAACTCATAATCGGCTGAATATTATTATCCTATTGAAGTGTGTGTAACATGACTGCATGTAAAATTATGAGATTATGCTATATGATTGTTACTGAAATATGTTGCATTTCTGGGGAATGCTCACAAACCATTTTTTAATAGACAAAGGCTGACTGGCACACCAGCAAGGTGCTAAAGAGCCTCTACCTGCTTAACTGGCCAACCACCAACAGGAGGGAAGGTATAAACAAAGAATTTATATTTCATCCCAGAAACACTTCAAACCTCATGTACACAGGAGACTGTCTGAACCCCGTGAGGAGTAATTCTCAAAAAAAGGAGGAGGGTATAAAATAAGAGGCTCTCCCCCTCCATCTCTACTCACAGCACTGAGATCGCTTGAAGGACAAAAGAAGCATAATTGAATTGGGGAGTGGTCCTGGCTGGAGATTTTCCAGACAGTACAGACTGCAGTAGGCTTTTGGTGAGAAAAAAAACTCCTTTCTTGCTTTTAAACTAGATCTGTTGATTAATTGCAGATAACTCATGTGATTAACTCAAAAAAATTAATCTTAATTTAAAAAATTAATCGTGATTAATTGCACTGTTAAACAATAGAATACCTTTTGAAATTTATTAACTCTTTTTGGATGTTTTTCTACATTTTCAAATATATTGATTTAAATTACAACACAAAATGCAAAGTGTACAGTGATCACTTTATATTATTTTTATTACAAATATTTGCACTGTAAAAATGATAAACAAAATAAATAGTATTTTTCAATTCACCTCATACAAGTACCGTAATGCAAGCTCTTTATCATGAAAGTGCAACTTACAAATGTAGATTTTTTGTGTTACATAACTGCACTCAGAAACAAAATAATGCAAGTCTACAAGTCCACTCAGACCTACTTCTTCTTCAGCCAATCACTTAAACAAACAAGTTTCTTTACATTTATGGGAAATAATGCTGCCCTCTTTTTATTTACACTGTCACCAGAAAGTGAGAACAGGCATTTACATTGCATTTTTGTAGCCAGTATTGCAAGGTATTTATGTGCCCCTTTATGTTTCAGCCATCGTTCCAGAGGGACATGCTTCCATGCTGATGATGCTCGTTAAAAAAATGTGTTAATTAAATTTTGACTGAACTCCTTGGAGGAGAATAGTATGTCTCCTGCTCTGTTTTACCTGCATTCTGCCATGTATTTCATGTTATAGCAGTCTCAGATGATGACTCAGCACATGTTCATTTTAAGAACACTTTCACTGCAGATTTCAGAAAATGCAAAGAAGGTACCAGTGTGAGATTTCTAAAGATAACTACAGCACTTGACCCAAGGTTTAAGAATCCGAAGTACCTTCCAAAATCTGAGAAGGACAAGGTGTGGAGCATGCTTTCAGAAGTCTTAAAAGAGCAACACTCTGATGCCGAAACTACAGAACCCGACCCATCAAAAAAGAAAATCAACCTTCTGCTGGTGGCATCTGACTCAGATGATGAAAGTGAACATGCAATGGTCTGCACTGCTTTGGATCATTATCGAGCAGAACCTGTCATCAGCATGGACGCATGTCCTCTGGAACGGTGGTTGAAACATGAAGGGACATATGAATCTTTAGCGCATCTGGCACGTAAATATCTTGCAATGCCGGCTACAACAGTGCTATGTGAATGCCTATTCAAGAAAGAAGCGGGCTGCATTATCTTCTGTAAATGTAAACAAACTTGTTTGTCTGAGTGACTGGCTGAACAAGAAGTAGGACTGAGTGGACTTGTAGATTCTAAAGTTTTACATTGTTTTATTTTTCAGTGTAGTTATTTTGTGGTACATAATTCTACATTTGTAAGTTCAACTTTCATGATAAAGAGATTGAACTACAGTATTTGTATGAGGTGAATTTAAATTTTTTTAAAGCACAAATATTTTTAATCAGAAAAAAATATAAAGTCAGCATTGTACATTTTGTATTCTGTGTTGTAATTGAAATCAATATATTTGAAACATTCAAAAATGTTTAAATAAATGGTATTCTATTATTGTTGAACAGTGCAATGAATCGCGATTAATTTTTTTAATTGCTTGACAGCCCTATTGTAAACCTATTAGCCTTGGTAAAGTTTAGGAATTAGCTTGCGTATTCATCCTTTTATTTCTTTTGTAACTAATTCTGATTTTTATGCCTTATCACTTGTATTCACTTAAAATCTATCTTTCGCTGGTTAATAAACTTGTTTTATTGTTTTATGTAAACCAGTGTGTTTTGAAGTACTTGGGGATTTCTCAGGTGCTCAAATCAACAAGCCTGGTGCATAATCATTCCCAGGGTTGGAATATCTATGAGCTTACACTGTCCAGGAGGGTATAGAACAGTGTAAGACAATTTCTGGGGCAGCAAAGCTGGGATTGGAGATATGCAGGTGTCACCCTGTATGCAATTCAAAGATGGCTGGGCATAGCATTCAGGTGGGAGTGATTTTACATGCTAGTATCTGAGTGTGTGCAGAGCCTGGAGGGGTTGCTGTTCACCAGAAAAGCAGTGTAAAAGGCTGGAGTGCTAAGGGGACACAACAGTCCAGCTTGCATCTTGGGCAATGTCACATTCCCCCAAGCCATGGCTCATTGGGCTGACATGGTTAAGGCATGTTAGTTTCACAGCCATCAGTACACAAGGAAGTGACGTGGCCAGCAGCACGTCTGACTGCCTTTGACTGCCCTAACCCAATGGATCAGGTGCCCATTTTGCAGCTGGGTGAACTGAAGGTTTTGCTGCTTGAAAACTAGTGATAAATAACAGATAATTAAGAATGCCTTTAAAGTCTCTTTAGTGACTAACAGCCTGCAGAACTGCACATCTCTCCTTCATTGGCAGAGTCTCTATTCATTATGATTAATTACTTTCAACTCCATAAGCCCATAACAGTAAGAGACAAGAAACCAGCTATAAACCTGTAAATAAAGTATTTAAAGTGAAAAATGGGCAGAGGGATATTTCAGCTGTCAAGTTAGCTAAGTACATTAGAGGAAACACATACAATATTCAAGTCCTGTAGTGGTCTTGCTCAAGGCCCTGTCTCTCTCAACTCCCCTTTCCGCTAGCTTCACTCAATTAACAGTGGCTTTCCTGTCCCATCATATTGAGGCTTCTCCTCTACAGCTCTTGTCACCTGTAACTGTTCTCCTGTACATCTGGGCTCCACCTGGCATTAGTGTGTCCAGGGCTGGTGTCCATATTTTGAAAAGGACGTTGACAAAATGGAAAGTGTTCAGAGAAAGGCTGCAAGGATGATGCGAAGTCTGGAAAACCTGCCTTACAGCAAATGAGTAAAGTCAATTTCTTTCATTTATCAAAGAGAAGATTAAGTGGGTGGTAAGCACCAATATGGGGAGAAGACTTCTGATAGAAAAGGGCTTTTTACTTTAGCAGACAAATATATAACCAAATTCAAAGGCTGGAAACTGAAACTAGACAAATTCAGACTAGAAACGAGGTGCAAATTTTTAAGTATGGGTAATTGGCCATTCAAATAGCTTCACTATGGGTCTGGTGGAGTCTCCATCTTTTGAAATCCTTAAATCAAGGTTCTCTTTCTAAAAGGTCATAGCTTATTAGAGACCTCAGGAGGTCATCTAGTCCAACCCTCTGCTCAGAGCAGGACCAATCCTCAACTAAATCCCCAAATGGCCCCCACAATGATTGAGCTCACAACCCTGGGTTTAGCAGGCCAATGCTCAAACCACTGAGCTATCCCTCCCACCCCCAGAAGGTGTGTTTTGGCACATAATAGTCAGCAAATCTATGCATTCATTTACTCCCTCCCCATCAGAGTTGGGCAGGGATTGAGTTCAGCCTCTAATCCACCCCCATACTCATTGCCCAGCGTAAGTTCATAAGGAAAGGGTGGGGCAGAGGAAGGTTAGTAATAGTAAGTTATTAATAGTATAGGCCAGCAGAAAAATGACTACCTTCCCCATTCAGAGTACGGAGAAAACTTCTGACTGAGAGGGGCATCTCTGAAACATAATCCTTCCTTAGGCAGCAAATGGAGTAGTACAGCTTATGTAACACCCCTTCATCAGGGCTGTTCCTAAAGGCACAATCTAGCCTAGAATTGCACTCTGGTTCAGCTGCATGCCCAGAGATGTAATTGACACAATCTGGACCTTTTAGTTTCTCTCCCTTGGCTTTTGATGATGATGGGCGATCACTCGTTGCCGAGTATGATCATCTTCCATGGGAGTTATGGGTCCTCAGGAGGCCAATCCTTGAACCACAAGTTTTATTGCAATGAGGGCAGATGTTTTCAGCTCAGCAGGAGGCTGTTGACCATGACTGGAAGCCGGTCTCTCCTTCCTTCTGCGCCTCTTGTCCTCTTCAGCTTGTTGGTGAGCAAGTTCAAAATGCAGGGGAACATCATGTAGGACTGCACTCCATTTTAAGCAATCCTGGGGAAGTGTCTTCCAAGTGTCAATGTCAATATTACACTTTTTTAGGTTGTCCTTCAGTAAGTCCTTATAATGCTTCCGTTGTCCACCCACATTATGGTACCCTTCTTTCAGCTGAGAGAACAGGACCTGTTTTGGGAGGTGATGGTCTGGCATCCGGACAACGTGACCAGTCCAGCAGAATTGATGATGGACGATCATTGGCTCAATACTGGTGGTCTTTGCCTCTTCCAGGACACTTATATTGGTGTGCCTGTCTTCCCATTTGATCTTCAGAATCTTACGAAGGTAGCTTTGATGGTGTCTCTCAAGGACTTTCAAGTGGTGTCTATAGGTTGTCCAAGTTTCAGACCCATATAACAGTGTTGGGAGAATAACGGCTTGATAAACAAGAAGCTTAGTGTCTGTTCGAATGTCGTGATCTTCAAAAACCCTGTACCATATATGAGAAAAAGCTACACTGGTACAGCT
Organism: Trachemys scripta elegans; assembly: GCF_013100865.1. Taxonomy (NCBI): domain Eukaryota; kingdom Metazoa; phylum Chordata; order Testudines; family Emydidae; genus Trachemys; species Trachemys scripta. The sequence goes on from NC_048302.1 coordinate 130,884,732, forward strand.
CAGGCAATGCTGAATTTGGCTTTTATTTTCCTTTTAATTATATAATTGAACACTGAATAGGCTTTGAGATATAGTTTCAATGGGACACCGCTGTACTGTACAAAGCTGAAATGTGCATTATGGCATTTATTTTGCTTAACAAAGGATTACTTACCGATTCCCATTTGAAAGTGAGTGCTGTATTGCTTTTACACTGGGCCATGAGAGTGCTAATGTTAATTTGTTCCTGCTAGTTGCAAGATATCTTTCCTTGCTGCACATATTGACCAAATCGACAGAACAATGGGAAAGATTTGCCTCCGTTTAAGTGATAAGTCATTATGCATTATCTCGGCTCGTGATTTAGCAAAATATTAAATCCGCATTACGTCAAGACAGAGGAAATGGAGTTGTAATCACAATGTGTGACATGCAATTAAGAATGTTTGTAATTTGCATTTGTGAATAAAACTCAAGTTTAAATGGATATTAAGCAAAAGCTAATGAGGTTTTAAGGACACTGCGAAGGTATCTTTTCATAGATAACAATATGTTCATACAATGTAAATCAATTAAGCATACATGGTAAGTACAAAAATATGTCTGTGTATCATATAACCCTTGTCTTAATGAAGACATTAGCCAGGGGGATAATTCTGATGCAGATTCAGCCTTACTTTGCTATTTGAAAGGGCTAAATATTTATTGATCGCAAGATTGGTTGTTGGTTTTGAGAGATGGTGAATATTATGAAACAATAAAACAACACAGGTTTCTCTGCCCCCACAACCTTCAACTGCCTCCCATTGTTTACATATGCAATTTACTTTCAAAGTGCTTGGGTAAGTCTGGGTATTGGACTGCAGCTGACAGGCTGGGAAAAGTTTATTTTCCTTTCCTTCTCTAAATTGATGTCCTTCTTGTGCCCTTCTGTAAAAGCACATGGACAGGTTACGTTTTATTAATGCTTCCGGCATCTAACCACTCAGATGTTCATAAGTAACCTTAGGAAGCATCCCCAAGTGTTTGTCTTAAGTTGCCGCCTCAGGCTGTTCTGATGAATATTTGAGAGGGGTAACAGCAGGCCTTTTAATGCCTACAATAGTGTAAAATATTCAGAAACTACAAGCATGTAGTTGAGTGTTGGAACGTTTGAGGACCATGTTTTCAATATGCTCCCTCAGCTACATACATCTTTCCAGCAAGAACGAACCTTTGCTACCCCGAAATGTGTTTTAAGGAGATTGGTAAAAGGAAGGAATTTGAGCCAGAAATGATAATGGCAGGCAAAGTAGCCGAAAAAACTATAGCCACCTATAAAAGGCAACCATGCTGACTACGCCTGTAAAGCTGATTTCACTTCTAAGTACCTGCAAGGCAGGAACATGTTGACAAATTGGAGGGAATTCCAAGAAGAAAAATTATTAGAAGGCTGGAGGGACTGACTTTTGAGAAAAGATCAGAAGAACAATGATGTTGAACTAAGGAAAAGGGGAGTAAGTCTGAAGGATAAACACCATGAATGGAGAAGAATTGTTTAAGGTGGCCCACAGGGCATCACTAGGAGCAGTAGGATTAAATTAAACAAAGGGAAACACAGACTTTAATGTCAGGAGCAATTCTCCTATGGAGAGCTCTATGGATTTGACCCTTTGAGAGGCAGAGCACCTCCTGAAAGATGCTCAGCTCAGCTCCACTCCAGAGCCTCTCAAGAGACTTGTGCAGGTTGAGGTAGTATTCAACTGCCTGAAGGATGTGTTAGAAATCCCAGGAACATTCAAAACTGGTCTGGACAAAATACTGCAATACAGTGGATAGCAGAGAGAAGTCCCACATTGTCATGAGACGGACTAGACAACCTAACAGGGCTTCTCTAATTTGTATGATTCGGTAGCAAGCTGTGGAGAGTGCAATGTCTGAAATCCTGTAGGTATCTTTTGATCCTTTATTACATGAACCTTCCTGGAATTCCCTGTGGGTTTTAGAGACTATCAGAGCTTTCCTTGCAGGAGTTTTATTGTTATGAGTCTTAGGATGATCCTACTAACATCGGACCATCATATACTGCATTATATCGAGGGAAACACAGCGACCCACATAGGATTGACTGCCTCCTGCCATTACTGATGGTTCTTCCTCTGGAAGTTATAGTCATTGTAGTTACTCCAGATTTACACTGGTGTAACTCAGAGCAGATTTTGGCCTACATTCTGTCATTTGTCTATAAACCACCATGACTATTTATAAAATAAGTAGAGCTGGTTTGGCACTTTCCTATCAACTTGGACTATATCTCTGAAACAAGATTCACCATCCCAGAAGCACCCTTGCCCAGGATGACCTGGCATTGCAGCAACTCAGCCCTGTCTCCTTCAGGCTTCGGTGCATCCCGTATGGTGACTTGGCCCCTTCAGCCCGTTCACCCTCAGTTCCATCCCCACTACCAGGGTAAACAAAGTCCAAACCAAATGTCTCACATACCACAGATCAAAAGATCTTCTATCTCAGCTGGGCTTATCTGCAGTTCTACTCTCCCAAGTGGAAAGTAAACGTAACAGAACATAAACTCTAGCTCCCTTCTGAGGCTCAGTTTTCTACAGACTCCCATGGGGAACCGCAGCATGGCTGACATAGTTTTGACCTAGTTGGACAGTGAACTAAAGGATTTGAAATTTCTGATTTTAATTATTTTTTTAGCTTTCTGCCTCATGAAAAATTTTGAACTTTCAATTTTTTGCCCCTAATTTGGGATAAAAACAAAATGTCAAACTAGTGTCATTTCCCAGGGGATGGAAAATACTGATTCCTAGAGCTGGTCAAAAAGTGGAAACACTAACAATTATTAATAGGAACAAAGGCCAGAATTGCAGCTGTAGCCATTCTGCACACACAAAAAACCCATGGTGACATGTGCCATTGAGTGTTGGAGCCAATCGGGTAACAGTGGTTCCAACTACTGCTTGTTTCTATGTCTACAAGTATGTGTATACACGTATGTGGTTTGAAAGGACAGCTGAGTGTGTGTCCAAAACAAGTCATTAAGAGTACGACAACTTGGACTCAAGCTGCGGGGCTGTTTCGTTGCTGTGTAGACTTCCGGGCTCAGGCTGGCGCCCGAGATCTGACACCCTCCCACCTCGCAGGGTCCTAGAATCCCACCTGAGCCCAAAGGTCTACACTGCAATGAGACAATCCCGCAGCCAGGGCTGCTGGAATGAGGAGTGCTGCCACACCTCCTGCCTTGAAGTGGTTTCTATCATATACAAGGTTTACAGTTGGGTTCCCTGGGTCTCAGCACCCCCAGATTGTTCCATAATCCAAGCCCCAGGAGCCTGTCAGATGGCATAGGCCAGCTCTGGGTTTTTCTTTGCTGTGTAGACATACCGTTAGAGGGGAGAAATGCATCTGGAAGAACACGAGGCAAAGCTCACATCCTTCTCTCACTGCTACGTGGCCAAAGTACCAGTTATTATGGGGGTAGGAAAGTGCTTTGCTCAGTGAGTACAGGGGAATTCAGCTACCTCACAGTCCTGTGGTCAAGCTTCTGAACAGCTACCGTGAAATGAATGTGGATTTATTTTCTCTCCATGTAAGTTCTTTCAGAACGCAAACACTGAAGAGTCCATTTTAAGACAAAATCCATCTGTTTTTCCCACACATTTCAGAAACAGTTCATTTTGTCTAAAGTGTACTTGTCGTCTGACACATTGTCATAGTTGGTTACCACAGCAACAGTGGCCAAAGTTATGTCACATGACTCATGCCGCATCTGAAATTAACCATTGTGCTTCCCCCCTCCCTACCCCAGTTACTAAAAAAAAAAAAAAAAAAAAAAAATAGAATCATAGAAATGTAGATCTGGAAGGGACCTGAGGAGGTCATAGAGTCCAGACCCCTGTGCTGAGGCAGCATCAAGTATAAAAATATTATTCACATTTTTGCAGTAGACCTTCATCCAGTTGAAAACTCCTGTTTAGCTGACAAGCAGAAATGTGTGTGGTGGTTTTATCATAGTGCCCGGTGACTCTTTCTTGACCTTCTTTACAGGTGATTGTGCTGATTGCCAACAGTTTGCTCAGTGCTTTACAAAACAGACATAAGCCCCGTGTAAGAAATTTGCAGTTGAGTTTGGATACTGACATAACCGTTCAGACACACCCAGAGATTTTTGGATGACAGCACTATATTGAGGTGAAGGAAATTTCTCCAGTCATCTTTGAAAGGTTTTGCATCACAAAAATCAATCAGAATGTGGGAATATTGTTTGCAAAGATTTTCACAAAAGTTTGTCCCCTTTCATTGTCAGAAAATTTCGAATTTTGAAGTTTTTTGACTGGCTGTCAATGTAATTCTGTTTATAATAGCAGCATTAAGGCCTGAGAATACATAAATGGACCGACATATGGCATTGCATAGGATGTGGCTAAGACCAGAATTTTGGCAGTCCCCCTTAAAACTCTGTAATGTTCCACATATTGACCTTATTTTGTTCTCTGTCTCCTTTGACTTCAATGCATGCCTATAGCAGCCTGCCCAGAGCAGAACAGCAAATACCATAAGCTCAGCATCAGTCTTTAAATGGCTAAACAACAGAACTTGGAATTTGGCTGTCTGCACCTTTAAATTAGCAAACCTACAGAAGTGGCAACTGCTTGGTTGCAGCATTTTAAGCAAAGGCCTGGGCACAGCCTTGGGGTTCGGGAATAGTGGTGTGGTTCAACTCAGCATTCCTCACCCACCACTCCCCCCTGAAAAGAAGCAGCCAGCCAAGCCTTCTTAACTGGCCTGCTGGCTCCCAATTTGTCTGTGTCTCTGCTGCTGGGGGACTAAGGGCACGTCTTCACTACCCGCCAGATCGGCGGGTAGCAATCGATCTATCGGGGATCGATTTATCGTGTCTAGTGTAGACGCGATAAAATCGATCTCCGATCGCGCTGCCATCGACTCCGGAACTCCACCGCAGCGAGAGGCGGAAGTGGAGTTGACGGGGGCGTGGCAGCGGTCGACTCACCGCCATCCTCACAGCCAGGTAAGTCGACCTAAAATACGCAACTTCAGCTACGCTATTCGCATAGCTGAAGTTGCGTATCTAAGGGTAGGTCTATACTTACCTCCGGGTCCGGCGGTAAGCAATCGATCTTCTGGGATCGATTTATTACGTCTTGTCTAGACGCGATAAATCGATCCCGGAAGTGCTCGCCGTCAACGCCGGTACTCCTGCTCTGCGAAAGGAGTACGTGGAGTTGACAGGGGAGCCTGCCTGCCGTGTCTGGACCCGTGGTAAGTTCCAACTAAGGTACTTCAACTTCAGCTACGTTATTCACGTAGCTGAAGTTGCATATCTTAGTTTGAAGTGGGGGGTTAGTGTGGACCAGGCCTTAGGTCGATTCCTCCTCCCCCCCCCCCCATAGTGTAGACCTTGCCTAAGCCTTGTTGGTAGCCCCACTTGAATGGATTTTTGTCAGGGCATTGAAGCCTGCAGTAAGAGGCAGAGAAGGCCTGATAGACCCAGTCACAGTGCCATGGACATGAAGCAAGAATATACTTTAGCCCTCCTTGTGCAAGGGAGTTATTGGCCAGCCTATAAACCTTAATCAGTCAATGCAAACAGGGAGTGGGAGGAGTGGGAATGAACCAGCCAAGATAATTTGAGGGCAACTTTGTTCAGGTAAGTTTAGATTTCCATTTAGCGAAACTGAGAAGGGAAGGGAAGTCTTTCTATCATTCTCTCACTGTTAATAGGCACCTCAGATGTCCAGTTGAGGGTCTTTCAAAAGCTGTCACTATGGTGAATGTTCTGGGAAACTTAGACTTGCAATAGTAGGGCTGAAGCTAGAAAGGAAAATCAATAAGAAGAAATTATGCTGACAACATCAAAATGGATAATTATTAGAAGGATTTCTTCCTTGTCTGGAAGTGGTAAAAAGCAGAACAGGGAGAAAGACATGGGCAATCTGCCCATGACAGGCCAGCAAGCATACTAAGGAGGACCAGGAAAATCTCTTTAGCTTCCATGTATCATTGATCATGATCTGAAAAGCCTTTCAATGTGCTTTTAAGACCTAAAGAAAAGGATTGTGAATTGAATGCATAAGTAAATTATTCAGAGTGGCTGGAGATTAAAACAAAAGTTTTGATTTCATGCAGCAGGCTGATGTGAGTTAATTTCCCAAGCTGTTTTTACTTTGTTTCATTTTTAGTAATGAAGCAGTTATATGAAGGGCGAGATCCTGAGCTGGTATAAATTGGCATTGCTCTACTGAGCTCAATAGAGCTACACCAATTTACACCAGCTGAAGATTTGACACAATCTTCTGACAAATCACTGGATCACCCGTTTACAGCAGCTGAGGATTGGACACAAACTTCTGCCAAACACCGAGTTGCCAAGAATTCCCTCCACTCCCAAATGCAAGCGTCTCTTCTTTCTCCCCACCCCAATCTTTGGTGAGACACCAATGAAGAAGCCTTGATTGACATTGATTTCACACCCTCACCTGTGTCTAGGGTGACCAGATATCCCAGTTTTATAGGGACAGTCCCGATATTTGGGGCTTTTTTTATATGGGCTCCGATTACCCCCCACCCCCTGTTCCAATTTTTCATACTTGCTCTCTGGTCACCCTACCTGTGTCTAAATTTAATGAAATGTGGATCAACTGTAACTCTGACTAAATCATGCATTTACAGCAAATAAACACAAGAGGGTGCACTAGGCACGTCCAAAGATACTTCAGTTTAGCTGTCATGGAAACGTGCCAACCAACGGAACTTCTGCTCAAATACATCCATCGGTTTGATCTATTGTTTAGCATGTCTACGTCAGAGGCACAGCTGACTTATTCATCAGCATTCAAGGTAGAAGGAAAAGCATCGTGCATCTGGATTCAGGGAACATACACCAGGCAGCTCAGCAAAACATGACAACTGTTATGTAAGTCGTTAATTCCGTATAAAGGATCATGCGAAGCTGACAAAAAGGAAACATGTATATTCCCTCCTTCTTCCCCCCCCCCCCCCCAAAAAAAAAGTCTAATTAGTCCATGGAACTCACTGACACAAGACAGAGGCCAAGAATTTAGCAGGGCTCAAAAGAAAGTTAGACATTTATTATCGGGCAAGCTCGTGAGGCCTTACTCTCAACTGGACAGCATGTCTGTCCATCTGCAACACAGTAACTTTTGAATACCGCATCCAATTGTTTCTAACTTTCAGGGAACACCCCAGGCATTAATCACCGGAACTGTATTGATTGGTGGGACAATCAGAACATTGAAAGAGGGGACAACGGGGGACAGATGGAGCTGCTGTCACCTGTTGAGGGCATCCAGTAACACTTTGTAGCATAGCAATACCCCGGCTCATCCTCCCAGAGTTCAACCTGATGGCATCCTGAATGACAGCAGGGGAATAATGGCTCCACCTGCTGGGAGCTGTGGGGCAGATACTTATCCAGCAGGGTCAGGCAGAGGGAGAGAGGCTTAATTCAGTCCTCCTTCCTGACATCTTACCTCCTCCAGGTGGGGGAAGAGAGGGCACTGACTGTCCACCCCTCCTTTTCAGACAGGGGAAAAGAAAGGTAATGGGGGTGGCAGAAGGAGGAGGAGGAGGAAGAGACATATATAAAGATCCCTTGGTATGATGCAGAAAATGGGGAACGTTGCTGTGCAGGAGTCATACCAGACCCTCTGTCATGGTGCTGAGAGTGGGGGACACTGGCATGGTGGAAGGGGATACACAGAGCCCCTGACATAGAGAAAATGGGAGACTCTGGTATAGGAGCATAAAAAGGTAGACCCACCCCTGCACACATTCATGACTGGGCATGGCATAGGAGGCTCTCCCCGCTAACAGCAGCCTCTGCCAACACCCACTCCAGCTGTGGACTGCAAGTGCAGGAGGTCAGAGTAGATGACCACAATGGTCTCTTCTAGCCTTTGGGTCTGTATGAATTTCTGGACTCCACAGAGTCCTTTCTGGCTCTGGTAGCCAGCAACAATTCCCAAGGCATTCCCTGCCCTTTATCAAGGCTACCTGTAGGGTCTGCTCTGTCCCTGTGGTTTCTCAGTTTCTCTGCTGGCCTCTCATCAGAGTTCCCTTCTTAGGGGAGCTCCCCAAAGCCTACCGTTCTCCTAGCTTTCTTTCTCGCAGCCCTCTCCCCCTGCTCTGAGCTCCTCCCCAGCTGGATCCAATGATGAATTGGTTTCCCCCACCCTCCAGGTGCCACCAAGTGGGCTAATTTATCTTTCAGGTTCCTCGTTACCCTTTTGCTGCCAGTGCAATCTTCTCAACTCGGCGAGAATACAGAGCCCTGCCTGAAATAGCAGAGGATGGGAGGGAGGCGCACAGGGAACTTGTGAGTGGGAATGGAGGGATGCAGGGAGCTCACCCTACAGAAGAGTGCACACCCTCCCTCCCCTCAAGAAGATAGGAGCGTATCCACAATTTTTGTCAGGATTAAAACAAAGTAAGTTTGGAAGGATCATAAGCCTTCATGCTTCAGGGCATAAGAAGTGCTCAGGTACTACAATGATGAGCACAGCAGAAGGGCCTATATAGAATAGAACCAGTCATTGAGAGGGTTAGAAAGAAGCTCTCCTTGTAGGCTGGTTATTCTATTATTGCCCACTTCAGAGTTTCTTGCACCTTCTATTTAAGCACTTGGTACCGACCACATTTAGAGATTGTTTACTGGAGTAGATGGGCTAATGGTTTGCTCCAATATGGTAATTCCTGTGTTCCTATGCAAGTGGAAAGAATTAAGTCATCACCAATGGTAGCAAATGTTAATTTTAACCATAACAACAACTAGCTCATCTACAGTGTTTTTCCCTTAGTAGATCTCAAAGCATTTTATAAAAGAGCTCATCAGCATTATTAGCCCTTTTACAATTGGGAAAACTAAGGCAGAGAGGGGTGAAAAACCCAAAGGTCAATGACAGAGCTGGAAATAGAACCCCGGTTCCCCAAATTTCACTCTATTGCTCTACTCACTAGGAAGAACTGTCTCTTTAATTATTGCCTGCATCCTTATATAAGCAGTGTGTTGTGAGGATTAGTTCCTTAATATTGATAAAGCACATAGATCCTTAGTCTGTTTGTGTCTACAGGAGTATTTATTGATAAGCACATACCCCATTTCACCACTAGAGGGGGGTTGACTAGAATTACGTGAGCTACCTGCTGTGTCGTGCCTCCCCACACGTGCCTATGGGCTTGGCTATACTTGCGAGTTAGTGCACAATAAAGGAGCCCCGGGCGCACTAGCTCACTCCCCGTCCACACTGGCAAGGCACGTAGGGCACTCTGACTCTGCGGCTAGAGCACTCCTGGTACTCCTCCTCGGCGAGAGGAATAACGTTTGCTGCGCCTTGGCTACAACGCCCAGGCATCAGTATGAACGAGGTGTTGCATTACTGCGCTCTGATTGGTCTCTGGAAATGTCCCATAATCCCCTTAAATCAAGTGGCCATTTGTCATTGTTTTGAACTCCTATGGGAATGTGGAAATGCCCTTTCAAAGCTCTGTTTCTGACAGCTGGCATGCAAGCCCTTACTGTGGAATGCTGTGTGTGTGAGAGAGGGGCGCGGGAGGTAGGGAAGTCTGTTGCTGTCTGAACTTACAAGACAGCATGCTGATATGCTCTCAGCCCCCCAAAAACCTACTCTTTGTCCCCCCACATACACACAACACATTCCCTGTCATACTCCACCCCACCCCCATTTGAAAAGCACGTTGCAGCCACTTGCATACTGGGATAGCCACCACAATGCACTGCTCTCTGTGATCATTGCAAGACCTGCTAATGTGGCCACGCCAGTGCGCTGGCAGCTGTCAGTGTGGACAAACTGCAGCGTTTTCCCTACTGCACTCTATGAAGGCTGGTTTAACTCAAAGCACTCTACATCTGCGAATGTAGCCATGCCCTCGGTTGAAAGGCAAGGACATGCCCTCAGCCCCATCTCCTAGAGCAACTCAGGGTGCTTTCTAGGTGTGGATAAGGAAGCACACCCTCTGCACAGGTGGAGTCTGGGAGAATTCTTCATGGGGTCTCCGGCTGCAGTGCCGTCCCGCTCCACCCCATTTGACTGTCCCCTTGCTAGCAGCACCTTTTAAACAATTACATGCCATGGGAATTTTTCCATAGTCTTAAGCTCACCTACTTTTGAAAGCTTCACTGAACTCACAGGAAGCCCTCACCCACTAATACGAGTTTTATAATTAGATGTTTGACCCACTCTGAATGGAATCTTTAGCTGGTGCAAATCAGTATAGCTTCACCACAGTAAATGGAACGGTGCTCACTTATAGCAGCTGAGGATCTAGGGTGTTATGGTTTCTTGCAAACAGAAGCAAGATGAGCATTTGGGAAAACAGATGTAATTTTCCACTTGAGGACTATCTGGAGCTTTGGGTGAGTGGCTCAGAGGATTTCGATTGTGTATTTAGACAGTGCAGCAACTAAAAATCAATTTTATCTAAATTTAATAAAATGTGTGGTGTAGCCTGGGATGCACTGGAATTCTTACAAGGAAATTCTATCAGTTTACCCTTCTGTGACATGGCTACAGAAATTCACACCTCACAGGTGTGACGAGGCTAAACGGTTATAAAGACCTTTGTGATGTTCTAGGGAAAAGTGCTAGGAAGTGGAAAGCATCACCATTGTCAAAGTGGTCCATGGAGGTTCTAGCTCAGGGCAAACTATGGCCTGGAGACTGTTTTAATCCGGCCCTTAAACTCCCGTTGGAGAGTGGGGTCCAGGGCTTGCCCCGCTCTGTGTGGTTCCCAGAAGCAGGGGCATGTCCCCACTCCAGCTCCTATGCCTAGAGGCAGCCAAGGGGCTCCACACGCTGCCCTCGCAGCTCCCATTGGCCAGAAACTGTGGCCAATGGGAGCTGCAAGGGTGGCGTCTGCAGACGGGGCAGCACGCAGAGCCGCCTGGCTGTGCCTCCATGTAGGAGGCAGAGGGGGGACATGCCGCTGCTTCTGGGAGCTGCTTGAGGTAAGCACCGCCTGGAGCCTGCACCACTTATCCCTTCCTGCACCCCAAGCCCCTGCCCTGATTCCCCCTCCTACCCTCCAAACCCCTTGGTCCCAGCCTGGAGCACCATCCTGCACCCCTCATCTCCAGCCCTACCCCAGAGTCCGCACCCCCAGCTGGAGGTCTCACCCCCTCCCACACCCCAACCCCAAATTTTGTGAGCATTCATGGCCTGCCATACAATTTCCATACCCAGATGTGGCCCTCGGGCCAAAAAGTTTGCCCATCCCTGTTCTAGCTGCTCCACTCCCATTCCAGCTTGTGGTGTTACCCCAAAAACAGATTTAGGGTACCCCCAGAACATAACTAATCTATTGCCCCTACCTGGGTTTACCAAGGGATTCCTTCAAAACAGCACTTTTTACAACCAATCTGTTTTCCAATGGTAGTAGTTTGCATCCAAGGTGGCTAAGAAATTACCTGGAGGATACGGATACAGCCTTCCGATAAACGACTGACACAAAGACAGTGTTCTTTCCAAAACATGGCACCTCTTTATTGGTGCAAATAATAATTCCTAGTGTTGCCGGCCCAAAGGGCCCGAGGGGGACAACAGCGGGGGTCGTTGCCCGGTGTGCTTCGCACCAATGAACACACCGAGGTGGAGAAACAATCCAAGTTTATTCGAGATCTCGAAAAGGCACTCAAGAGACCAGCATGTCTCAAATCAGGAGTGCAACAAATACAAACAAGTTTCCCATTTTATACACCAAGCTGTTTGTGTGCAAGTCTTTGTTTGGTTTCACCCCTACCCCTCCCTCCCAGACAACAGTTACAATAGGCATTACAGTGGTATGTGAGAAAAGTTCTTGTTCATCTGTGGCCTTGTAAGCTTAGACGCATGTGAACTTCCCCCTCTCCCCCTTTCTTATCACTACAGCGTTTGTTAATGTGAGCGAAACTGCAGCTGTCTGCGTTACATGCTATGCTTTTGCTTTTTAGGCTGTCAGCATTTCAGGTTGGTTAAAGTTCACAAGATGGAGTTACTGTGGCTCACTTAGACACAGAGCATGAGAGCTTCATTGACACTTATGGTCTTCCACTCTCCCGAGTTACCTGGTAGCTATGCCTAGTGACGTCAACACTAGCAATAATGATCTAGAACACAAATCCCTTATAACAAAGTTAGAGAGCATTCCAGACTTCAATAACATACAGTTGACATGATTTTAAGTGGTTGCACACTGTCACAGATGGCCAGTCGGTCACAGGTTGCTGATAGCATTTTCTAAACACTTTAAATCTTATACATGTCTTTCACAATCAATGCACATACATCTTTATTAATCCACACACTAACACTAGACTGTACTACACTACAATTATAATTTGATAAGCTTACTCTGTCTGCTGACACAGGACTCTTGCTGCTGGTTTTTTCCTGTTACTGCTGCTGATGATTCTGCCACTGCTGTTCTTCTCTGCACTGCTCCATGTTTCTCCACCATGTCCACTCCGCTCTGTTCCGCTCTTCACCTCCTACTCCTTTCTTCAGCTATCCTGTCAGCACACTGTCTGCTGCCCACTGACACACTGACCTGTATACGCTTTCCCAAATCTATTTTTAGACATGACATCAAATCTTTACTGCGCATACCCAGTACCGACATTCCAAACATTCTTGAATGAATGACAACATTCAAAAACATTCCACACGTGCTCACTGTCATCGTTTACCTCAGAGTTATGATCACCTGACCTTTTCCCTACTTTGATTGTTTACCTCATTTGATCCTTCCCCTATTTTTGAAACTCAGCTGACCTTTCCCCTACTTTTGACTGTGCATGCTTGGTAATATCATGTGACCGGTAGCTTCCAGTGGTGGAGTGACTCTTGCTTATTCAAAATGGAGGTCAGAAATGCGAAATAGAGTCTGGAGAATTTGGTATCAGTGGGTGTGCTGCAGATTAAATGTCACACAGTAATTTGATAACACAGCCCTCTTATATCAATCACTAGCTTGGAACTTCCTCAGGGAAGCTTTATAGAGGCAGCTGACAAGAAAGCAAACACAGCAATGTTCTTTGGATATATCTCTGCAGCCTGGAGCTGAATACATAGCTGCACAGATTGTGTCAATGGGAGGGTTTTGGCTTCCTTGGCCATGGGATGCCATTCTGCGAAGGAGCTGGGAAGAGAAGGGGTCCACCTGATCAAGAGGACGAAAAGCATCTTTGCACACTAACTGGCCAACCTAGTGAAGAGGGCTTTAAGTTCAAAGGGGTAGGTGACAAAAGCCCAGAGGTAAGCATTCAAAAGATGACCTCTGAGGGCCAGATGTTGTGGGTAGCACACAGAGGAGCAACATCAGTGGGGGGAATCTGCTCAACATCTTAGCATCTATACACAAATGCAAGGAAGAGTGGGACATAAACATTGTCATAATTTAGCTTATGTACTATCTCATGACAGGAATATTGGGATAGAGGGTACAGCTTGTTCAGGAAGGCAGATGGGGGTGGGTGGGAGGAGGTGTTTCATTGCACATCACGAACATATACACTTGTTCTAAGGTCCAGAAGGAGGTGAGAGGCAGACCAGTTGAAAGTCTGAGTAAAGATAAAAGGGATTAAAAAAATAGGGGTGACCCATGGTAGGAGTCTACTATAGACCATGACATCTGGAGAAGGAGGTTGATTATTATCAGCAGGGCTGAATTGATTGAAAGTCTGAAGGTGGAAGGCCATTAGGATTAAAGTGATCATGAAATGATATTTCATTATTCTAAGGAAAGGAAGGGGTGAGCACAGCAAAATAAGGACAATAGACTTCAGAAAAGAAGGATTAATGGACCTAGAGAGTTTTAGGTAAGGTCCCTTGGGAAGAAAATCTAAGGGATAAAGGAGTATAGGAGAGCTGGGAGTTTCTTAAGCAGACAATATTAAAGGCATAACTTCAAACTATCCCACAGCAAAGGAAAGATAGGAAGAATAGTAAGAGACCAATATGGCTCCATCAGAAGCTCTTTAATGACCTGAATATCAAGAAGGAATCTTACAAAACTGGAAACATGGATGAATTGCTAAGGATGAATACAAAAGAATAGCACAAGCATGTAGGGGCAAAATGAAAGGCTAAGCCACAAAATGAATTAACATTAGCAAGAGACATGGAAGATAATTTAAAGACTAGCAGATTTATTTGAGCATAAGCTTTCATGGGTAAAAACCCCCACTTCAGATGCATGGAGGGAAAATACAAATAATAAATATACTGGCACATGAAGAGAAGGGAATTACCTTACAAGTGGAGAACCAGTGCTGACAAGGCCAATTCAGTCAGGGTGGATGTGGTCCACTTCCAATAATTGATCAGGAGGTGTCAATACCAAGAGAGAGAAAATTGCTTTTGTAGTGAGCCAGCCACTCCCAGTCCCTATTCAAACCCAAATTAATGGTGTTAAATTTGCAAATGAATTGTAGCTCTGCAGTTTCTCTTTGAAGTCTGTTTTTCAAGTTTTTTTGTTGATGTATGGCTACTTTTAAATCTGTTATTGAATGTCCAGGGAGACTGAAGTGTTCTCCTACTGGCTTTTGTATGTTACCATCCCTGATGTCTGATTTGTGTCCGTTTATTCTTTTACAAAGAGACTGTCCGGTTTGGCCAATGTACATGGCAGAGGGGCATTGCTGGCACATGATGACATATCACATTGGTAGATGTGCAGGTGAATGAGCCCCTGATGGTGTGGCTGATGTGGTTGGGTCCTCTGACGGTATCACTAGAGTGGATATGGGGACAGAGTAGGCAACAGGGTTTGTTACAGGGATTGGTTCCTGGGTTAGTATTTTCTGTGGGGTGTAGTCCTGGTATTTGCTTCATGTTGGGGGGCTGTCTGTCAGCAAGGACTGACCTGCCTCCCAAGAGCTGTGCAAGCAAGGGATTGTTTTCCAGGATAGGTTGTAGATCGTTGATGATGTGCTGGAGAGATTTTAGCTGGGGCTGTATGTGATGGCCAGTGGTGTTCTGTTATTGTCCTTGTTGGGCCTGTCCTAAAGTAGGTGACTTCTGGGTACCCGTCTCGCTCTGTCAATCTGTTTCCTCACTTCCCCAGGTGGGTATTGTAGTTTTAAGAATGCTTGATAAAGATCTTGTAGGTGTTTGTCTCTGTCTGAGGGATTGGAGCAAATGTGGTTGTATCTTAGGGCTTGGCTGTAGACAATGGATCGTGTGATGTGTCTTGGATGGAAGCTGGAGGCATGTAGGCAAGTATAGCGGTCAGTAGGTTTCCGGTATAGGGTGGTGTTTATGTGACCATCACTTATTTGCACTGTAGTGTCCAGGAAGTGGATCTCTTGTGTGGACTGGTCCAGGCTGAAATTGTTAGTGGGGTGGAAATTGTTGAAATCCAGGTGGAATTCTTCCAGGGCCTCCTTCCCGTGGGTCCATAAGATGAAGATGTCATCAATGTAGTGCAAGTAGAGGAGGGGCGCTAGGGGACGAGAGCTGAGGAAGCATTGTTCTAAGTCAGCCATAAAAATGTTGGCATACTGTGGGGCCAATGCGGGTACCCACAACAGTGCCACTGACTTGAAGGTCTAAGTTGTCCCCAAATTTGAAGTGGTTGAGGACAAAGTCACAAAGCTCAGCCACCAGGTGTGCCATGGCCACGTCAAGGATACTGTTCCTGACAGCTTGTAGTCCACCCTCCTGTGGAATATTGGTGTAAAGAGCTTCGACATCTATGGTGGCCAGGATGGTGTTTTCAGGAAGATCACCAATGCATTGTAGTTTCCTCAGGAAGTCGGTGGTGTCTCAAAGATAGCTGGGAGTGCTGGTAGTGTCGGGTCTGAGGAGAGAGTCCAAATAGCCAGATAATCCTCTTATAAGAGTGCCAATGCCCGAGATGATGGGGGGATCCAGGATTTCCAGGTTTATGGATCTTGGGTAGCAGATAGAATACCCCTGGTCGGGGCTCTAGGGGTGTGTCTGTGTAGATTTGTTCCTGTGCTATTGCAGGCAGTTTCTTGAGCAGATGGTGTAGTTTCTTTTGGTACTCCTCAGTGGGATCGGAGGATAGTGGACTATAGAATGTGGTGTTGGAGAGTTGCCTGGCAGCCTCCTGTTCATAATCCAACCTGTTCATGATGACTACAGCACCTCCTTTGTCAGCCCCTTTGATGATAATGTCAGAGTTGTTTCTGAGGCTGTGGATGGCATAGCATTCTGTACCGCTGAGGTTATGGGGCAAGTGATGCCACCGAACTCCTTGTTGTTTTTGCAGATACAGACTAAAATGGCTAAGCCTCTGATAATAGGGAAAATGGTTTGTTCAATCCCTAGGCCAACAATTTAAACACTGGGTGCCTAAAGTTAGGTGATTAAATATGGATGGATTTTTTTCAAAATCTCAGGGGTTTCCATTTGGTGTTTTGGGCAGAGGTTCTGATCAGTTATTATATCCCTTATTCCTCCCTATTTACACCTCTTGAGAAACACTAGCACTGCTTTTTGGATCAACCCTGCACATGTGTCTGGGTGATGCCCAACCTGAGTGACTAAATGGCACGGCCACCCCTCGCTTGTATAACAATTTTGCTTCTCAGATCTACACAGAGATGCCTTTATTTATCTCTTGTCAGATTGACTTACTGCCATGTTGCCTCTGGGCTCAGCAGGCCAGCATTCTTCCCATTTGTAGAGAATCTGTCTTCCCCCACCCCATGCCAGACCTGCTTTGAATGTTGTTCCTCACATTAACCACACACTATGGGAGATGAATTGCCATTACAAACTGCTGTTTCTCATTTATTCTTTAAACAAGGCTTTAGCTATGCTGGCTATAATGTTTTTAAATGTATTCATGTTCCTGATGACATTAATCTGCTTGGGAAATAGCTTAGACTGAAAATGAATGAATGCTAATGAAGCAAAATATTTGTGTAGTCTCTTCTAAACCATGTGTTATGATGTATATTCTCTCTCATATAATGTTTAAGGCGATATTTTGCTTGCTCTACCTTAGAAAATAAGTCTGTATATTCCTCATTTGTTAGCTCCCTGCTTAACTATTTCCCTTTTACTCCACCTTCACCTGTGAAGGTAAAACAAACCTGTGTACCTCCCAAATTTCACCATGACTTGCAATCAGCAACATACAAATGTACTATGCCATTCATGTATAATTATCCCAGTGCCTACATGGTCCCCATTGTTATAGTATCTGAGCACCTCACATGCATTAATAAATTGATGGTCACAACACACTGTGAGATAGGGACGTGCTATTGTACAGGAAGATTTTGGCAAATAAGTAAAGTGCCTGGATCACTATTGCTTACTACTAAACGTAGCCAAGTCAGCAGGCAGTAAATTGACCATGCAGTGGCCCTAGCTTAACCAAGGTAGGAGGGGAGGGGGTTTTGGGTGCCACAGAAAGGGCAGCTTGACCCCGCATCCTTCCTGCTAAGAATTGTGTTGAAATTGCTGATACACGTATTTTAGAAAAACAGGAAGCTCGTCTATATGTGCCATCAGGAATGTGTTTGTCAGGGCCCCAAGGCATGAACACTCTGAAAAAACCCACAGCTGGTTAATTGATGACCAGAAGGAAACCTCTTACTTGTCCTTTAGAAACTGCTTTTTTAGCAAGTTTTCTTTAAGTGATAGGTCATTGTATTACTAATGTATAAATAAGGGGAAAAAGTTTGAGGTAGTGGACTCCTCAGGAGGGGCTCTTCAGGGACTCTCCCTCTGGACACATCTGGCAGTCCCCACCGGCAGACGGAAGTTTGGCCAATGGAAGGCTGTCCCTGTGCCACTTGAGTGTCACACTCAGCTTCGGTAATTATCAAGGGTTGGGGGTGCTTTACTAACCTGTTGTGGACGTGTGTAAGTGCTTGAGATTAAGTAAAGTTTAGCTTTAAGTGAAAGCACTCTTGTGTTGTCCTATTTGTGCCAGCCATCTATTGGTCAGACGGCCGTGTATCCCCTGATTTATTTCCTGACACCACCTCGCACAGAGTAAAAGTTACCAAGAGCTTTGGGTAACACTATCACCCCATTTTACAGAGAAACGGCTCAGCTAAGGTCACACAGTGCTTATGGCATTGGCTGGAACTAAAATGAGATCTCCTGAGTCACAGACTAATGCCTAAACCACAAGACAATCCTTCCTCCACATTTTAGCCTGTGCAGCTGTAATGACCATAGTCTGGGTCATCATCAGAACTTGAGCCCAGGCCAGTCAGCACAGATCTCTACCACATGGCAGAAAACACTTGGCTGAAGGAGGAGCAGAAAAGACATTGTACCTCCAAAGCAAACAGTGTTATCACACTTCACACATCAGTGACCTAGGCAGAGGGGCCAATATGAAAGTGGCCCACCTGTTTTTAACATTACAGTGGATTATCCCTGAAAGGCTTTCAGGAAGGTGCACGGTTTTAAGGAGGGATCTGAAGGAAGAGAAGGAGGCAAACACACACTAGGAGCTGGAAGGAATTCCAAGCAATAAGGACTACGTTAAGGGAAGAGAAATGGAGAGAAGTTTCCCATTTTGGTTGCTGCTGCATTGGCAGATAAAGGCTGAGGGTGCGACTGCACTTATCTGTTCTTCAGCACAGTCTCACAAGGGAGGCAGTGTGGTCCAGTGGTTAAAGCTCTAGACTAGGCATCAGGAGGCCTGGGTTCTAATTTGAGTTCTGACTTGCTGGGTTATCTTGGGTAAACCATTTCACCTCTGTCTATGCTTCCATATTTGTAAGTTGGGGATGATACTTAAGGTTAGTCAATTACAGCCAGATTCCGATACCTTTACTCCACAAAACCTTTCCACTGAAGTCAACAGAACTCCTTGTGGAGTATGGGGCTACTGAAAATGTGTAACATCATCAGAATTTGGCCGTTAGTATTTGTGAAATGATCTGTGATCTTCAAATGGAAGGGACCATATAAGAGCTTATTACTCTGGAGGTATGCCTGAAGATCTGGTTCATAGAGGTTAAGGGCCAGATATTTCAATGTATTGGATTCCAATGGGTGTTAGGTACTTATATACTTTTGTGAATCCCACCCTAGATGCGGATCTACATCTATAGGCACATAAATACCTTTATGAATCTAGCCGTAGGTGATTTGTTCAAGCCCGGAGAGGTCATCGATGGCCAAGTTGGTAACAGAACTCAGGAACACCTGGTTCTCAGTCCTGCTCATGGACAGTACATCTGTTTCCCACAAGCAGCAGAAGGTGCCAGAGTCAATGTGAGGTGAGTTGAATTAAAAACAATCCTGATTATCAGCATTTAAAGTCTGTCCATCAACAATAGTCTCTTTTCCAACATTTGCAGTATTGTTGAAGCTGTGTTGGTCCCAGAACATTACAGTGATAAGATGGGTGAGGTAATATCTTTTATTGTACCAAGGCTGGTCCAGTAAAAGATATTACCTCACCGCCTCTTGTCTCTTTTCCAAAGAGTCACTCATCCAATAGAGCAACAACTTCCCACTCCAGAATTAATCTTGCTATTACATGCATGTTTGGGTAACTGAACAAAAACTGCTTTTCCCCTGGATCCAAAGTCAACAAGTGGAGCAGGAGGATGGAGGATTGCTGCACTTGTACCTTCAGCAGAGAGAAAGATGAAGCAACATGGCTAAGCACAATAACCTGCTGATGGATACATTCAACAAAACAATAGGTTTCTAAATAATGTTTACCTTCAGCCCCAGAGGTAGCTGCTCTCTGGGGCTGAAGTTTAAGGCTGCATCATTAAGATAAAATAAACCCAGCTGCTGCCTCTCACATCCATTTTCTTCCTTAATGTTTTAAGGCTGAGGGGAGCAGATACCTTCCAAGAAGCTGCTGCCTTCTCTGAAGCTGACATAATGCAAGCAGGACCCAAGAGACCACACAACGACAAAGGCTGTTGCTGGGAAAGGCAGAAATAAATGACAGGTCATGTAGAGTGAACAGGAGGCAGCAAGAAGAAACTAATTTAAGATGATCAAAAAAGCCAATAATTTTTCATGGGTTTTAGTTTTAATTGTGTCGAACACCCTCCTTCCCTCCCCCCTACCACCACTCTTGTAAATATTTTTCATTTTTCAACAAAAAACCTAAATCCAAGACTCCGGGTTTGTTTGTTTTCACAAGCCAGTTTGGGGAATATATTTAGTTAGTTAGGCATGACACTTTTTCCAATAAATAAATAAATATTTGGGTGTTTTGAAATGTTCAAGTTTTCTGTTGGAAAAAACTGGAAAATTTCAAGCAAAATGAAAATGATCTTTTTTGGACAAAACTGACTGAGCCACATCACCCCCCTTTTGAAGGGAGAGAGAAAGAAGAGGGACATATACCCTGGAGGTTCTCAATCTATGGTTTATGGAGACCTGAAGATGCACCGAATAAAACTATTCCTACTAGCTACTCCAAACATCAGTGATCAAACAAATGGTGAAAATGTTCTGCAATAATCGGTGTTGTGCTGCTGGAAAGATGGTGAGGATTTCTACAGAGAGGAGGAAGGCGGCTTGCCAGATCCTCTGCAAAGCCGCGAAGAAGGGCATCAATTTTATTCCATGACACGTTTTGGCAGCGAAGAAGTCAGTGCTAAAAAAAACGCTGCTTTAACAAAAAATTATCCTGCTCTACCATCTATGGGGGCAGGAGGATTCCAAAAATATGTAACAGATAGGGTGACCAGACAGCAAATGTGAAAAATTGGGACGGGGTGGGGGGTAATAGGCACCTATATAAGACAACCCCCCCCAAAATCGGGACTGTCCCTATAAAATCAGGACATCTGGTTACCCTAGTAACAGATAAAGAAACCCATCCACTGATTGAAGCCTGCTTTGCTATTTCTCTGGAGAAATGCAAAGATTCTTTCAGACTCTCCTTTGGAACAAGTATTTCCTGACTCAGACCCTGATCACTATAAATAAATTTGAACTGATGACATACAGGCACTAATCCTTTATTGCCGATCTTGTTGCGTCAATTACAGCCCCTACAGAGTATTCAGATCCATCAGCATGGCACCTTCCAGAAGCATGATGCTCATGTCACAATTTCAGGGTTAGCTTCACCGCATGCCCTTCCTTGGCATCCTTGACGGCACCCACTTAAGGTTTCATGCCTCCTAGCTATCACCTCTCTTGGGAAGAAACTCACATCTCCCTCCCTCCAGAGCAGCAGTTTAGGATTTGATTCCCTCTGCACCTCACTGTGACTTCCTCAACAGGTCTGACTTGGTGCCGGCACCTTTGGTTTGCGCTTTCTCCAGGGGCTAAAACAGTGTATAACAGTTATCAACCAGCCTCCAAAAACCAAAGTACATTCATTCTTAGCACAAAAGCATCACACAGAAAACATACACAAGACAATAAATGGTCCTATATGCATATTAAGGTAACCCCAACTCGAAATAGGGTTCTGGTAGATGTCAGTCTTTCAAACTCCTCAACTGGGTTTGCTCTCTTAGTTAGGCTATGTCTTCACTACCCGCCTGAATCGGCAGGTAGAAATTGATCTCTCGGGGATCGAGTTATCGCGTCTCGTCGGGACGCCACAATCGATCCCTGAATCGACGCTTGTACTCCACCAGCACAGGTAGGAGTAAGCGCCATTGATGGGGGAGCCGTGGAGGTAGATTTGCTGCCGTCCTCACAGCGGGGTAAGTCGGCTCGGATAAGTCGAATTCAGCTACGCTATTCGCGTAGCTGAATTTGCGTATCTTAAATCAACCCACCCCCCCCAGTAGTGAAGATGAAGCCTTAGACGTTCCTGTTCTTGATCTGAAATCAGACAAGAACCACCTTGGGATAGCTAATAGATTCTAAGGCCAGATCATCTTATCTGACCACTGTATAGCACAGGCCATAGAACTCCCCCAAAATAACGCCTAGAGCATAGTGTTTTAGAAAGACATCCAATCTTCACTTAAAAGTTGTCAGTGATGGAGAATCCACCACAACCCTTGGTACATTGCTCCAATGGTTCATTACTCTCACAGTTAAAAATGTCTGCCTTATTTCCACTTTGAATTTGTCTAGCTTCAGCTTCCAGCCATTGGACTGTGTTATAACTTTTTTGCTGGACTGAAAAGCCCATTATTAAATATTTGTTCCCCATGTAGGTACTTATAGACTGAACAAGTTACCCTTTAATCTTCTCTTTGTTAAACTAAATAGGTTGAGCTTCTTGAGTCTATTTAGCTTAACAAAGAAGGTTAAGGGGTTGACTTCATTACACTCTATACATACATATCTATGTGGGGAAGCTATTTCTGTAAATGGTTCAGGACCTTGATCTTTGGCCTCCTGTAACAGATAACACCAGTAAATGTCCCTCTCCTCAGAGGGTGAAGTTTCAACCTCTGGGTTTTTGCCTAATCAGTGTTGGGGAATTTGCATTAACCACCACTCAGAGATTCCCCAGGAAACCAGTTCAGTAAGACAGGACCCCCAAATACACATTTAAAATGTATTGTCCCAATAGTCCATGCCTGCCTGGCACCTTTCAATATAATAATCTTTTGAAGACCTCATGATTCCCAGGTCTCACCTCTGTCAAAGCATGCACATGCACACTCGCATCCTTCATTGGATGGTCACTGGGTATGGATAAACCAGCTGAAAAAACACTCTGGCCTACATAGAAGGGGTAATTTTTTTGAGATCTGCTTGGAGACACCTTAAGGATCTGGTTTTCAGACGTTGCTGAGCACCCACCTAAAAAGGAGTCCTTTCAAAAATGTCTCAGACTTGACACCCAATAATCACTAGTGACTTTTGAAAATTTACATCTTCCACTTCACTCAAAATCTTATTGTTTTTATGAAGTCCAACTATACTTCAAATATTTCAGGTTCATTACATTGTGAGTAGGGCTGTCAATCAGTTAACAAGTGATTAACTCAAAACAAATTAACTCGATTAAAAAATTGCGATTAATCACAGGTTTAATCACGCTGTTAAATTTCAATTGGTATTCTATTGTTTATTATAAATATTTTTGGATGTTTTTCTTCATTTTCAAATATGTTGATTTCAATTACAGCAGAGAATACAAAGTGTACAGGGCTCACTTTACATATTTTTTATTACAAATATTTGCACTGTAAAAGATAAAGTAATAGTATTTGTCAGTTCACCTCATACAAGTACTGTAATGAAATCTCTTTATTTTGAAAGTGCAACTTACAAATGTAGATTTTTTTTGTTACATAACTGCACTCAAAACAATATAAAACTTTAGAGCCTACAAGTCCACTCAGTCCTACTTCTTGTTCAGCCAATTGCTAAGACAAACAAGTTTGTCTACATTTATGGGAGATAATGCTTCCTGCTCCTTATTTACAACGTCATCTGAAAGTGAAAACAAGTGTTCCAAGTGGCACTGTTGTAGCCAGCATTGCAAAGTATTTACATGCCAGATATTCTAAAAGTTCGTATGTCGCTTCATGTTTCAGCCACCATTCCAGAGGACATGCTTCCATGCGGATGATGCTCATTAAAAAAAATAATGTGTTAATTACATTTTTGACTGAACTCCTTAGGGTAGAGTTGTATGTCTCCTGCTCCATGGTTCTACCCATATTCTGCCACATATTTTGTGTTATGGCAGTCTCAGATGATGACCAAGCACATGTTGTTCAATTTAAGAACACTTTCACAGAAGATTTGATAAAATGCAAAGAAGGTACCAATATGAGATTTTTAAAGATAGCTACAGCCCTCGACCCAAGGTTTAAGAATCTGAATTGCTTTCCAAAGTCTGAGAAGAATGAGGTCTGGAACATGCTGTCAGAAATCTTAAAGCAACACTGCTATGCAGATACTACAAAACCCAAACCACCAAAAAATGAAATCAACCTTCACTTGGTGGCATCCAACTCAGATGATGAAAATGAACATGTGTCAGTCTGTACTGCTTTGGATTGTTATCGAACAGAACCCATCATCAGTATAGAAGTATGTCCTCTGGAATGATGATCAAAGCATAAAGGACATACAAATGTTTAGCATACCTGGCATATAAATACCTTGCAAGGCTGGCTACAACAGCGCAATGTGAACACCTGTTCTCACTTTCAGGTGACGTAAATAAGGAGCAGGAAGCATTATCTCCTATAAATGTAGACAAACTTGTTTGTCTTACTGATTGGCTGAACAAGAAGTAGAACCGAGTGGACTAGTAGGCTCTAAGTTTTACACTGCCCTCAAAAATAAAAGTTATGTAAAAAAATAATTCTCTATTTGTAAGTTGCATTTTCATGATAAAGAGAGTACACTACAGTACTTGTATGAGGTGAATTTAAAATTTCTCTTTTACAGTGCAAATATTTGTAATAAAAATAATATAAAGTGAACACTGTACACTTTGTATTCTGTGTTGTAATTGAAATCAATATATTTGAAAATGGAAAAAACATAAAAAATATTAGAATACCATTTATTTAATTACTGTTTAACCGTGCAATTAAAACTGCTATTAATTTTTATCTCACAATTAATCACAATTATTGTTAATCATTTAACAGCCCTAATTGTGAGCTCCAGTAACAGTGGTTATGAGCATATACCATTGCTTTTTCCTCAACCTTTGCCCCAGAGTGATCATAGCATTCATTTATTATCCAATATCTCATTCATATATATACACACACACGCAAACACTAGATACTGCATTAAAGGGAAGAGACGTGATGCAGTGATTTAAAAAGGGCTCTTCCATCTCTCACTGCTATGATCTAGTCACCAGATTCCAGTCATCTAGTTTCCACAGAATTAACCATGAAATACAAATATCCCCCCCAAAAATAAAATAAATAAATCCTACAACCATAGGTGCCGACTTCCTCTGTTCCTGGGAGGTGCTTGACCCCCCACTCTGCCCGAGGCCCTACCCTCACCCCACCCCTGTTCCTCCCCCTCTCCCCCAGCACCTCCTGAATGCTACTGAACAGCTGACCGCGGCAGGTGGGAGGCGCTGGAGGGGAGGGAGAGGTGCTAATCCACAAGACTTCCAGTGGGTGCTGAACACCCATTATTTTTTTCCATGAATGTTCCAGTCCTGGAGCACCCACAGAGTCAGTGCCTATGCCTACAACCATGTCATGGTGGTAATTTCTAATGAATCAAGATTAGTGTACAACAAGTGAAGGATTTCTATGGAATCTACTCTTTTAGCACATGAGAGAAAACCACAATGAGACTGCCATTCATTTCTGAGTCAGAGTTTCTATACAATTGGCTGGAAAGTTAAAGACGATTCTTAATCTGACACCAATACATGGGAAGCCAATCTATAAATTCTGATTAAGTACAAAAAAGGACCTATTAACACCCTTACTCTAACACATGGACCTAGCTTCCACTAGCTCAGTAGGAATTGGGGGGAAGGAAAGAACAGAATCTCTAACAGTACAGTTCCTACTACAAATACTATTTGTATACAGCTGATTGCTACAGTAGTTGACATGAAGCAACTCTCCTAGAAAGTTAACTATCCTACAAACAACAGCACACACTGGAATAAATTAGAAAACTTGCAATTTAGAACCTGTTTTATCATCCAGTCCATTTCCCAAACTCTGAGTTATTATAGTCTCAGATAATTTTCTCTTATTGCAAGCTACAATCAGATTAGGGACTCAGAGAGCTGTTTCTCCAGTGATATGTGGGGGAGTTAAACAAATGAGAGTTGCACAAGTAAATTTTCTTGTGAACAAATGGGAAAATAGCTCCCTTTTGATTTTTCCCTACACTGTAAGCATCTCTCCCCCCCCCAACTGATTTATTCTATTCCAGATAATTATGTTTTCAAAGTAATCTCAGTAAAAGATAATTTTGCCAAAATTTCATACTTTGGGAATCCATTATTGACTGCAAGTCCATAAAACCATCATTAAACTAAGTTAATTATAATAAGCATTTTTAGCAGTATGTAAACTAGGACAAGTTATTTCATACATAAAAACAAAAAGTCTTGAATTATCGTTTGGACTCCAGTTCAGGAACCATTTTTCATAGCTAGAGACACTTTGGTGCCATTATGATCTTTTCATTCATGTTAGAAAAAACAAGAGTATTGGTGTCAGGAACAAGTTCTCATTAGCCTTATATACAATCAGGGGGTAGCCGTGTTAGTCTGTATCTACAAAAACAACAAAGAGTCTGGTGGCACCTTAAAGACTAACAGATTTATTTGGGCATAAGCTTTCGTGAGTAAAAACCTCACTTCTTCGGATGCATCCGAAGAAGTGAGGTTTTTACTCACGAAAGCTTATGCCCAAATAAATCTGTTAGTCTTTAAGGTGCCACCAGACTCTTTGTTGTTTTTATATACAATGTATATTCTATGTTCACCCCTTTTCCAAGACTATGTTAAATGTTACAGAGCATACTGTGTAAGGTATCATTTGAAAACTCATGATTTTCTGATCATTATTGTCCTGGTAAAATATGTGTGGCAACATTGTATGTAAAGTTATAAGATTCCACTGTATAATATTACCAAGACATGTTGTGAAGGGCAGTCACAAACAAGTTCTGAAGAGACAAAAGGCTAGCCTCAGCCAGGTGTCAACGGAATCAAAGGGACCATCAGCTGATTCACCTGCCAAAGATTGGCCACTTAAAGGGTGTGAGGAAAAGATCTACATTTTGACAAAGAAACAGCTTAAAGTTCCTGGCCACACCAACTGTGTCTCTTGAACATCAGATGCAGATGATTCTTGTGCAAGAGAAAGTGAAATAAGAGGAGAGGGCGGATACCCCAAATCATTTCTCCCTTATTTTCTACCCAGGGCAACATCAACCCCTGAAGAACAAGGGAAGAAACAGATTGGGGTGGGAGGGGGTAGAGATGCTGACTGAAAGAGGTTCACCTAGTAAGATTGTTGGAACATGTGGTGAAAAGGACTTTTGCTTTGTATTCATTTAGCTTGTTAAAAGGTAAAATGCAACGAACACCTAACATATTTCCTTGTAACCATTTCTGACTTGTATGCCTTATTACTTGTGATCACTTAAAATCTTTCTGTAGTTAACAAAATTTGTTTTGGTGTTTTATCTAAACCAGCGTGTTTGGATTGATGTGTTTGGGAAACTCCATTTGGGATTACAAGATTTGTGCATATCATTTTCTAGTAATGGAATGATGGACTTTATATGAGCTTGTATTATCCAAGATGGTGCCGGGCAGTACAAGATGCATATTCTGGGACTAGACGTTTGCTGGTGTCGCCCTGTAATGTAATTCATGAATGGCTGGCCATAGCACTCATTCAGTGTAGCTGGCAGTGATTTACATGCTGGAAGCTGTGTGAGAGCAGACTGGGAGTGGTTGCTCTCACAGCGAAGCAGGGTGAAAGGCACCCCAGGTTGGATAATTGAGGGAACACCGCTGTCCATCAGTCCAGATTGTACCCAGGGTAAGGTCATATCCAGTACAGGCCTTATATTGTCACAATTGTGCATCTCTGATTGGATTTCCCAGGCCTTATCCAACCCAGTATTTAACTGAGCTGGTGGTTTTTTCATTCCTTTCCAGGATAACGTAAGTGAAAGTAGGAGGTTTTGCAAGGAATTGATTTCTTCTTTACTGGTCTGTATAGAGCTACCATCTTTATTTTTATTTTCTTTTTTTAGGTCAGTAAACAAAAATCTGGTACTCACAAGAAGTTTGGCAGTGCACAGCCTGTTAAAAAGCTGGTAGTTAACATGCCAAATGGGACTAACTAAGCCTGCTGGGGGACAAGGGATTATTCTTAGGCCTTGTCCAAAATAAAAAGTTGCATGAGTTTGGATTTTAAATCCAGTGTAGGCGACTGCATGGACACTTATTTTGGTTTTGCTCAAATTGATCCTTGATTGATTTAAAGCACGTAAACAAATAATCCAATCTCTTTCACCCAAACTCCAGCTGGGCACAATTCCTCCTCCCTGCAGGTCTGTTGGCTGTAGTTCTTGGTACAGAGCGATGGCAGAGGAGTGTCACAGTCCTCCCCCAGGCTGGGTAAATTTACAGAGATTCCTGCTTCTGGAGAGGACCATTCTTTCCCCCTCCGCCCACCCGTAGGGTAGGCCCAGACCCTCCTCCCACTTTGAGCAGCTGTTTCAAGGCAAGGCTTTGTTCCCCCTCTCCCCACCCCCCCATTCCTCACTCCCAACAGAGGCCTGGTTTGGTCACAGGACCATATGTCACAATTTAATTTCATTCTCTGCCCCTGGAGAGGTAAACTGGCCATATCACAGATGGGCTAAGACCTCACTCCCTTTAAAAGGCCAGCCACCCAATGATGGAATATTTAGCACAACATGCCTGCATATTTAAAGAGAGGATGCATTTACAATAAGGGCTAGCACCAACTGGACCTTGCAGTGAGACTCATGAAACTGTGTTGTTTTGCACTAATTGGGCCATAGTCCACCTTTGTTTAGCATGTGGAGCACCCACTAAGGCTGATGGGAGTTCTGGGCAAAGATAAGGGATAGAATGGTGCCTGCTGTAACAGCAATGGAGGTAGCGGGGTGAAAGTGAAGGAGGTTAGCTCCCCCCCCCCCCCCCACCAAAAGAGCAACTACTATTCTTGTCCTTGATCATTTATTTCAATCCCAGGTTATTAATTTATTAGTAATAGTTAGGAGGCAGCATTGTTCAGATCAGGGGTAGGCCACCTATGGCATGCATGCCAAAGGCGGCACGCGAGCTGATTTTCAGTGGCGCACACATTGCCCGGTCCTGGCCACCGGTCTGGGGGCCTCTGCATTTTAATTTAATTTTAAATGAAGCTTCTTAAACATTTTAAAAACCTTATTTACTTTACATACAACAATAGTTTAGTTATATATTATAGACTTATAGAAAGAGACCTAAAAATGTTAAAATGTATTACTGGCACACTAAACCTTAAATTAGAGTGAATAAATGAAGATTTGGCACACCACTTCTGAAAGGTTGCTGACCCCTGGTTCAGATGATAGCGCATTTGACTGGGACGCAGGAGGCCTGGGTTCTAACACAGCTCTACCACTGACCTTCTGTGCGATCTTGGCCAAAATCACTTTGCTTTTGCTTCCTTTCCCATCCTGTGTCTATTTAGACTGTAAACTCTTCAGAGCAGGGACTGCCTCTTACTAGGTGTATGTACACACCTAACACAAGGGGGGTGTGATCTCAGTAGGTCTCCTAGGTACTACTCTTATTATACAGTCTTGCCAGGACAAATCAGTAATTGCAATATTGTCAAGGCAATTTTTTTAAAGAAACTTCAGAAAAACCTACATTAGGCTGGGTGACAGAGACCCAGACTGCCTAGCCAAGGAAACAATGGTGCAGCCACGGCCTAGGATATGTCTACACAGCAAAGAAAAACCTATGGCTGACCCATACCAGCTGACCCGGGTTTGCAGGACTCGAGCTGCAGGGCTGTTTCATTGCTGTGTAGACATCTGGCCGCAGGCTGAAGACCAGGCTCTAAGGCCCAGCAGGGTGGGTGGATCCCAGCGTCTAGGCTCCAGCCCAAGCCCAGAAGTCTACACCACAATGAAACTGCCCCACAGCACGAGTCAGCTGGCATGAGCAGGCTGTGGGTTTTTCATTGCTGTGTAGACATATCCACTATGTCCTTATCAGCCTAATTTAGGAAGTGACTCAGACTAAGGAGAAAAATGAACAGTGAAAGAGACTGATGGAAGTGGGGTAAAGAGTCAAAGGTAATAATAATAGACAGGCCAGGGAAATGCATGTGAACATTTAAGTTTAGCTCCAAGTGATTTAAAAAAAGGAACCCACATGTAAGGCCTTGGCTTTAGCCTGTCCTCTGGAGATAATTCTCCCTGTAAGTAGCAGCCTCAGAGAAGCACTCTGAATATGCAAGAGGGAGAAAGGACTTTCCCTTGTATGTAATAACCTGGTAATGGTACTTAACTTACAAAGGGAGTGGATTTTACAGTAAACGAGGCATATGCATTTCCCAATATATAGAGTAGTATTGTCAGATGACATCTGTGTTTAAAAAGTGTACTTTATTTGAAAGAATGTTTGCCTAAAGTCCTTTCACTTATGTACTTTTCCCAGACAAGTGCAAATCTGTTCCTAAATGTTTTCAGAAATTGACAGCAATGATCAGAGAGCCTGAAGCCCCAGCCTGTTACATCTCAGGAGTCCAGTAAAACTTGGACAGAGTATTAAACTCTGTTGATCAGAGGCTAGAATCCATTTCTACTCTGCAGGTTTAGGACAGAAAGATATTCCAAATCTTCTCTTTACAGCTGATACTAGGTTTTGCTCCCAACATTTTGTTAAGAGTTTCAATGTCAGAGTCCAATAACCAGGGGCAGACACAAAATGCAATGTTTGATTTCTGCGGGATTAAACTTCAGGGGTCCTCTACAGTTTGTTCAAAGGAGCAAGATGCGTTATCCTACAATTGGCATCCCAGCATGCTTTACAGGTGGAGGACCAGATATAATTCCATGCCTTTTCCTTAGAGGCGATGTTCTTGCTCAAACAAACTTTGACTTCAAGGTCTAATGACCAATTGTAGATATATGCTCTGTGTTTTCTGAAGGCTTATTTTAAACCACTTAGGTATTAGATTATTTTGGTCATTTGAGATGTGTCTCATAAACCCTATGTAGTGGGTTTTTTTTTTTTTTTTTTTTACTTCTCTAGCACCCATCATGTGCCAAGTGCTGTCCAAATACATACGAAGATACTCCCTGCCCAAAAGATCTTACACTAAGACAGATCCAGGTTGTGGGGAAAAGAAATACTAACATACAAACAAACTTTCATTTAAATAGGAATCTGTCACATATTTAATAAAACAAAGCTAACTGTCCCTCTACCCAGCCATTAGTGGGCTTAAAGGGGGAGGGGTGGGCATCATGGCAGTAGAAGATCTTAGGAGAGATTTAAATCTTTAAGACTGGTTGGAATTCCAGAATTTTCTTCTTGCTATTTTTATAGAAGGCTTATTCAAAATACTGTAGTTACAAAAAAGTTACCTTGATTAAATTTTCAAAATTCTGTGATACTTATTCCAAGATTTAAGATATGCCTTGCTACATGGCTTGAGTTAATCCTTCTATATTGAAGGTAAATGTTAGCCTCCTATGATCCTGATCTTTGGGATGCCATCTTGACCACAGTGGTATAGCTTCATGCATCTCTTGTACCCTAACAGTCTGTGATGGTATCAACATTTGGGTTTGTTCGAGACATACACTGGGTAATTTTAAACTCCGCCAATCTGTTTAGTTTGGCACAGAGAAGACTAAGGGGTGACTCCATCACATTTCATAAATATCTATCCAGGGAATAAAACTTTGATAATGGGCTCTTCAACATAGTAAAAGGGCTAACACGATCAGGGCTAGACATGAAGCTAGACAAATTCAGCCAAGAAATAGGGCACACTTTTAAAAAAAAAAATACAGTGTGTGTAAAAATAACCATTGGACAATTTACCAAGGGTTATGGTGGATGCTTAGTGTCTGGCAATTTTAAAATCAAGATTGGATGTTTTTCTAAAAGATCTGCTTTAGTTCAAATAAGAACTAATACAGCCCAGTCCAATGGCCTATGTTATATTGTACAAGAGGTCAGACGGTTCTTACCAGCCTTATAAGCTATGATTTTCTTCAATTGCAAGAATCTTAGTTTTCTATTCTATGCCTTTTGTTATCCAAAACAATCTCAAGATTGAGGTTTCTTATTATTTAAAGAAGGTAGATGGACTATCCAAGGATAACCTACGGAACAAGTAATGACATTTAGGAGCTAGCTATTTTAATTGCACTTTACCCCAAAGACTGAGGATTTGCAGATTCTACCATGTCCTCTTTTGTATTCCACAAGTGGGCCAAAGTTACCACCATATTCAAGCCAGGTTTCACATTTATTGCTAGTGATAAATGTTTTCATTTTTTCCCATTGAAGCGCCACATATTACTTGAAACAACATTGAGGAACAATATTTTAAAATTCAAATAATCTGTTTCAAACCAATTTATTTTGTGATGTCTTGTTACGATGGTGGCAGAATTGTAGGCATTGTTGTGTTAGGATTCCTTACAAACACTAGTTTGTACTAATCATTTATGGCAATCAGCTCCAATGGTAATGGCTTCTATCTCGTTTTTTTGTCACAAATGGTGGTACTTAAGGTCCTGAAATCAATGAAAAGATTAGTTGATTTCAGCCGTCTTTGGACAAGCTCCTGGGTGCTCACAAGCAAAATGGAATGGGTACAGAGAACAGCCATGTTAAGAAGTAAGGAAAAAGCATGCCATTTAATAACATTTCATGAACACATCCATTAGCCCTAATAAGTTTTTTGAATTTTAGACTGCATCATTAAAGGCATAGCCACACCCCTGGAAGTTACAAATGGAAGAGACCTATTGGGTCACCCCATCAATATGCCGGCTGGATTTTCCCTACAATACATTTGCCATCATTTGGTGAAGTCTGCTGGGGACATTTCAAAGTAATGAGCCTTCCACTATCTCCCTATGGAAACTTTTCTACTCTAATGCATCTCAGTGTCAGGACCTTTCCCCCTGCTATTAAGCCACATTTTACCATCTCAATTTCATGTAATTATTCCTAGTATGTATTGTAGGTAAATCCATTTAGACTAGTCACAAGCCTTTGACATTAAGGGAGATGGCAGCAACTTAATCATTAACATCATTCGTCTCCCCCAATATGTGAAATACTCATTGGGTTCTCAGTTGTGTCTTCCACTGACATTAAGTCAACCTGATACAGATTTCAAGTAGCAATAATTTGGGGCCCAATTTTACTATCCTTACTCATGTTGAATGGTACCTTACTCCTTGAATAATTCCATTTAATTCAGTAGTACTTTTCCTCATACATAAATGCTAGGTAATATTACTAAGGAATGCAGAACAAGGCCCTAAATAAATAATCCATAGGCTAGCCTTTGAAAATGGAGGGGAAGGAGGTTCTATCTGTTTAAAAAAAAGTAGTTGATTTTCATTTGACATTATATTTGCTCATATAGCACTGCCTTATGGTTGCAAATGATCAGTCCTGACAGTGCAGTACACCTGAACATTGTCAAAACAATCCTCCTCAAGCACAGTGTTGTTATAGTGATGTTCTTGCAATTGTTACAGACAATTGTTTTCTCTTATTTGCAAAGGAAGTGACAGGCCAGTATTTCCACACCATTAATATTCTCCCCTCTAGCAGTATATTCTGTGCAGCATGGATCTTTCCTTATTCTAGGATCTAAAGACACAAGTTCTCATACTTCATCCAACAGTGTGACAGATTTTATCCAGCCCCAGCAAAAACATTCTGTACTGTATGACAACAGGGATTGGCTACAGGGATTCTCTTTCCTTATTATGTTGATTAGACCTCTCCTGCCAGATGCTGACAGACTTCATTTAGTAAGTCCATAAAGGTTTCATTATAAAAATGGGAGAGTTATATTTATCATGGAACTCCCTGTAAATATCCACCAAGCCAGTTCATTGTCCACCTTTAAATCCCTCCTTAAAAGCTTTCCTTTATAATTATGTATATATAAAAAGAAAAAACACCACAAAACAAAAACTTGACAATGATTAGGCTGCTGGTGAACCGAGACCACTGCTGATCATGCTGACCAATTTTGTCTCATTGTTCCCATCTGTATCTATTAGTTGTCTCTTTTCTTCAATTGAAAGCTCTTCGAGGTAGGGACTTGTTTCATTCTATGTCTGTACAGCACCCAGCACAATGGGATCTTAGTCTACAACTGGAACTGCTAGATGCTATGACAAATGTCTATTTTCTCTATTCCATGTGGTTAGTTAATAAGAAGCTTTTTATATATTACAATAGGACTTGTAGTATCCATAGACTTAGACTAAGCACAGGGTCTCAATGACGTAAGCACTGGTATATACACATGTATAATATAGTCCTTACCCTGAAGAGTTTAAAGTCTAAACAAATAGACAAGGAAAATAAAGGTTAGGAAAGAGGAAGAATTACCCCCTTTTACAGATGGAGAATTGAAATAGAGAGAGAGTAAGTGACTTGTGCAAGGTTAATATAAGTCACTTCAGTTAATATATTCAGAGGGTATCTGATTTCAGACAGACAGTTGACTCTAACTAGAGTGTCCCTGGTATTTTCATATTCTGCAGTTCTGCTTGTTTACACTAAGATCTCTTCTGATAGTATGACAGGACTGGGTCTGCAGTCTCTCTGGTAAAGTTCATTTAGACATCTATCCCATGATTACTGCAAAGCTGATATAGAATCATAGGATTGGAAGGGACCTCAAGAGGTCTTCTAGTCCAGTCCTCTGCACTGAAGGCAAGAGTGAGTACTATCTAGACCATCTCTCACAGGTGATTATCTAACCTGCTCTTAAAAAAAAAAAAAAAAAAGAAAAAGAAAACCAACCCAATGATGGAGATTCCACAACCTCCCTAGGCAATTTATTCCAGTGCTTAACTAGTCTGACAGTTAGGAAGTTTTTCCTAATGTCCAACCTAAATTGCCCTTGCTGCAATTTAAGCCCATTGCTTCTTGTCCTATCCTCAGAGGTTAAGGAGAACAAATTTACCTCCCAACTCCTTGTATCAACCTTTTATGTACTTTAAAACAGTTACATCTCCCTTCAGTCTTCTCCAGACTAAACAAACCCAATCTTCCCTCATAGGTAATGTTTTCTAGAGCTGTAATCAGTTTTGTTGCTCTTTTCTAGAGTTTCTCCAATGTGTCCACCTCTTTCCTGAAATGTGGCACCCAGAAGTGGACACAGTACTCCAGCTGAGACCTAATCAGCGTGGAGTAAGATGGAAGAATTATTTCTCGTGTCTTGCTTACAACACTCCTGCAAATACATCAATCATAGAATGATATTTGCTTTTTTTTTTTTTTAATAAATAATAATGTTGACTCATATTTAGCTTGTGATCCACTATGACCCCCAGATCCCTTTCTTCAGCACTCCTTCCTAGGCAGTCTCTTCCCATTCTGTATATGTGCAACTGATTGTTCTTTCCTAGGTGGAGTACTTTTGCATTTCATCCTATTTACTTCGGACCATTTCTCCAGATGATTTTGAGTTTTAATACTACCCTCCAAAGCACTTGCAACCCCTTCCGGCTTGGTATCTAGGACGTTCCCCTCTGGTGTTATCCAGACCGGTGATCTGCTAGGCCACTCCAATCCTTGACTCTGGGAGCCAGCCTTACCCTGCTCTGCTGTGAGAGCCCCCACTCCTGGGCTGTTCACACACAGCCTCTGGCATATAAGCTACTCCTTGGATTGTGCAACCAAATGACACTAGCCAATATCTCCAGTCCCAGACACAATCCTAGGAACCTCTGTCTTGCACTGTCCAATTATGCCCACTGGATGCTGCAAGCTTATATGAGTTCATCAATTTAACAAAGAAATTGATATGTACCAGGCTTGTTATCCCAAGGGGAGTCTCTGACATGGTTCAAACTAAATTCACTACTCCAGGTAGACTAAACAGATTCGTTAACTACAAAGATTTTAATTATTATAAGTCAAAACATAACAAATCCGATTTGGTCATATGAAATAAAACCCAAATGCATTCTAAGCTGATCTTCACACTTTCAATGCCCTTACAAACTTAGATGCTTCTCACCACAGGCTGGCTGGTTGCCCTTCAGCCAGGTTCTCCCCTTTGATCAGCGCTTCAGTTGCTTGGTGGGGATGGTTGTAGATGTAGGTGGAAAAGAGAGGAAGAGCATGGCAAACATCTCTCCCTTTTATCATGTCCTTTCTTCCCTCTTGGCTTTGTGCCCCCCCCCCTTCAGAGTCAGGTTGGCATAACCCCATCACAGTTCCAAACTGACTAAAGGAAGGGGGTGACTCACTCAAGAGTCAAACAGATCCTTTGCTGTTGCCTAGGCTAGCGCCCTTTGTTCCTGTGAAGCTGGGCTGGGTTTGTCCCATACATGCCCTGATGAAGTGTGAACTACCCCTCTGCTTCTGGAGAGTTTTTGCCTGGGCTTGCTTTAAGCCATGAGGACACATTTTCAGCCTCAACTATATACATGAAATTACAGCCTATAACATTACATTACCATAACAACAATGCTCAGTGCATCATGAGCCTTCCGAAGACACCTGACATGACAAACTTTGCATTAGATACCACACAATCATATTATAAGGATGAAACATGGAGGTGCTGGGTGTTCCCCCGAGGTACAGAATGTCACGGTATCATCCGCAAATTTTATAAGTGTACCCTCTATGCCATTATCTAAATCATTGATGAAGCCATTGAACAGAACCGGACCCAGAACCAATTCCTGCAGCAGCCCACTCGTTATGTCCTTCCTGCTTGACTGTGAACCACTGATGACTACTCTCTGGGAATGGTTTTCCAACCAGTTATGCACCCACCTTACAGTAGCTCCATCTATTTTGTATTTCCCTAGTTTGTTTATAAGAGGGTCATGAAAGACAGTACCAAAAGCCTTACTAAAGTCAAGATCTAGCGCATCTACAGCTTCCCCCATAATCCACATGTCTTGTTACCCTGTCAAAGAAAGCTATTAGGTTGGTTTGACAAGATTTGTTCTTGACAAATCCACGCTGAAAGTTAATTATTACCTTATCTTCTTCTAGGGGTTTTCAAATTGATTGTTTATTTGCTCCATTATCTTTCTGGGTACGGAAGTTAAGTTGACTGCTCTGTATTTCCCCAGGTTGTCCCTATTCCCCTTTTTATAGATTCGCACTATTTTTGACCTTTTCCAGTCCTCTGGAATCTCTCCTGTATACCGTGCCTTTTCAAAGATATTCGTTAATGACTCTGATATCTCCTCAGTCAAATCCTTGAGTATTTTAGGAGGTATTTCATCAAGCCCCATTGACTTGAAACATCTAACTTGTCTAAGTAATTTTTAATTTGTTCTTTCCCCATTTTAGCCTCTGAGCCTACCACATTTTCACTGGCATTCACGATGTTAGATGTTCAATCGCTACTAACCTTTCTGGTGAAAAACAAAAAAAAGAGTCATTTAGTACTTCTGTCATTTCCATATTCTGTTATTGTTTTTCCTCCCCTCATTAAGTAATGGGACTATCCTGTCCTTGGTCTTCCTCTGGTTTCTAATGTATTTGAGCAAGGTTTTCTTATTACCTTTATGTTCATAGCTAGTTTATTCTAATTTTATCCCTACATAATTGTTTTATTTGTAATTTGACCTAGTTTCCACTTTTTGTAGGACTCTTTTGAGTTTCAGACATTGAAGAGCTCCTGATTAAGCCAGGGTGGTCTCCTGCCATACTTCCAATCTTTCCTACGCAGTGGGATAGTTTGCTCTTCTGCTCTTAATAACGTCTCTTTGAAAAATTTCAAACTCTCTTGAACGGTTTTTCCCCTTAGACTTGCTTCCCATGGTATTTTACCTACCAACTTCCTGCATTTAACTAAAGTCTGCCTCCTTGAAATCCATCATCTTTATTGTGCTCTTTTCCCTCCTACCATTCCTTAGAATCACGAACTCTACCATTTCATGATCCCTTTCACCCAAGCTGTCTTCCACTTTCAAATTCTCAACCAGTTCCTCCCATTTGTCCAAAAAACAAATCTAGAACAGCCTCTCCCCACGTAGCTTGCTCCACCTTCTGAACTAAAAAATGTTCCCCAATACATTCCAAGAGCTTGTTGGATAATCTGTGTCCTGCTGTGTTATTTTCCCAACAGATGTCTAGGTAGTTGAAGTCCTGTGCTTTTGAGGGTTGTTTGTTTCCTTGTTTGTTTTTTAAATAAAG
Source organism: Trachemys scripta elegans (assembly GCF_013100865.1). Lineage (NCBI taxonomy): Eukaryota > Metazoa > Chordata > Testudines > Emydidae > Trachemys > Trachemys scripta. Next base: position 130,922,511 of record NC_048302.1, read on the forward strand.
AAAAAGCCTCATCCACTTACTTCTTCCTGGTTAGATGCTTTGTAGTAGACCCCTTCCATGAAATCACCCTTGTTTTTTTTATTCCACAACTCATCTTTTAATGCAAGACATCACAAACTAAATTCTGCTGAGGGGGAAAGATCCTGGGAAGTGGATCATTCCACAGGCAAGAAGGGCAGCAGAGATCAGTCCAGTCCCCTGCTTCATAGCAATTAGCTTCCAGAGGTCAGCATTTCACAAACCTGGTACATTCAATAGCTATCTCCTTCTTCTACTAGGGGTAGCGTCTGGCACAGTTTGATAATTCAAGGTCTCTTGTTCCTATTGTCAAATGAGCTTCTTAGCCGTTGACCAGTTTGAAGCTACTGAGAATATCACTTTACTAGCCCCTTCTGGGTCAGAGTTATCTGCAAAGTGTATACCAATATCATCTTTCTGTGGCTGCAGATAGACTGAAACAATAGCTCTGAAGGGGTGTTGACCAGCAGAAAAGGATTTATTTTTGCAGAAACATAATTTGCTTAGTAACTATTGCAAGGGAAGAAGTTGTCGGGGGAGGGAGAAATCTCTGATCAACTCAAAAATGGGAAAGTAACTAGAGGGGATAACGTTACTTGAGATGATTAAAGCAAGTGGTTAAAGAGCCTCCAGACTTTCCTCTGGTTTTTGGATACAATGTGGAATGATGAAAGGGAACCCAGCCCTATGGAAGAGAGGCCTTACAGTAAAATTGCCAAAGAAGGATGACTTTACCAATCACAATAACTGGAGAGGAATCACATTACTCAGAGCCTGGAAGAATCATGTGCAACATAATCCTGAGTATATCAAGAAAGAATTAGATCGCCAATTTAGGTAGGAACTATTATAGTTGGACCTAGTAAAGAAGGAGACAAAGGGAGCAGATAGATACACAGCTGTATACTGTGGTGTTCTCTGGCAACAAAAACTAACACACTGGAGAGGGGTGAGGGGCAGAAAGGGACAGGACATTACAGGAACAAAAGGGTTTTAGACAACCGAGATCACATGCAGACCATTCTGTGTTATAACAATATCTGAGAACAAAAGTGTGGAATAGCAAGTAACTCTTGATTTTTTTTTTGTTTTGGTAGATTTCCAGAAGGTTTTTGACAATCTACACAGACAGTCCTTACAAAACTAGGGCTTATTATGGAATACCAGCAAAAATAAGGAGAATCAAGGTACTATATGATGGACTGTCCACTTGGCACTGAGATGATGGCAACATTTGCCAGTGGTTTGCAGGGAAAACTAATGTAAAGCAAGGATGTATTATGCTCTCAATGTTGTTTGCACTGGTCATTGACTAAGTCATGGGGAAGTTAAACTCAGAAGACAATTGATAACTGGATTACCTTGTTTTTGCTATCAGAGGGGTAGCCGTGTTAGTCTGAATCTGTAAAAAGCAACAGAGGGTCCTGTGGCACCTTTGAGACTAACAGAAGTATTGGGAGCATAAGCTTTCGTGGGTAAGAACCTCACTTCTTCAGATGCAAGTAATGGAAATCTCTAGAGGCAGGTATATATCAGTGTGGAGATAATGAGGTTAGTTCAATCAGGGAGGGTGAGGTGCTCTAGCAGTTGAGGTGTGAACACCAAGGGAGGAGAAACTGCTTCTGTAGTTGGATAGCCATTCACAGTCTTTGTTTAATCCTGATCTGATGGTGTCAAATTTGCAAATGAACTGGAGCTCAGCAGTTTCTCTTTGGAGTCTGGTCCTGAAGTTTTTTTGCTGTAAGATGGCAACCTTTACATCTGCTATTGTGTGGCCAGGGAGGTTGAAGTGTTCTCCTACAGGTTTTTGTATATTGCCATTCCTGATATCTGACTTGTGTCCATTTATCCTCTTGCGTAGTGACTGTCCAGTTTGGCCAATGTACATAGCAGAGGGGCATTGCTGGCATATATAACATTAGTGGACGTGCAGGTGAATGAGCCGGTGATGTTGTAGCTGATCTGGTTAGGTCCAGTGATGGTGTTGCTGGTGTAGATATGTGGGCAGAGTTGGCATCGAGGTTTGTTGCATGGGTTGGTTCCTGAGTTAGAGTTGTTATGGTGCGGTGCGTGGTTGCTGGTGAGAATATGCTTAAGGTTGGCAGGTTGTCTGTGGGCGAGGACTGGCCTGCCTCCCAAGGTCTGTGAAAGTGAGGGATCATTGTCCAGGATGGGTTGTAGATCACTGATGATGCGTTGGAGAGGTTTAAGCTGAGGACTGTAGGTGATGGCCAGTGGAGTTCTGTTGGTTTCTCTTCTGGGCCTGTCTTGTAGCAGGAGGTTTCTGGGTACACGTCTGGCTCTGTTGATTTGTTTCTTTATTTCCTTGTGTGGGTATCGTAGTTTTGAGAATGCTTGGTGAAGATCTTGTAGGTGTTGGTCTCTGTCTGAGGGGTTGGAGCAGATGCGATTGTACCTCAGTGCTTGGCTGTAGACGATGGATCGTGTGGTGTGACCGGGGTGGAAGTTGGAGGTATGAAGGTAGGCGTAGCGGTCGGTTGGTTTTCGGTATAGGGTGGTGTTAATGTGGCCATCGCTTATTTGTATGGTGGTGTCCAGGAAGTGGACCTCCTATGTAGATTGGTCCAGGCTGAGGTTGATGGTGGGGTGGAAGCTGTTGAAAGCATGGTGGAATTCTTCCAGGGCCTCCTTCCCATGGGTCCAGATGATGAAGATGTCATCAATATAGCGTAGGTAGAGAAGGGGCATGAGTGGACGGGAGCTGAGGAAGCGTTGTTCCAGGTCAGCCATAAAAATGTTGGCATATTGTGGGGCCATGCGGGTGCCTATAGCGGTGCCACTGGTCTGGAGGTATATATTGTCACCAAATTTGAAATAATTGTGCGTGAGGATAAAGTCACAGAGCTCAGCAATAAGTTGTGCTGTGTCATCATCAGGGATACTGTTCCTGACAGCTTGTATTCCATCTGTATGTGGGATGTTAGTGTAGAGAGCCTCTACATCCATGGTGGCTAGGATGGTGTTTTCTGGGAGGTCACCAATGCATTGTAGTTTCCTCAGGAAATCTGTGGTGTCACGGAGATAGCTGGGAGTGCTGGTGGCGTAGGGTCTGAGTAGGGAGTCCACATATCCAGACAGTCCTTCAGTGAGAGTGCCAATGCCCGAGATGATGGGGCGTCCAGGATATCCAGGTTTTTGCTGACATTTTCCTGCTAAGTCCAACACATGGAAGAAAGGACCCATCAAAAACAAGATGACAAAAATATATGGCTAGCCTATCAGAGTCCCAAAAGCAGCTTCAGAGTGGATAAGAATGGCCGAACTGGGTCAGACCAAAGATCCATCCAGCCCAGAATCCTGTCTACCGACAGTGACCAATGCCAGGCGTCCCAGAGGGAGTGAACCTAACAGGTAATGATCAAGTGATCTCTCTCCTGCAATCCATCTCCACCCTCTGACAAACAGAGGCTAGGGACACCATTCCTTACCCATCCTGGCTAATAGCCATTAATGGACTTAACCTCCATTAATTTATCTAATTCTCTTTTAAACCCTGTTATAGTCCTAGCCTTCACAACCTCCTCAGACAAGGAGTTCCACAGGTTGACTGTGCACTGTGTGAAGAAGAACTTCCCTTTATTTGATTTAAACCTGCTGCCCATTAATTTCATTTGGTGGCCCCTAGTTCTTTTATTATGGGAACAAGTAATTAACTTTTCCTTATTCACTTTCTCCACACCACTCATGATTTTATGTACCTCTATCATATCTCCCCTTAGTCTCCTCTTTTCCAAGCTGAAAAGTCTTAGCGTCTTTAATCTCTCCTCATATGGGACAGTTCCAAACCCCTAATCATTTTAGTTGCCCTTCTCTGAACCTTTTCTAATACCAGTATATCTTTTTTGAGACAAGGGGACCACATCTGTACGCAGTATTCAAGAGGTGAGCGTACCATGGATTTATATAAGGGCAATAAGATATTCTCCATCTTATTCTCTAGTCCTTTTTTAATGATTCCTAACATCCTGTTTGCTTTTTTGACTGCCACTGCACACTGCGTGGATGTCTTCCAGAGCAGAGTACCGGTGAGTGGGGAAGGTATGGATGAGAGCAGGTGGTCTCTCCACACCAGGCCTATGATGAGAGTCAAGAAGGTTCCCTTTGCAGCGAACACCACTTGCGATTATCTGCAGGTCTGCAGCCTCTTATCTACTCTCAACTGCTGGGAGAATGCCAAATCCATGTATTTTAAACTATTAACTATCCTCTAATGAAACCTACTAAGGTGGAAGATATTTGAATTGAACTTATGCCACCTTCCACCTTAAGCTCCTAAAATACTTCACAAAGTTTTAAGAAATAAGCTTCACAGCACTTCCAGGAGGTAGATAAGCATTGTTCCCCATTTGGCAAATGAATATTCTGAGACACTGAGACGTTGGGAGAGTTGCCAAAGGTCAAATATTTGGTCAGTGGCAGGGGAGGGAGTAAAACCCCAGGGGGGTTATCTTCAGTTTTGTAACCTTAGCTCACCATCTGGAAGAGCAAAAGTCATATTCTTTATGCATCATCCTGTTTGTCTGTGGATTGTAAATATTTGTCAAATATGCTTGGATTTCCATCAGAGAGAAGAGGATAGGATTAATGTTGATACCAGCATTCAATGAACTGGGGCTTCACCATCTATGAAGTTAGTAAGAGAACAAAACCTTCATATCATTTAGTTTTAAAATATTTCTTAAAAAACCTAGGATAATAAAAAATGAGATTTTGATGGAGAAGAACAATAGGTGGAGAACAGAAATATAAACAAGGGGCCCATAAGCACCATATTATGACTTATGACTGGGGAGAGGAAAGATGAATTTGCATAGGATTCCTATAGCTGACTAAATGAGGGACGCATTTATCTAGTGCTCTAGGCACAGAATAATGATTCTAGACATACTCAAACTCAGCCGGACAGAACAGTCCACTAATCTCTATATCTAGATAATAGCCCAAACAATCATGCACCCTGTTGTACACGCTTATGGCCAAATCCATAACAGAGAGGCTCCAAGCACCACAAAGGTGCCTTGTGGTGTTTCAAATGTCTTTGTCCTCAGTCCAGCAACGCCCTTCAGCACGTGGCTTCGCTGGTAATTATTCACATGCTTAACGTTAATCATGGGCTGACAGGCTTTGTTGGATCAGGGCTTTTTATTTCCATGACTTGGCTAGGAAGCCTTTAATAGGCAGAATTCTAAACTAACTTTTGTAACTGGATAAGTATTTCCTTATTCTCTCCGCTCTGATGACTGTAAACTGTCACTAACTTTCCCCCTCCCACAATAATGTCATGAAGATGTCAGATTTCCTGGTGAAGTATTTCACTTCTATAGATATATTCCAAATTCTGATTATTGGCTATTACAGGTCTCATAGTGGCAACAACATCAACAACAAAAAAACAAACAAACACAAACACTGTTAAGTCACTGTCCCTGCCTTTATTAGCATAGTTTCAATGAAGTTGGATGGTCTCCTGCAAAGTTTGTAATAATCCACAATAATAATGAATTAAGGTAGGCTACACTGTTAAGTGGTTTTGGTCCTACTGCAGTTACACACCCATCAGTGTGCATTCCACAGCCATTATGTATTCCACAGCCATTATGTAGTATAAATGTTGGCCATTTTTATTCTAGAGAACAACCAGTTTAGATCTGGGGCCAGTTCGTGACCTTCTCACAATGCCAACAGTTACTCACATGAGTAAGATGTTCCTAAGTGGCCTTTTCTAGCAGCAGGACATTTCCCATCAGATTACTCTGAATGCTGACTTATCCCATTTGCAAAATATCCCGCCATTAGCACGCTGTTCAATTACTCATCCATCTCTTCCTATGGATGATATTTAGTATTGCAAGCCGCTCCCATATCATACCAATAAGCCATTCAAATGCAATTTGTTCATAGGGTTTTCAGCCTCAGGAATTATTGGAGTTCATCTCAAATGTTCAAAATAGTGAACAAACTCAGAAGTAACATTTTATAATTGGCCAGGAGTTCAAAAATATCAAAGACGTGGAAGCAGATACATCTAAAACTTGGTGATCAAAAGAAGACTATGCCTCCAAAATGTATAGTTTTGGATGAAAGACGAATCTCGTATGCATAGCAAATGTGGCTGAAATTATAAACCAGAACAGGATTTGAAGTTGTAGAAACCCTAGAGGAATCTGAATTACAAAAAAAAAAAAAAAGTGTTTAATTTTGTTTTACAATGCTGTTAAACTTTTAATTATGTACCAATAATACTTTAAAGGAATCACCATAACAAAGAATGAAGAATGAAGATGGCCATTTCAATTTGGGAGGGGGAGGGGACCTTGCTATCATTCAGAAATGAATTAATGGATGAAATTTCAAGAGAAATGGAGATAATTAACTTTCTTTCTATCTTACAAGATTAGTGTGAGTCAAGAGAAATAGCTCATTCAGTGGAAATCATAAAAGCTTTAATAAGATTTTCATATTTGGGATTGTTCTCATGCTTTTTATTTTAGCCACAGCTAAGGGATCTTTATTGGGTTTTTGTGCACTTTGATCCTCAACATGAAACAAGAAAAAGAAGTCCATAAAACAAAAGCTTTGCTCACCAAGTAATAAAATGTGTCTGAACTCATGAGTTAGTCCCACGTGCTTGCAAATTACACTATGAGGACCTAAGTCAGTTAATTGATGAGTAATTACTTTTCTTTTAAATAGTGCTAGCAAAAAATCCACACAAGAGATGGAGAACGTGATGGATAGTGTTTGCTGGTGGTGTTGACTAGTGGTTAAGGCCTGTGTTTGTCATGACTCTAATCTTTTCCCTGGGCCACTGTTCACTCTGTGGTGTTCTGAGAGCTGTTTGGGGCAAGGATCCTCTTTGTCCTCTGTTTATATAGCACCCAGTACAGTAAGGTCCTAGTCCATGAAGAGCGTATTTCAATAATGCAAATAATTATCTAAATCTGAACTTCCTCCAAGTTGAAATGGTCCAGTTCCAAGAATCTGGCTCAGGCCCATGTCTACATAGGTATGTGTCACACTCGGTATCTGAACATCTCTCTTCATTTCCCAATGGCTGTGGGGTAAGTTATTGTACATGAAGAACCTTAACATCTTCCTCTTCTCCCTCCTGGTGTTAAGATTCTCTGTTCCTAGGTATAGTTGGTTTTGCCATAGCAGAATGGTCTTTCCAGAAGTTGCCAGGTGCAAGGTAAGAGAATGTGACTGCAACAGCTACAAAGGAAGGGATGGTATAATGGAGAAAGACCCAGCATCAAGGGCCAGTGAAAGCCTTAATAAGGTTATTTAGACTAGTTCAGACTGCACTCCAGCAATTTCACTGGTAAGGAGCTGGTGTGGGGCACATGTTGTAATAACTGGGCCTACATATTTACCCTAATTGTAAACTCAATTGTGAGCTTCCACTCACTTCTCACTAAGTGTCATGATAACAAATGTTCATGGGAGAAGGTGAAAAAAAAAAAAAGGAGACAGACTGGATTAGTACAAACAAAGAAGCCTACTGATTTCATTCAAGGAATGTGTGACGATCATGCCAGGGAAACAAAGAAAGTGTAGAACCCCAAATCAATGAACCAAAAATTCGGGTGTCAGAAATTCAGTCTAATTGGTGGATTAAAATAGTGAGAGGAGAGGCTATTCCACTCATCACTACCTCCTGGGTTCTTAAAGAAACTGGGTGGGAAGTGGGGGAGAAGAGAGGGAAATTAGCTAAAGAAGCTGATATCTGCCAGCAACCCAAGGAGCAAGCTTTACCATCATGGCTTCTACCACCGCAGTCTCCCGAGACCCCACTATCTCTTATCTACCATGTCTGTTGGGCCTTCGAGATGTCTTGACCAGACCTGGCCAGAGAGGGGACCTCAGATGACATTGGTGAAATCCCAGTCACCTTCTGGGATGAGAGACTTTGTCACCTCCTCCCATCACCCTGTGGTTTTTTTCTTCCCTACATTTTTTTTTTTAAATCTATACCTCTCTTTTTGCCTTCTATCCAATAGGAGTCTGGCTTAGTCAGCCAAGACAGTGTATTTTGTGACACTGCTATAACTCGGACGAAAGGAAATTAAAAAAACAAACAAACAATGCCCTAAGTGGCCTGATGCTGGTTCAAGTTGTCAGGTTTTTGGAATGGTAAATAGGACTGTGTGCCAGGCCTGTGTTTCTCCAGAAGTGAGATTGCAAATAAGAGGCAACACCAAGAACAAAAGCTGCATTGTCTCTCGCTGTTGCTCTTTTCTTTCCACTTTTATGTTCATCTTGTGGTATCATTTAGGGAAACAGGATCAGACTTCAACAAATAGCAACAGCAGCAGCTCCATCTGATTTCTGCCAAATTATTCTCTTCCCCGACTACCCAATAAAAAGATTGCCATCTTTAATACCATTTAAAAAACTGTCAAAAAGGTTCCCTTATAAACTTTCCCCAGCTAGAGAAAAAGGAAACAAGAAATTTTATTAAAATAAAAGCATTACATTTCAAGTGCTTTGACTCTTTCCTTAGCTGTATCTTTATTAAAAATCTTTTAGTAATGTACTTGCCATTACTAAGCAGGCTATGGTCTCTGTATACTAGACCGTGAACCTTGTTTGAAGTCGGACAGTAACACGGTCACGTTAACACCTTCAACTCTTTGGGCCCCACATCTTCCATCTACATTAATAGAACAGATCTTTTGCTAAGAAGAAGTTTCCTCTCATCTCAGCAGTTCCAAGTCCTGCTCAGGCTGTTGTGTCAAATGGATCACATGACTTCACTTTCCTGGGAGCAGTTGCCTCTCCATGTTTGTCCTTCCAATAAACTCCAGTGTGTGCTAATGGAGACTGCTGCTCCCCAGGCACTCCAAGCAGAGGAACGTAAAGGAATAAGGATAAAACATGAAGGTGCCGCATGGGGTGTGTGAGACAGATCTCTTTCATGCTTTGTTCCTATGGCATTTGCACCAGAAAAAGATTCCCAGCAGAAATAGTACTACCACTGTAGGAAGCCAGCCTCTAGAAGGTTCACAGGAATAGCTCTTCCTTCAGATACCTCACTTTTAGGGTCTCCATTCCTGCCATTCATTCTCCTGAAAACCCTCTTCCCACCAACCCCAGTTTTCCAAATCAATATATTGGTGTTACAGTAGCATCTTCATGCCAGAACCAAGACCAGAGGCCCATTGCGTAGGCTACTGCAGATAATCCCTGCTCTATTCCTGGGGGAATTCTGCACCACTGCATATGTGCAAAATTCATGTCCCCCGCAAATTTCTTTGCTTCCCCGCAGAAACATGACTTTCTGACAGGGAAGTAAAGAGAAGCTGTAAGAGCAGTTACACCCCACTCCCTAGCTGTGCAGATACATCATTTCAGGCACCTAGAGCAGCCGGCAGAGAGGTAAGTCACTGCAGGGCTGGGGATACCTCAGCCAGTGGCTCCTACCCTGAGCTGGGATCAGCTGCTAGTTCTGGCTGGGCTGGAGGCAGGAGATGATGAGACTTCCTCTTCCCCTGCAAGGAGTGGCTGGGACTGTCAGACCCACCCCCAGAAGCCTCCCCCAGCTGCAGGAAGCTTAGCATCCTCCGCTGTTTCCTGCCCCCATCGCTCCTCAGCTGTGGGGGGAGAGTCACTGTATGGGGAGATGTTCCCCCATCCGCCCAACCCTCATGCATCCAGACCTCCCATACCTACCCCCACCAAGCCTCACCCTGTACAGCCAGAACCCCCTTAAGCCCTCCATACCAAAACCCCACCCCACTGAAGCTCAACCCCTGCACCCGGAGCACCCTGCACCCAGACTCCCTGCCTCCAGACCCCCACCCCTGCACCTAAACTCCCACCCTGATGAGCCCCCACCCCCCTAGATCCCCACATCCAGACCCCCCAAATAGCTGCACCCAGGACTCCACCCATCAAGCCCCACTCCCCCAGCACCCAGACAGCCCCCCTCCCCTGCTGAGACCTCCACACCCAGACCCCTCAACTGAGTCCCAACCACTTCCACCTGGAAACCCCTGCAGAGTCCCATTGCCCCTGCACCAGGAACCCTTCCCCCCATAAGCCTCTGTGCATCCAGATCTCCCCACACCTAGACCCCACACTGAGCTGCCTGCACCCATTTTGTCCCACACAGAATGCTCTCACCACACACCTGGATCCCCCTCTACACTGCCTGGTTGAGCCTGCCTGCCTCACACAAGGCACAGAGGGGCAGGGCCCCAGGGTGTTTCTCAGGGTCGGGTGCAGACTCAGCACTGAGTGTGTCCTGGGGGTGGGGAGGCTGGAGAGTGACCATGCTGGAGCCTCTGCACTTATTCATTCTGCAAATTTTATTTGTCAATTTTAAACTATTTTGCACAGAATGCCCTCAGGAGTACTGCTCCAAAGATATTTCATTCTAGGTAGCCATGACAAAGCAGCTACTATCATTTCCAGTTTATATATGGGGAAATTAAGGTTAGCTCATTTGTTCAGGGCCATGTAGGAAGTTTGTGGCAAATCCAGAACTTGAACTGTCTAGAATCCCATACCAGTGATATAACCGTAGGAACACTCTTTTCATTTATAACTCTCTAGAAAGAGCACCTTACCACAGATCTATTGCTGATTAAAAGCACACAATAGAATCTGGTTCTGCTAGAGGTTCCGAACATTAAAATCCACAGGTAAAACAAACTGACAGGATGGGTTTTTCTCCAAAGCTGTAAATAGAAAGGGAATCACCTGTTCACCAAAACACGTGGCAAGAGTCAGGATCTCAAATGCACTTGGCATTCAAAGTAGACAATCATTTAGCTTTAATTACAGAGGTCAGCCTGGGAGAGCAAAGCAAAAGCAGGAAAAAATAAATAAAAAAAAAAAGCTACATTGAACTAATTGTATTGTTTTTAAGCTGTTAGGGAAATGTTAATGCATCTGGGTAACAGGCAGTCATGCTCTTGTAAATATGGCAAATTATTCTCATGCTAAGGGCAAGTATGACTTAAGAGAGAAATTGCAACTTGGCATGCAGAACAAGTGACAAAACTTGAGCAAAAAGCAATTAGTTGGTCAATTTATCAGTAAGTACATTCCTCTCCCGCAAAGGATAATTTATGGTCAAATTACATGAACTGTAAATTCAATTACCTTCCGAAGTATCATGGTCTATTATACACACTTTCCCAGAAGTTAAGGGAAACATCCAGCAATGCTGCATTTAGATAAATAGCGCTCTAATATTTTACCATGCTTCTAATTCATTTTTAAGACAGACATAAGAGCATAAAGAACAGCTTCCCAGTGCTAATGCAAATGAATAAACTAGGGTTCTTCTCTTGCAAGCTGATAAACGCAAGTGGACTTTGATGCCCCTGCAGTGTCCCATTGGCTTCACCTGCTCCAAACTTGGAGGTTACAGGCCAGTGTTCATAATTCTCCTACACCAAGACATGGCCTTTGATTCTGTGAATTTTGGAGTGTAAACAAAGGTCTTAGCTTCCTTCTGAAAACAGAAGGAGTTTCATTAACTTGAGTAGTTCTGGACCCATCTGAAACAAGTGAGGAGCTGGCCTCTTTCCTAGCAGAAGTTACTTTGAAAATGGAAACCGATCTACTATTTTGATTTATAAATCATACAGCTAGAGGTGGAATATTGTCACTGTTTACTCTTCACGTTCGTGGGTTATTCAAAAGACACCCTCCACAACAGGGGGGCAAACTTTTTGGCCTGAGGACCACATCGGGGTATGGAAATTGTATGGGGGGCCATGAATGCCCACAAAATTGGGGGTAGGGGTGTGGGAGGGGGTGTGGACTCTGGGCTGCGTCTGAGGTGTTTGGGGTGCAGGAGGGGGCTCTAGGCTGGGACCAATGGGTTTGGAGGGTGGGAGGGGGATCAGGGATGAGGGGCTTGAGGTACAAGAGAGGACTCTGGGCTCGGTTTGGAGGGTGGGAGCGAGATCAGGGCAGTGGCAGGGGATTGGGTCGCGGGGGTGCAGGCTCCAGTCAGCGCTTACCGCAAGCAATTCCTGGAAGCATGTCCCTTCTCTGGCTCCGAGGTGTGGCCAGGTGGCTCTGAGCACTGACCCATCCACAGGCACCACCCCTGCAGCTCCCACTGGGTGGGAGCCGTGGGAGCAGCACCTATGGACAGGGTGGCGTGCAGAGCCACCTGGCCGCACTTCCACATACTACGTAGGAGCCGGGGGGGGGGGGGGATCAATACAGAGGGGGGCCATGCCAACTTCTTCCTGGGAGCTGCGAGGCAAGCCCCCAACCCCGGTTCCCGGCTGGAGTGGAGGGCCATATTAAATGGTCTGATGGGCCAGATGTGGCCCGTAATTTGCCCCCTCCCTCCCACTCTATAATCACCCAACATTGGCTGTTCCAGTACCTGCCAGCAAGCACACAAGAATGGTCTTTCTCAAAAGTATTTTTAAACTTATTGACTTTGTCCCACCTGGAAAGAACACTAGATAAGCTGAAACTGCAACAGAGATCCAGATTACAGACATGCCAAAATTAGTGGGTGTTTGGATATAGGTGTTTTGGTAAGGGACACTAGAAAGACTCGGACCAAAATCAATCACTAAATTCAGAGAGGGACCCACATTTGGATTGCAGAGACCTCATTTAAAGATCACTGGTTAAGACTGTCGAACCAAGAACCTTTGTGCTTTCTCCCATGCTGCTCCTCACACTTGAGTGAGTTTTGTAACTCAATACAGGGATCTTCTCATCTTCCTTTAAAAATCTCCTTTGCCATGAGGTTTACAAAAACAAAAACAAAACAAAAAAACACCACACTTGACAATAGCTGGACTGTTGGTGTACTGAGACCACTGCCGATCATGCCAACTAATGTTTTATTGTTTCCTTGTACTCCAGCTGTCTGTATCCAGTCGTTGTCTCTTATACTTAAATAGTAAGCTCCTTCAGGCAGGGACCATTGTTTTGGGTTTGTACAATGCCTAGTGGAATGGGGTCTTAGTCCTTGACTGGGGCTTTTAGGTGCTACGATAATAAATAAATAATAAATCAAAGTTTGGGCACATTGGAAGTCATCTGTATGGAACTGAGAACACTGAGTTTTCAGTTAGTCTTAGAAACAAGCAAAGGTCAAGATCCATTTAGCCCATCGCTCCTGATAACTATGCAGCATTGAGAGCACATTCCCTCTTAACTCATGAGCATGACTGGGGCTACGTTTGAGCCAAGAGAGGTTCTGTACAAGATCTGTGGGCAACCGAAGCTGCCAGCTAAGTTAAGCACAGCCTGGAAAGGCCAGCCAGGAAACGTTACAGGGACAAAATGTTGCAATGGATATATCAGGGAGTCCAGCATGTGCCTGTGTAACCCACTCGGCAGTGGGTCTCCCCTCTGTACCCAGTCCACAAAGGCTTTGAGCCTGTTACAGCTCTCAACACGAGTGCTTGGCTTTTGAGGGCAAGCTATAGAAGCTCATGCTTCCTAGCAGGAGTGTCATAAGCTCCATTCGATTGGAGAGCCACTGAGCGAGGTATAAGGCTGGGCCAGTAATCCTCTCAAAGAGCCTGACTCTCAACTGATGGCTGTAACAGACTCATCTCCTCTGTGGATGGGACACTTACCATGGAGTGTCTGGGGTTACAGCTGGAAAACCCTTGAAGGAAATTAGGTGGGTGGCAGAACATGATCCATTAGCCCACAGGCTCTCTGTGAAAGCAAGCTAGTGACACGTGTCTGGTTTTAACCTACTTAGAACCAAATGATTCTATCCTATCTCTGGTGCAAGAGTACAGGAGCCTCCACTGCATTCTATTTCTGGCTCTGTAATCCCTATACTGGAGGGTCTATTTAAAGGTGCAGGCACCCTGTCTTTAGACTTGTCTGGCCAGAGCCTAGCATTCTGCTGGGATCATGTATTAGAATAGTAGAAACAATGGGCCATGTCTGAATCTTACCTATCTCAAGGTATTTAAATTCCAGGGGGAACAGATCCTCAGCTGGTGCAAGTGGGTGCAGCTCCATTGAAAGCAGCAAGAATCTGGCCCCAGTTGTAAGAGTAGGACAATTCAGGATGCGATTTTTAAACTTAGACATCGGCAATAACATCACTGATTTTAACTGTGCTGTACATGTGCCTCATTCACTTATTTATGGAATGGCTTATTGCTTTGCCTGTTCTATTGTAAACGCTAATCGAGACGTGCGGTCTGGCTCCCCAGCTCACCGAACCAGGTTGCTTTGGAACCTATATCAATACCAGCATTCAGAATCGCTAATAGGATCAGATTGCATCTTCCCTGCCTCAGCCTGGAGGCAGCGGTGCTGTAGAGAACGAACACAAACTGATGGCAGAAGGGCCAGCAGCTTGATGAGGGTCAAATCCCTTTCATAAAAATAACGGTCCTAAAAATAACAGAATGTGGCTGAACAGCTGAAATTCTGTCATCCACTTGACCACAGGGCAAACCAAAGCAACACCAGCAAACGTCACAGCCAAGAGTGGCCGGGATAGCCAGGAAGCAGGTAGAAAATTACTAGGCCCGGCCCTGAGGAATGTGAGCTGCAATGGCTCTTGCAGACTGCAGCAGTGGTAGGTGAGCTGATTTGATATCATTATGTTTGATCACACTGAGGAGTCTGTATCAATGTGTAAAGCACTAGCTGCTTCTCATGGCTCCAATTTGACTATGCTCATGTTGAAACCTCTGGAGAAACTTCCATGGACTACAGTCAATCCCCCAGGCTGTTATAGGTATATCTCCATATATATATTTATACAACTATCTCATATAACTGGAAGGGGCCCTGAAAGGTCATTGAGTCGAATCCAGCCCCCTGCCTTCACTAGCAGGACCAAGTACTGATTTTGCCCCAGATCCCTAAGTGGCTCCCTCAAGGATTGAGCTCACAACCCTGGGTTTAGCAGGCCAATGCTCAAACCACTGAGCTATCCCAGTTAGATCTGTTTATAGCTATAACTCTCGAGTGATGACACAGTAGAGACAAAAATATTCCATTAGCTTAACAGCTCCCAACCTCTGAGTATAACAGTGTCCTCCACGCATTGATTCTATTGCACAACTGCTCTGGGCGACTCCCATTAGATCTGTCTCTCCCAGTCTCTTTTGGACAAGGCTAAATCCTGAGTCGGAGGAAAGACAAGCAAAGCTGCAAGGAGCCTCCGAGAAAGGAATCATTTGCTTTCTTTGTTCAAGTTCTCTTCTCAGGACAACCATAGACACGATGTCATTAGGAATAAAGCCATATGAGTACTATTACTACTGATACTTAGATGTAGTCCAGCACCAGACCAGTTACCTGAAGATCTCAGATCACACTGCAAACATTCAGCACCACAACAGCCAGTCCCTTCCCTTGTTTCAGGGTCAGCCACAGGAGCTTGCTTCAATCTTGTAGCTCAGGTATCTTCCCCTCTCCCCTATAGGGCTCCTCCTTGCTTTGCAGGAGCCTCTCTGTTCCCCACAGGCATCTTCACTCCACTACCAAGAGAATGACTGCAGAGTGTCTTTCCCCCTGCAGTCCCTCAGACTTCACTGCCTCCTGCTACCTCCTGGCTCAGGACAGCCTGCCTCTGGCCCCAGACTTCATAGTCCCCCCAGGCTTCCTCCTGGCTTAGGATCCTCTGCTTCTGGCTCCAGGCCTCCTGGGCTTCTCTCAGGCTACATCTACACTACAGGGGTGGGGCCGATTTAAGATACGCGAATAGCGTAGCTGAATTCGACGTATTGGAGCCGACTTACCCCGCTGTAGGGACGGCAGCAAAATCGACCTCTGCGGCTTCCCGTCGACGGCGCTTACTCCCACCTCTGCTGGTGGAGTAAGAGCGCCGATTCGGGGATCGATTGTCGCATCCCAACGGGACACGATAAATCGATCCCCGAGAGGTCGATTTCTACCCGCCGATTCAGGCGGGTAGTGTAGACCCAACTTCAGTCTTTAGTCCCAGATGGGTAGCTGGGAATTTCCTCTTATTTCTCCTCCTTACTCTCCTTGGGCAGCTCTGTGCCCCGTCCTTAAATGAGCAGTCTGCTCCACCCCAGCTGGGTTTCATTGATCACAAGTCCTGCGTAACACCCCTCCAGGTGCCCCCCCCCATGAGCTGACTGGGTTCAGGCTCCTGTTAATCCTAGTTAACCAGTGTGGGGTTTATACACCCCACCACAAGGCACTAGAGTCTAAGATCAACTCAGCGAATATATTTACATTGAACAAACAGGAAAGTGAGGTCTGTACAAATATTCACAGAGGAACAGAGCTCCAGTCATTAGTGTTTTCTAAGCAATAACCCCCAGTTTGCCACCCTGAAGCATATGAAACAGCAACGGGACAACTTATGGCAAAAAAGGCTCAAAGAGAGATCCCTTTTAGGAGATGCAGCTTGTCAGCAACTCCGTGCAGTGGCTCTCAATGCAGGTGTTCACTGTTAATGAGTGAAGCAGGGCAGGGGGGAATATTTATTGGAGAATTCCACATTACCCCCACATGCTTTATTTTTATTTACAAGACAGTCAGCTAAGACACGGGCTTTATTTCTAGCAGGCTGTAACTGGAGTGCCATCAGTCCACTTTCATAATTTGCAGCTTTCCAAATGAAGTCACATCTGATGAAAGTTTAGCTCCTGTTCAACCACATTTAATATGGCAGAATTTCAGACTTCATTACAGGAGAAAATAGCCCATAATGCAGGAGATGGAATGTTTCCAAAGGAGGCATACAATAAAAGCAAATCCAGAGGAACTCATTCCACTGTTATTGATTCCCTGACTCCCATGAATGAATGCAGGAAATAAAATAGTAACTCACATTTAGTATCTGCTTTCAAGCGACAGACAAAGCTGACGGGCCCAGATGAGCCCTTTGCAGACTTGCATTGGTTTGGATCGGAGCATATTTCATGCTTTCCCTGCATACTTCCTGAACACATGGCCCATTCTTGGGGGGGGGAAATGGACTTTGGGAACTGATCTGAGACAGGTTTCTGAAACACCTGCAGTAAGCAGAACAGTGAAGCAGTGGGAAGGCACGATGTGAATGCACCCACGTGCAAATAGTGTTGGGCCACGCTGCACAGACATTAGTCTTGTGATTTGGGGATCCATGGTGAGATGAGAGTGATGAAAAGCCTGTGCCAAGATAGAATGCAACACAAAGGTGATTATTTACAACCTCCTCACTTGTAGCCTACATCAGTATCACTACGCCAGTGTAAATTTCCCTAATTCAGGCAAGGACTTGGATTACTCGGCCTATCCAGCCCCACTGTGAGAGCTTATTCCATCCTCTGCCTCTTCTCTGGAGTGCTAACTGTGATGGGAAGTTACTAGAACCTGATGAGAACAGAAGAGTGGCCATACTGGGCCAGACCAAAGGTTCATCTAGCCCAGTATCCTGCGTGTGTGTTCCCTCTCTATGCTGTCCCAGCTGTGTGCAGACAGCTGGCACAGCAGACCTTGAGCAAACCACCCAATGGCCACAAAATCTGTTAAGGTGCAATGGCACCCAGGCAGGTTTATTGTCGATGAAGCCTGGTCCTAGCTCCCCAGATCAATGTCTACAGTTATACTGGCACATGTATGCCTGACAACGGACACAGCTCAGTCAATGGCTGGACTTTCCGCTGCCCCAAGGCACGCCCTCTGAGATACATCTTTATACACAGATACAAACAAGTTACGTACTGCCCCTGATGTAACAGGGTGCCACCCTTGGATGTATTAGCTTGTCACCCATTGCCTTGTATATGTAGGTTTGAGCAAACATATCCATCCACCATGTGGTCATCCGACTACTTCAGGATGGGTCAGTGTGTCCCTGTTATGTTTAGGGAATGTATCAGGTGGTACGAGAACACCTCACTGCCATTCTGGAATGTATTTGCATATATATTCTTATGCCTAGCGCTACTTAGGAATGTGTGTTTCTGCAGTATCAGCTCTGTTCTTGCCAGGTTCTGTGAGCAGGGCCTGCCTCTTGCTCACGACTTTACTTGCTAATATTAGCAAATTTTGACCATTACTTTATCCCAGGCCTTACACCAGGTCTCTGAGACATGGGCTTATGTTTCAGGCCCCTCTTCCTACATGCCTCTTACTACAGGGAGTTTCCATGGGGTAACTCCCAGACCCTCTGGCAGCCACCCTTCCCTGCCTAAGCTGTAGCCTTTTATCCCAGCTGTCTCCAACCACCCACTTCACAGCTGCTACTGTTGTGGGTTCTGTAAACTGCATCATAGGTATGTTACAAATACCTTTGGCAGGTACATCAATTAGCTTAAATAGAAAACCTCTGGCCAAACCAATCTCTGATTCAGGCAAAACAAAACCACAATTTAAGTCAGTTAAGCGTTGTTGTTTTTTTTCCCCTTCTCCTGTAGGTTCTGCAGCATTTAGTCCTCAATGATTGGATTTGGTTTTGCATTTGCTTTATATTTAAATTTAATTTAGGTTTTTTTTATTGTAACATGCCAAATAAGCTCATTGTGAATGCATTACCAGTCTTTTAAATGCCTTCTGTTTATCCTTGAGGCTGTCACCTCCAACTTCGTTCTAAACAGTTTTGGATTAGTGTTGCTTTGGTAAAATTAAATTTCAGTGAAATGAATCTAAATGTGATTCCTGCCTAGTTAGTCCTGAAATGCCATGTTCTTCAATAGTGTGCTACATTTTCTGGATAATTTTTTTTCACCCTCCTCTAGCGATCTTTACAGTCACAACAGAACCTTCTGAGCTATGGGCCTTCCAAGAACCTCAGATGATATGAACAAACTCCACACCAGCAATCCACATGTATTTCTATCCACTTATTAGATCTGGATTATTTGAAGGAATACTGGTAAAAGCTTTCAATCCAGCTTGCTCAAAGAATGGATTGTTTTATTGTGGTATATGAAACTAGGAGACAGTGATGGATTTAGTTATTTTATATTTAATCAGTCTTTACCTGTTTGTGGCACAGAGGCCCATTAGTGGTTTGCTACTCTCTCAACTCTTGTCAGGCCTGACATACTCACTACACCTAACACACTGTTATCATGTTAGATACCCCAAAAGTGGCATGTAATCTCACTGGAAAACTAGTAAATCACTGATTAGTATTAGTGTGTGATGTAGATACAATGTGTGTACAAAGTTATAAATATGTGCTAGAATTATGTTCTTAAAAACACGTTTGGCAGGCAATGGATAAGCAGGGCCGGCTCTGGCTTTTTTGCCACCAAAGGCAAAAAAGCCTCCTGCGCCGCCCCCGCCCCCCCCCCCCCGGACTACCGGGGGGAGGGCGCCGAGCCAGCCGCGGCTCCGCTGGCGGCCGGAGCCCTGGGAGGAGGGCGGAGGGTAACAGAGATGATCAGAGCGCCAGGGGGAGGGCGGCAAGCCCAGACGGGGCTCCGCTCTCCCCCGGCGGCCAGAGCTGGAGCGCCGCACTGCCCCCCTCCAGGTGCCTCCCCAAGCACAAGCTTGGTGGGCTGGTGCCTGGAGCTGGCCCTGTGGATAAGCAGAGTCTGGCTCACACAAAGGACTGTATATTTGCTTGTCTGACCAGCCTAGTCATCAGGCAGAGACAATGAAGTTATATTTACATAAAACAAAGCCATCAGCCTAACAAATGAGGGAGATGTTATCCCGGGTTTTCAAAACCCACAGCAGTGGTAACTTACCTGTTTCACTCCAGACAGTATCAGGAGTAAATGAATGGGAACACAGCAATTCCATCTGAAAAGACTATTGCAAGTAAGTGTGCTCTGAAATTGCAGTTTATTGGATTTAAGCACCCAGACCAAAGCAATAGGTTAGAACATCCCAAATGTTATCTAAAATCTGGAATGGTATTGAGTTATTACCAGCAGGTTCTCAGTGGCCAGTTGCTTACTGGCTGGGGAGAAAAGGTGTCAGGAAAAACCTCTCAAGATAGCTTCAGAGGAATGTGCCAAAGTACACTATATTAGCTAGTCTTTTATAAATAACTTCTACAAAACACAAGTCATAGTGACCACTACTAAACCACCACTTTTCCAAACTTTCAATAAACTACTTGACAAACATTCCTAACAATCTTAAGCATAAATACCACTTCTATATCAAAGGCACCCAAATGCCAGTTTTTCATCCACGTCTTTTCTTTCAGTCTCAGTTATTGACTCTCTCCCCCTCCTCCCATTCTGATTAGCAGAAACTGCCAGCTAGTTTTGACCTTGCTTCTGAAAGCCTGCACTCAAATTAACTCTGTACTAGGTGGTGTTCTTTTTTATAAATTCATGATGACTGAATGCACATAATATGGTTGCATTAGCTCGATCATATTCTGGGGTACACATACCCCTCAAATCGAGGGTAACACAGATGGCTATAAAGACAGGGTCTGAACCCCAAATGATACAATCTGTGGATAATATAATATACACAGATATACCTATCTCCTAGAACTGGAAGGAACCCCGAAAGGTCATCTAGTCCAGCCCGCTGCCTTCACTAGCAGGACCAAGTACTGATTTTGCCCCAGATCCCTAAGTGGCCCACTCAAGGATTGAACTCACAACCCTGGGTTTAGGAGGCCAATGCTCAAACCACTGAGCTATCCCTTGACTGCTTAGATACAATATCTCTATTAGAAAACTGTATCAAGTACACTTCTCAAAGAATAGATTCCAAAGGTTTACTGATTATAAGAACAAGGTGTGGGGGGGAGGGAGAGGAAGAGAAGAATTCTCAGTTATCCAACACTTGTGGGATTCTAGGGTCCCAAGCTCTTGACATCAAAGCACTTTGGGTCCTTCAACCAATGGGGCCCGAAGTCCCTGGGAACTTAAGACTGGTGAGAAATCTGCTGAGGCAAAGATTGTAACTTGCCGGAGTTGGTTACAAACAAAAGTAAAACATACACTTCTAAGACTAAAACTATTTCTATCCTTACTCCTTATACTTGGTATCACTTAAACTGATGACTGTTTAATAAACTCATTTTACATTTACTGTAAACCAGTTCAGTGCCGTGACTGAAATGTGTTTGTCAAACCCCAGTTAAATTAGTCAACCATAGTGTATTGTCTCTTTAAAGGAGCAACAAGATTAATAACTTCTGTGAATGTTCCAGGAGAGGCCTGGACACTGCAGGGAGAGATCCTTGGGAATTTGGGATTTTCATTGTTACCTGCAAAGCAAAATCTGGACTGGCAGAGCCTTGAAGAGTTTGCTGGCAAAGCCGACCAGCGTATCAGGAGTTGTCACACAGCTCAGAAGTAACAAAACTCACTTGCTGAGGCTGAGTGAGGTAACACAGTAACTTCCAATTCTGAGAACTTCATCTGCCCAGCAAACATAACAATCTGCTGATTTGGGGGAAATTCAGGATAGGGAGGGGGTGGGGGTCACTTTGCAAAAAGTAACTGAACATTGATAGCCAGGGTGTGGTCTGCATGCAGGCAGGTGCTATCAAGGCTGTGAGCCACAGTTGCATAGCATTTAAGGCACCCAGAATTGCAGGGCAGGTGGTGACACAACCCCTTACTCATCTGGGTTGAATCCCAAAATGCCACATTCTCCATATACTGAACAAAGCAAAAAATACCTCCAGTCTCAAGCCGAAAGGAAGTGCCTTTGAGACACCACAGGATGTACTTCTCTTCTATAGCAGCCTGCATTATATGGCAGGGACAAGGCATCTGATTAACTCTGCACTCAGAGTCAGCATTTAGAAAGATAAAGGCGCAGCACACAGAAAACAAAAAGCTTCAGAATTTCCTAGCTACATTCCAGGGTTAAACATGTCCCTATTGGGAAACCAGTAACACTTGGCAAACAGATGGCTTACCGTACAAAACAGAAGAAAGAGTTAAGCCACCTAACAGTAAATACTCCTTAAGTCTCTACACACAGGCGCACACTTCGGTATGATCACAGCTATAATACACCAAAGACTAAACACCAAAATTTGAACTCCCTCAGCCCATCCTTCTCCACATGCCCCCTTTATAAACTATCCACTCCTGGCACTATTACTCATGGATGTTTGTTGTGTTAACAGGGGGTAGTGTAGTAAAGTTATAGAATTCTGGCATCCCTAGAGGGGCACAGTTAAGGTTATGGTGTGTGGTGTACAGTAAGCATGGTGATGGTAGTCATGAGGAGTAGAAGGTAATATTGATAGATGGCTTAACATTGCCTTTTAATTTGGTGTCAGCTATACTATACACATTTAACACTGAAGATTGTGTGTATTTGTTTCCTAAGCTTCCCCCTCCCCTCCATGATTACATGGTGAGGAGGGGCCGGTCACATGGCATGGACCTGTAAGGAGATAGTTCCCTGAGTTGTGCCACAGAAGTGCAGCGGGATAAAGTTTTATTCACCAGCACATGCACTTCCCAGGCAAACAAAGTTTCCCCTTGAAGCCACTACACATAAAATTTCCATTGCAGGATGAAATCTGATAGAAAAGTGCAATTGTTGACTGTATGTGGCTAATTGGGAAGATCTTATCCCTAAGTGCCCATTGCATATAAACATTTGATTATGATGAATAAATAGCTAGAAGCATCCCTAAATATTTTTCAAAGCTACCCTTTGAAGAAGATGTACCCAAGATTCATTTCTCAATCAATTTTTGTGTAAATGGAGAGTTTTTGAAAAGGATGTCAATTGATAGAAGACAAATCAGGTGTATAAATTTCAGCCACAGCTCAATTACAAATACTTATTAAAATTTTAGATCATCAAACAAAAATGACACAGAAAATGCAAAGAACATTAAAAAAAAACAAGCCTACTGTGAAATTTTACACTTCACCACCACCTGTGTTGAGGTATGTAGGACAATAAAAGTGAATGTTTCATGCTAAGCATATTTCAGAACATAACTAACTATGGAGCCATGACTTGGTCCTCCATGTGTGTTGCAATTAGGTCCCGCGGAAGGTTCAGTGAACAGTTGCTGTACCCCACTCATGGCTGGGCATGGCATAGCAGTCACTGTCTGTGCCACCCACACCTCCAGCCACCCAGTGGTCTGTTCTCTCTTGTACCTCAGCCCTCCAGCCAAGTCACCGGGAACCACACCCCTTCCAGGCCAATAGGAAAGGCCAAACAGAAACCCTGAAATCCAACTACACCATACCAAGGTCTTCAGTCTCAGTGTATGTCCAATAATCGCTGCCCATTGGCTCCCAGAGCTTACACCTCCCCTCCTGTAAGGGGGGGTGGGTGGGTAAGAGGAACCCAGATTCACCCTCTCCTCTGGGTTCCAGCTCAGGGCCTTTGCAATAAGTACCTAGGGTGTGTTTCTTACAATCCTTTGCTAGGTCCCTGGTCTGCTTCCTACCTTTGCCTGTTTGTAGATATCTGTCCCAGAGCTGTAGTCTCAACCAATCTTGCCCTAGCAATTCGGCAGCATTTCTCTATGGAGCTTTCACCCAGTGTGTTACTGGGATACTTTCTCAATCACCCACCACTGCCTCAGCTGCTGTCTTTTATCCCAGCTGGGGTTAATTGGCTAGTCAGTCTTGGCGGAAAGGTAACTGGCTCATCTATTAACCCCTTCCTGGCCTCCACAACATGGGGTCTATACATTCTATTTCAGGGCCCAGGGTTTTGCACCAACCACACAAAATGAGACTAATCCCAGATAATCTATCCTAGGTTTTAAATTTCACCCAGTGCATGCTAGAGCAGGACTTTGGGAATTTAGTCAGTGCTGTATGATTCCCAGAGGTTTAAGGCCAGAAGGGATCACTACATCATCTAGTCCGACCTCCTATAGAACAGAAGCCAAAGAATCCCACCCTATTGCTCTTGAATTAAGCCCAGTAAAGCATGTCTTTCAGAAAGGAATCCAGTCTGGATTTCAAGACACCCAGGCAGGGCCGGAGCAAGGAAGTTTCGTGCCCTAGGCAAAATTTCCACCTTGCCCCAGCCATTGGTCCTGGTTATGACTTTCTCTGTTAGATTAAAGAATGCTTTAGCACCCACCAGGCCCTCTCAGAGGTCCAGAGAGGACCGGGCCACTTCCAGCTTTTGGGGCCCCTCACCATAATAATAATAATAAAAAAAAAATGACGACACATGAAAACAAAATAAGGCACCAAAAAAGAGTGAGACATAATTTGAATATTGTTTTGTTTAACAAATGCTTTTCTAGCCCTTTTCTGTGTAAATGCACTAATTACTGAGGAAAAAATCTAGCTTTTGTGCGCATAAAAACAAGCTGCGAAACGTATCAAATGCCAAAAAATTAACAAGTGTCTAAATTTGAGGACCCCTTTGAGCTTGAAGCTCAGGCCAAATGAACCTCCTGCCCCCTCCCCCTCTGATTGGCCCTGGCACCCACTCTTTGCTTCCCATGAAGAACCTCTCAATCTTTTTGAGAAACAAATTAAGCCACTTAATTTGTAAGGTATTTTCTCCAGCTCTCAAATCATTTATGTGGTTCTTTTCTGTATCCTCTCTGTATGCATGTGAATAAGCATACTGTGGAAACCTGAGCAATAAAGCCCCAAATCTATGTACTGTAGGTAGATCCAGCTCACTGTCTAATCTCAATGTCTTGATCCCTCATTAACTTTTGACATAGCAAATACGAAACTTGTTATATACTCAGCCAATATTACAATGAAAACTACATTAGGCAATATTGTCCATTACAATCTCTTATCCTTGCCTTCATAAGCATCTGAGTATCTTATCTGGGGCTGGCACCATAACAAAATGTCACACATCATGGAAGTGCTATCTGCAGAGCTGATTTAAAATAATAATTACCATTTTATTTCAACCCAACTGGCAATTAAAAAAAAATAAAATAAATGGGATATGTTTGCTCATCTGCATTACATTCCTGAGGTGGTCCTGGGTAATTATCTTAATGAACAGCAGCCTTGATTTAGACTTCTGCATCCCCTCCTTAGCTGCTCTCCTTGAATTTACTGATCATGTCAAGTTCCTTGTGGATAAGGGACTGTTAAATGAGGATTGTACTTTATGATTTAGAGGCAACTTCTGACAGCGCCATCTCTTTGTAAGAAGCAACTGTCGCTCACAGCCATGCTGATGCTAACCTGAATTCCATTCCTTTTCTGCATGCTCATATCAGAGCTTAAGTATTCCAAGTGTGTTTATATGACGGATAACTTAACCATGGGCATCTCACAGAGCCTCATCTTTGGCTTGTTCAAATTTGTCTCAGTTTTAAATGATCCCTGAGCTTCCAGAAAGGGTTTCAATTGCCATAAAAGCACTGCTCCTACTGTTGCCTCATCATAGCCAATCTGTTCTGATAACAATTATGGGTCACATTTTATACAAATTGTTTGGCCTGCCGGTATTTTGTGGAAATTATGCAATCGGAATCCAATTCTTCCCCTCTGCAATTTCCTCACATGGTTCATCAGAGAACATTGTCTCCTCACTGAAGTGGGCACTCATCTTTTAAGCACTGTGAGCTAACGCCAAAAAGGTGACTTTGGCAGGAAAGGAAGCGGGGGGGAGGGGAGGGGAGCTGTAGACACATACTGGGGAACCGAGGAAAAATGAATTAGAGTGAGTTACTGCAGTTGCAATGCCATGGAGAACCAGGCTGTCCATCGAAGCAATTCTAGAGAGGTAAAATGGGTATAAAGGTGGATGCTTGTGAAGCTGTTTAAATAGAGAGTTACCTATCTTATGTTATCTCACTAATTACTCTGTGCCACAACCTGGTCCCATCACACTCTCTGGATGGACACCAGTCTGTTGTGATTGGATCCAACCACTCAATCCCGCCTCTCTCTAAAACCCATGTACCTGGGCGGTTAATGCTCACTGTTCTGGGTCTCTCAGGTGCAGACCCATGTCTGACACCCTTCTTGGACAATGGGACCCACAGTCCAACTGCCTAGATCCCAGAATCAGTGCCTCAGCCCTCCTGAACCCCCAGTTTATTAGACACATTTCCGCCTCCCCAAAGCCCGCCTGACTGGGAGCTCTGGTTTCCTAGTTATACCCTTCAGGGGCAACATGGCAGTAAAGCAAGGCCCACAGGCTTAGCAAAAGAATTTCTTATACAAATACATTTTACTCTTAACAAAGCACAAGAGACTTTCAGATCTATGGAAAACAACAAACTCCTGAACACAATCCCCCTCAGTGTTCTCACCACCCTGAGTCTGGCCAAATCTGTAGGTAGATCAGCTTTGCGCTTCCTACCTACTTGGCCTGGTCTTCTGCCTGTGATGAAGCAGCCTCCCTCCTCAGAGAAGTGGCTTCCCTCCTTAAATAAAGTTTAGGGTCAGGCTGGGCAGCAGCAGTTCTTCCAGCCATATGCTTAGATCGGGGATTCAAGCCCACTCCTGAGTGACTGGTTTCTGTGTAGAGATTTCATCCAAAATGAATGACCTCTACTGAGAGCAAACCCATTGTTCCACTAGGGAAGAGTTGTTCAGAGTTGATGGCCCTTGTCAGTGCTTTAAGAGGTGTCCCATTCCCTGGCACAAGTCCACAGTATCCAGAATAGACTGTCCTTGTCAGGACTGGCTGGCTTTCAACACCACTTGGATGTCTTTACCCACGATGGAGGCTACTGTGCAAAGAGAAGGTTACAGGGAAGGTTACCTTGAAAATGATATTCACAGAACAAAATGGAGTTTACAATTTGACGCAGACATGCCTCCAATCTGTCATATCCTGCATATGTGATTGTGATATTCAGAACTAAGTTTGTGCACATACAGGTAAACTTCAAAACAAAACACAGCTAACCAAATGTCTGTTTGCAGGCCAGCAGTCTGCCTACAGTACCTTTATCATTCCTGTCACTCTTACCTGTAACCCCAGAAGGACAAAAGCATTTAAATGCCTTAGCTCCTTTCTTATGTCCAAGTTACACCTACATGGGCCATCTTCTGTCAGCTTAGGTTCTCTCCACTATATATTTTACAGGAGGGAAATACCATAGTCTCAGGCCATCAGTTCCTGGTACAGGAAAAATCTTTAAGCATGTGTTTAAGTGTTTCCCTGAATGAGAGCCTTAATGGGTGAAATGATAACTACATCTCTATGTAAAATTTGCAAAGCTATTCAGAATCCTTTAGGAAGAAAGATTCTACTATATTCATATAAGATACAGTATTATCGCCACAAACATAACCATGCATCATGTGTCTATAATGTTGACAGACCACGGTCATCAGCAGACAGGATTGAACCGGGGACCTCAGTGTATGAGTTAAAAGCCAACTGGTTGTTAGCTAAGGCTGTAGAGTAGACTCATTTTCTCTCTCTCTAAGCGGTCTTGGTGCCAGGTGCGGCTCTATGCATTTTGCCGCCCCAAGCATGGCAGTCAGGTGGCTTTCGGCGGTGCGCCTGCGGGAGGTCCGCTGGTAACGCGGATTCAGCAGCATGCCTGTGGAAGGTCCGCCGGTCCTGTGCCTTCAGCATACCCGCTGCTTAATTGCCGCCGAAGCCGTGGGACCATGGACCTCCCGCAGGCATGCCGCTGAAGGCAGCCTGACTGCCACCCCCCTGGCTTGCCGCCCCAGGCACGCACTTGGTGCGCTGGTGCCTGGAGCTGCCCCTGCTTGGTGCCACTAGATGGGACAGAACACCACACCCAGAAGGTGTGTGGGTTACACATCCACACTAAAGTAATAGGTGCTTTTTATCAAGGAACCCAGGCCCACGTGAATTCACTGGCCCACGTGAATTCCATTTCATACTCAACATTCAGTCCAGGTGCAATGCAAGATTTGCTAAGCTTCACAGACCATGAACTTGGAGACAAATGACTGTCTTGTAGAATTTTGTTATAAATTTGGAGAAATCCACTGAGATTGAGCGTTTGAACCATAAAACTCAAAGGGTTGGATCCCTGGTGGACTGAAACAAACAAAAATGTTTGCACAAACACTCCAAACTGAAACCACAACTTTTTTTTTTACAAGTTCCAGTCTTTACCTGCAAAGTAATCCTTTTATTATTGATACCAGCTCTTTATTTAACATTCAGGAAACTTGGTCCCCAAGGCTAGGGTTTCAATGAAGAAGAGAAATTGCTTTAGATATTCCTTCATGATTATTTTAAGATTTTCCGGTATGGTTGATTTCTACGTGTACAAAATGTATCCAGCTATGGAAAGTCAGCATAAGGCCCTCTGCATTGCTTACACCCCACCTTGGATGGGGAAGAAATGGTCAAGACTGCCTTTGCACTTCTTGTGTACTGCCAGGGGGCTTCTCTATGCAGCGACAAATAGGCTAGGAGAGAGGGGATTATTGAAAGCCTGGCCACAATACTTGTATAGGATGGAGAATAGTCTTGTGGCTAAGGCATTTACCTGGGCCTCAGGAAATGTGGGTTCATCTCTGACTTTTTGTGTGACCATGGGCAAGTCACTGAGGGACAGATTTTTAAATCTGCCTAAAGATGCAGATTTTTTTATTCAGATTGTAAACGCTTGGGGCCAGGGTTCTCTCTCATGGTGCATCTGCACTGAGATACCTCAGAGGGGCTCTGAACTCTGTTGGAGTCTCCGCTCTAGGCATTACTTTAATATAAATAGAAGCAGTAATGACTGATCTAACGGCTCGACACATCTTTTACAGGGAGTATGTAGATGCAGGGCCTGTCTATACTGCAATCACAGGGTGAGATTACAGCCCAAGTAGACATGTCTGAGATTTAACCTAGCTAGCTCCGGTACTAGCGTGAAACTGCAGCACATGGGCTAGCCCTGTGAATAAAGCCCCAGGGTTCTGGGTGGGCTTGCACAACCATCCTTGAAGACCTCACTGCTGCAGCTTCACTGCTCCAGTACCTGAGGTAGGTAGCTCAGGTATCTCTACTTGAGCTGTGATGACACCCTATGATTGCAGTATCATAGGGTGCAGTGCTCACTTTTCCAATCTGTAGTTGGAATAGCAGCGGCAGCATGGCAAATCTGCTTCCCGCCTAATGGGGTGGATTCCATCTTCCTCTGCCTCCCTGTTAATTCCCTGCAAAGTGTAAACCACATTTCTTTTTGAAGGAGGAATGTGTTGCTAGTTTAGCCACACTGAAAAAAAGGAGCCGCCTTGATCTGTCAAAAGGCTCTTAAAATTGTCATGAATCACGAGATTAACATTTTTTTTTTAATTCACGCCTAGAGAATATGTTTGTTTGCACACAGGGAACTAAAGTGACAGGTTTCTGTTAAATATGTGACATAGCTGGAGAAGCCATAAATATCTCTGGAGATGATCATCTGACTGCAGAATGACTCATATTTCCCACAGCGTAAAGGTTGAGGGGGAATAATCAGAAGATAGTTTTTGCCATGACTACAGAATAGCTCCACAGGTTATTTTTATCCTTGAAAGCTTCAAGCATTTATCTGAGAAGGGGGACAGCTGTGGATTTTTTTAGTGGAAAAGGAAAGGAGACAGTCCCGTATGTCATTCAAGATGGGGAGGATTAGTAGTCGTAGCAACACTTTGTAATACAGTAAAGCCTAATCTAAGGACCAAGACCCAGATCTAGACAGGTATTTAGGCCCCTAACTCCCATGGATTTCAATGGAATTGGGAGGTAGGTACCTAAATAACATTGAGGATCTAGGCCCCAAACCCTTTTGTCATTGTTTCATAGATACCAAGGTTATAAGGGACAATTATGATCATCTCATCTGACCTCATGTATAACACAGGCCCTAGAACTTCCCCAAAAATAATTCTTAGAGCAGATCTTTTAGAATTACAGCTAATCTTCCTTCTGCCCCAGCCCCGAGCCCCTCGTCCATGGCCCCGCTCTAGAGCCCGCACCCCCAGCCGGAGCCCTCACACCCCTGCACCCCAACCCTCTGCCCCACCTCTGAGCCTCCTCCCACACTTCAAACCCCTCCCACATCACCTTCATATTGGTGCACATAACAAAATTTATTCCGCACATGTGCGGGTAAAATAAGAGGGAACACTGAACACGGCCCTTGTTAAGATATTTCAGTGATTAATTACTCTCATCATTAAAAATGTACATATTAGTTCCAGTCTGAATTTGTCAAGCTTTAACGTCCACCCGTTGGATTGTGTTAGATAGATAGAAGAGCCCATTATTAAAAAATTGTTCCCCGTGTAGGTACTTATAAACTAATCAAGTCACTCTTTAACCTTCTCCTTTTTAAGCTAAATAGATTGAGCTAAATGATTCACAGATGTATAGACTCTAAGGCCAAAAAGGACCATCATAATAATCTAATCTGACCTCTTGCACCTTGCAGACCACAGAACCTCACCCACCCACTCCTGTAATAGACCTATAATCTCTGGCTGAGTTGCTGAAGTCCTTAAATCATGATTTAAAGACTTCAAGTTACAGAGAATCCACCACTGACATGAGTTTAAACCTGCAAGTGACCCGTGCCCTGTGCTGCAAAAGAAAGCACAAAACCCCAGGGTCTCTGACAATCTGACCTGGGGGAAAATTCCTTCCTAACCCCAAATATGGCAGTAGGACCCTGAGCATGTCAGCAAGAACCACCAGCCAGACACCTGGGAAAGTATTCTGTATAGTAACTCAGGGCCCTCTTCATCTCATGTCCCATCATTGACCATTGGCATAGGCACCAACTTTCTCCGGCGCTGGTGGGTGCCCGTGCCCCCCCCGCACCTTTCCCCGCCCCTGGCCCTGCCCCCACTCCACCCCATCCCGCCCCTGGCCCCGCCCCCATTCCAACCCCATCCCCAAAGTCCCCTCCCTAACGCTGCCCCCTCCCTGCCCCTATTGGATCCCTTCCCCAAATCCCCGCCCCAGACGCACCTCTTCCCATAGCGCACTGCATTCTCCCTCTTCCCCCCTCCCTCCCTGCCCCACGAATCAGCTGTTTTGCGGTGTAAGTGCTGAGAGGAAGGGTGGAGAAGCAGAATGCGGCGGCGCGCTCGCGGAGGAGATGGAGGCGAGCTGGAGCAGGGCGGGCCAAGGTGAGCTGGAGCACAGGAAGCTGCCGGTGGATGCTGAGCACCCACCAATTTTTTTCTGTGGGTGCTCCAGCCCCTGAGCTCCCACAGAGTCGGTGCCTATGGCCATTGGGGATATTTTCTTGAGACTGTCCCTATAAGTAAGGCCCTACCAAATTCACGGCCATGAAAAATGTGTCATGGATCGTGAAAACTGATCTCTTCCATGAAATCTGGCTATGCTGCAACCTTCACTTCCTTTAATTCTTCATTAATCAAGTCCCTTATCAGCCATTTCATTATCTTGCCCAGGATTGATGTCAAGCTAATAGGCCTATAATTACCTGGGTCATCACATTCTCCCTTTTTAAAAAATGGCACATTAGCTTTCTTCCACTCTTCTGGAACTTCCTCGGTGTTCCAGGAAGAATTGAGAATTGAGAGTAATGGTCCAGTGAACTCCCCCTCCAGCTCTTTTAAAACTCTTGGATGCAAATTATCTGTTTTACATCCTCCAGATTTCTAAAAAATCACTTCAAAGCATCCTCAAGGTTTCCAGAACAATGTTGTTGAACCTGTAGCTAAAGAATAGCCTCCGATAATTTTTGCTGGTACTGGGTTGGTCAATGAAAGCATGTTTCACTGTAATTTGATAAAATAACCCCCTTCCCCACATATATGGAATGCGTTACCTAGGGAGGTGGTGGAGTCTCCTTCCTTGGAGGTTTTTAAGGCCCGGCTTGACAAAGCCCTGGCTGGGATGATTTAGCTGGGAATTGGTCCTGCTTTGAGCAGGGGGTTGGACTAGATGACCTCTTGAGGTCCCTTCCAACTCTGATATTCTATGATTCTATGCCTAAATTGAAATAGAACCTTTACCAAGGTTCTGAACTGTTTGAATAGGTGGGATTTGTTGTTTGTTTCATTCCCAAATTCCAGCCAGAAGTAAAAGTGTGGCAATACCAAGGGAGCATGTGCTTATTTCTGTACAGAATCCAAAGCAGAAGCACAGCAAGCTAGTCAGAAGGCTTGATCTTGCAACCTTTCCTACCCAGCTTCTACAAACTAAAGAAGACTGGAATTTTTGCATGAGCATTTAAACTGTTAGGTGCTTATTTGAATGAAATCTTAATTCTGAAACCCACTGGCGTTTGTCCTTTTCTAATGCAACACGCTTGATAGTGGGGCTACTCTCAAGATGGTTGGTCTGAAGTAGGGTGACCAGATGTCCCGATTTTATAGGGACAGTCCTGATTTGGGGGCTTTTTCTTAAATAGGCGCCTATTACCCCCCATCCCCGTCCCGATTTTTCACACTTGCTATCTGGTTATCCTAGTCTGGAGAAATTAGCAAGAAGTTGGGAATTAGAGAGAGCTAGGTTCTCATCCTGCTTTGGCCCTGGTTTCACGGTGAAGCTTTAGGCAATTCTCTCTGCCTAAGTTTCTACAGCTATCAAATGCGGAGGATAAAATGCTTCTCTTACAGGAGCATTGAGAGGCCAATGGGATGTACAGTGCTTTTGCACATGTCAAGCTCTAAATAAGTGGTAGGTATTTTTGAAGATGGCCAAGGCTGCCCAGAGGGGGGAGCAAGTGGGGCAATTTGCCCCAGGCCCTGGGCCCCGCAGGGGCCCCCACGAGAGTTTTTTGGGGGCTCTGGAGCGGGGTCCTTCACTCGCTCCGGGGTCCTGGAAAACTCTTGTGGAGCCTGGGCCCCCGGAGCTTTTTCCGCTCCGGGTCTTCGGCGGCAATTCGGCGGCGGGGGGTCCTTCCACTCCGGTACCCGCTGCCGAAGTGCCGGGTCTTCGGCAGCAATTTGCCGCCGAAGACCCCAGGCCCCCTGAATCCTCTGGGCAGCCCTGAAGATGGCAAACCCATTATGAACGATAAAGGCCAGTATTCTTATGCCCTCATTCACACTGCATATTACCATATGACTGGCCCCACTGAAGGCCATGGAGTAAAGTGCTACTCAGCCTAAGTAAGCATGTCAGAATCTGACCCTAAGAACTAGGCGTCACAACAGACCTGTGACAAAGGCAATATTCCCATTTTACAGAAGGATTTACTGAGGTATTGGGAGGGTGAGTAATTTGCCCAAGACCACTCAGTGCGAGAGGAACAGAGCTGGGTTTAAAACACAGGGCTCCTCACATCTAGCACATGTGCTAACTACTAGATGACAATGATGAATAAAACTCTGCTCCTTTAAAATTATTTTAAGTCTGAAAATGGCAATGTAAAAATTAATGGGAGCAAGATTTAGCCCTTGGATCTCGAGGCAAGTACACTAAATTTAATTTGTCAATAAAGTACTATGTACAACAATGCCACTATCTAGTAACAGCGATCCCTCCATATTGCCTTTGATTTTCCTTATTGGAGGAAATCTTGGCTAATTATGATTTGATTGGTTTGCAGGGTCACCGGTTTAAAAAAACAAGTTTCATTTGCAGAGTGGGTTTATGCCACAAATGTCAATCTCTCCCCAGAATGCTGACTCTAAATCCCTTGTTGCGAAGGAAATCAGCATTTGCTATTGTCGATGTGACTTTTTGGTAACAATGGGCAAAATTAAATCTTGACTAAAAGGTCAGTCATCTCAGTCCCAATCCACATGTGAAATCTTTTTCTGCTCTGAAGCTCATCAGTGCTTTTTTAAAGCAAGACTGACAGGGGGTGAAAGCACTCCTCTCTCTCTCTCTCTCTCTGGGTGATATTGCTCTGCAGGAAAGTTAAGAGCCTTTGAATGGATAAGAGTTGCCTCTGGGTCCTAGATTCTTTAATAGAAAAATATATATTTAATCTACTTAAAAAAGATGAGTTACCTTGACTGTTTAAAAGGATGAAGATGACAGGATTAATAAAAATTTATTTTACAATAAAAATGCGGCTAGATATAGGTTTGGGGGTTTTGTTTGTTTATTTAACACAATGTAACTATTTGGAACACAGAGAAATTCCTTGGATAAAGAGTGGTCTGTGGTAAATTATGGCTCTGAAACATGGACAAACTATCAATAATAAAGAAACTACAATCCTTTAAATTATGGTGTCATAGAAGAATTCTGAAAATATCCTGGATCGATCATGTAAACAAGGAAAAAGGTATTATAGATGACTGGAACACAAGAAACACTAGCCAGAGATCTTATGAAAAGAAAAATTGGATTTGCAGGACACATTTTAGGGGATTTAATAGGCAATGTATATTTATGGGGACTGGAAGGAAAAATTGATGGCAGAAGAACACAAGGCAGAAAAAGAAGATCTTGGGTGGATTATGTGGTATATTAATTGGATCAGAAGGACTACTTATCAATACAGAAATTAGCAGAGCATCGTGAAGAATGGGTTACCATGGTTGCAAACCTCCAGTAATGGAGATACCACATAAGAGGAAGAAGAAAGAGTGGGGCTGAGAAATTTTAGGTGGATATTTAGGAAAAAAAAAAAGATTAAGAGAGACTTCCTGAGAAACAAAAGACATCCCCTCTCTCCTTCATTAGAGCACTAAAATGAACACTATACCTGGGAAAAGCTGGGTTTGCCTAAGCAGGAAGAGAAATGCTAAGCTTTAGGTAAGACATGCATGTAGGCCCTTTGATGTTTGAACCCCTTTCTCTGAATGTGATATTCCTATGGATGGATAAATAAATAATACTGTGTTTGGAAGAAGCTCTTCCAAGTCACTGCATTTACTGATTGTAATGATCAGTGCAAAAAGCATCTCCACCAAGAGGTGATGCTGTATATTTAGCTTAGTGTTAAGTTGTTGTCTCATTTAGATATTTTACAATTTGGCCTTGGCTCAGGGGGAAGTAGGAGAGAGCTAGGAGGAAGTAAGTCTTTCCTATGCATGCTGGAGTTGTTACTTGGAGTGTCCCAATAAATTCTTTGCTTTCTATAAGCAAGTATTACACTACTGGTCACATCTCCTGAAGGGAACTCTGTTGAAGGTGCCAAACTCAGTTCGACTTGCCTGGCTGGTAAATATATGTGCAGTAGCTTGGAGACCTGCTCATTAGTGGGAGAATTGCAGGATTCCACCATGATGGAAGGTGTACTTGAAAGGTGCACTGGGAAGAGGTTGAAGACCAATCAAAAGTGTAGCTAATCCTGTAACTGTGACTCATTCAAACATGTTTATTTTTAAACATGAGAATAGTTCCATTAAATTCAATGGGATATGCTTACATGCTTAAGTGCTTTGCTGCATCTTGGTTTAGCAATGTCTATACAAAAGAGGTAGTTAGATGCATATGCAAATAGGGTAGGTAGGCAATCACAGTATTTAACTCTGCAAAGGGTTGTGTGAGTAAATTCAAAGGCTCTGTTTTGGGCTGCTGAAAATTTAGCCCTCCTGTGTTTATCCATGCCTAGTGGCTTCACTTGCTTTCAAGTCATGTTTTATTATTTAGCGAGGCCAGACAGTGTGCTTAGCTCTGCACAAAAGAAAGAAAGGCACAGTCCTTGTTCCATAGAATCATAGAATCACAAACTATCAGGGTTGGAAGGGACCTCAGGAGGTCATCTAGTCCAACCCCCAGCTCAAAGCAGAACCAATTCCCAACTAAATCATACCAGCCAGGGCTTTGTCAAGCCTGACCTTAAAAACCTCTAAGGAAGGAGATTCCACCACCTCCCTAGGTAACCCATTCCAGTGCTTCACCACCCTCCTAGTGAAAAAGTTTTTTCCTAATATCCAACCTAAACCTCCCCCATTGCAACTTGAGGCCATTACTCCTTGTTCTGTCAAGAGCTTGCAATGGGAAATAGGCAAACAACCGGCAGGCATACAGCACACCAAGTGACCACATGAGCATCCAAGCTCAAGAATGGTGTGAATTTTGTTGCTGGTTGTTTTTCCTTAAATGAGAATTGTTCATGTGATGAGGTGTCATTGGAAGGCTTGATGGAAAGATTTCCATGAAGACCAAGTGATCATTTGGTGCATGTGAAGCTCTAGGGTATTATATTTGCCAGGGGCAGAATGGAAGATGTCTAGAGTGGTAGAACCCAGGAGTCTGAGCAGGGCCCCACTGTGCAAGGAGCTGTATAAACACAGCCCAAAGAGTTTGTTATTGCTGCTGTTCTTGAAGCTTCTATGTATTCTGCACCAATGGAGATTGTAGCTTGTGATTCACAGGGGAGGCTCCAGGCACCAGCACAGCAAGCGTATGCCTGGCGCGGCAAGCCACTGGGGGCAGCCTGCCGGTCGCTGTGAGGGCGACAGTCAGGCTGCCTTCAGCGACATGCCTGCGGGAGGTCCGCTGGTCCCGCGGTTTCGGTGGCAATTCGGCGGCGGGACGCTGACGGCACCAGCAGACCTCCCACAGGCATGCTGCCAAAAGCCGTCTGGCTGCCATGCTTGGGGCAGCAAAAACCATAGAGCCGCCCCTGGTGAATCATCAGACACTGATGTTACGCCTTGTCAAGGCTGGATCCCCACTTTGAACTTTAGGGTACAAATGTAGGGGCCTGCATGAAAACTTCTAAGCTTAACTACCAGCTTAGCTCTGGTTCTGCTGCCACCATTTCAATGGATTCCATTCCTGGGAAACCTTGAAAAACCTTCACCAAATCCCTGGTGAAAACAGATCCAAACCCCTTGGATCTTAAAACAAGGGGAAATTAACCATTCCCCTCCTTCCTCCCACCAACTCCTGGTGAATCAAGATCCAAACCCCTTGGATCTTAAAACAAGGAGAAATTAACCATTCCCCTCCTTCCTCTCACCAACTCCTGGTGAATCAAGATCCAAACCCCTTGGATCTTAAAACAAGGAGAAATTAACTATTCCCCTCCTTCCTCCCACCAACTCCTGGTGAATCAAGATCCAAACCCCTTGGATCTTGAACAAGGAAAAATCAATCAGGTTCTTAAAAAGAAGGTTTTTAATTAAAGAAAAAGGTAAAAATCATCTCTGTAAAATCAGTATGGAAATTAACCTTACAGGGTAATCAAACTTAAAGAGCTCAGAGGACTCCCCTCTAGTCTCAGGTTCAAAGTACAGCAAACAAAGATAAACACTCTGGTAAAAGGTACATTTACAAGTTGAGAAAAACAAAGGAAAACTAACACGCCTTGCCTGGCTATTTACTTACAAGTTTGAAATAGGAGAGACTTGTTTAGAAAGATGTGGAGAACCTGGATTGATGTCTGGTCCCTCTCAGTCCCGAGAACGAACACACTCCCAAACAAAGAACAGAAACAAAAGCCTTCCCCCCCCAAGATTTGAAAGTATCTTGTCCCCTTATTGGTCTTTTAGGTCAGATGCCAGCCAGATTACTTGAGCTTCTTAACCCTTTACAGGGAAAAGGATTTTGGAGTCTCTGGGGTTTTATAGTACTGTACACAGGACAGCTGTTACCCTTCCCTTTATAGTTATGACACGCCTAAAGAAATATCACAGGCTCAATTAGGTGGTGAAGGCTCGCACAGGTTTATTGCAACAAGGCATGGTCCTAGTGCCCTGTCCAACAGGTTACAGGTACACTAACATATGTATGCCTTGACAAAGTATAAGGTCAATAAACATAATGTCCTCCCCAGGCCAATAAAAAGATGCCCCCCCTTCCACATCTTGATACAAAGGTGTTACATATTACACTCCATATGTTCCTTGCACCTAATAGTTTGAACACAACATCCTTATCCTGTCATCCCATCATTATCTTTATGAGGGTTCTGTGTGTTCCAGTACCATCCTCACAGGAATGTGCTTACTTGATTAGCTGATACCTAGTGTTACTATTCTGACAAGGCCTACTTTGGTTCATGCTTTTAGCTATGCTAGGGCTCCAGCAAGGCCTACAGAGCTTACAATATAAGTAGAATCTAAGACAAAGATGGAAGCAAGATACAAAAGGGACAGTTAGGTGGGGAGCAAAAGTGGATGAACAAAGATGTGAAAAAGAGATATGAGAAGGAATGGAACTGTGTGAAATACTGTAAGTGCAGACAAGAAGTCTGAACCTACTGTGGAAACCAAAGGGAAAATTTAATGCAACAGGGTTTGGATAACTCAGGGACTGATAATGGGATATACAATCTTCACTCTCTTGTAGGCCAGTTCAAATAAAGCTCAAGTTGGCAGTGAGAAAAAGCTATTACCATCTGATGGTTGTTCAGCGGTCCAGATGAAATGAACTCTGTGCTCTCAGTCCAGGCCCCAGTGCACTAGTATCCACATTAAAAATAAAAATACTGTCACAAGTGGCACTCTAAGCAGAGAGGCAAATAACTGCAACCTATTCCTCTCGCACAGATTTCAGACTGGGGAAAGGTATACCATCTTTCACTGGCATTGCCTGTGCTACACCTATTTTGTGGATGAATATGTTCTTCAGTCTCCAGGGGTGTCATTCTAGTGCTAAATTAACACACGCTTCTCAAGTAAAAGGTAAATTATTTTGAATGCCTGATTCTGACCAGGCTGGGGAAATATTATGTCAAAATAATGTAAGAAACTGTTCTTGTAGGCTTTCTAGCCTGAAATACAATGTAAGGAAGTATGGTTCAATGGATAGGGCATTAGACTGGGAGCAAGAATTGCTGAGTTCCCTTTCTGGCTGTTCTATTGATTTCCTGTGTGACCTTGGGCAAGTCACTTAACCCCATTTGTGCCTCAGTTTCCCCAACTGTAAAATAGACTGATGCATGGAGTTATGTGCTGGCTCAACCTGCTTAGGTGTATTTTAGGTGTATTTTCTCCCAGCATTTCTGTGCCGGAGCTCTTGGTAATGAGGAAGGCAGCACATGTTATCAAACATCCATTTTTGTCATGCAGTGCTGGCTCTGCACTTGCTGATGATCCTGAAAGGGTCAGGGGTTAGAGGTCACCAATTTCCCTACTGAGCTCAAATCTGCAAGCGTTTGAAAAGAGCTCCAGAGTCTCTCTAACGTTCATTACTTGTGATTTATTAATTGCAACAAAAGAAATTCCGTTCAAGAATTCTTTGGTTCTTGGTGTATCCACCCTTTGTGAGCTGTGCCTGGGCAGGGTCAGCTGAGATCAATTACTGACCTAGAAGGGATTGAAAGGGGATGAGGAGTGGGGAAAACTATTCGTAAACATGACGCACACCTGGCAAAAGAGAATTTTGATGTAGCATTTGTGAAACAATATTTGCCTTGGTCATCACCGGAGTTTGAATTTGGGTTCTTCAGGATTAATATCTGAGCTCTTCTGCATGGCAGCTGTAAAAGACTCCTCTCTGGAATGGGCACAGCAGGGGTGATGGAAGGACCGATTTAAAAATTTTATTAAAGCTAATGTTAAAAAAATTATATAATACATAGATTGAGAAAAGAGTGTCTGTACATCTGGGTATAGTGCTTAGATTATCCACAAATTCAACGTTTGATTTTAAAAGACATATGATTCATAGAGTACATAA
Source organism: Trachemys scripta elegans (assembly GCF_013100865.1). Lineage (NCBI taxonomy): Eukaryota > Metazoa > Chordata > Testudines > Emydidae > Trachemys > Trachemys scripta. The sequence continues at coordinate 130,961,808 of NC_048302.1, forward strand.
TTGGCAATAACCCAGAGTTAGGTGAATAGATTTAACAATACAGTGTAGATATTAGAATCTGAATAATACACACAATAAACATTGTCTACTTATCCTGAAGGATTTACAGAGTTAAAATACCAACTACAAGATTTTACTTTGGGGTTGTGCCTAAACACATGCTGCTTGGAGATGAGAAGGAAAGTGGTTTACTTTTCTCATTTAAAATCTATCATTTTCCTTCCCTTCCATACTTTTTCCATACACTAGTGTATATTTTTAAACCACAGGATCAAGTTTCTGCAACTTAAACTTTTTCACTGGAATGGAACTTGGTAGGACAGGATAGGACAGGGCATAAGTTACTGTGGGATGCTAACCATCCTCTGACTTGATTCTCACTCGGAATTAGGTATGTATCTACCCGGATCGGCGGGAAATGATCAGGGGTCCATTTATCGCGTCTAGTCTAGATGCGGTAAATCGATCCCTGAGTGCTCTCCCGTCGACTCCGGTACTCCACCACCATGAGAGGCGCAAGCAGAGTCGACGGGGAAGCGGCAGCAGTCAACTCAGTGCCGTGAAGACACTGTGGTAAGTCGACCTAAATACCTCAACTTCAGCTACGCTATTCCCGTAGCTGAAGTTGCATATTTTAGGTCAATCCCGCCCCCCCAGTGTAGACCTGGGCTAATTTATTTCACACATGGCTTGTTCATAGATCCTTTCCCTAGTATGCTAATAAGACTGCATGGTAACCTTGAGTGCTACTTCTTTTATTAAATCATAAGGAAATATGAGTACAAGGAGGACCATTGTTGCTTATGGAGAGGTGCCCTTCTCTCCAGTAGAACATAAAAGGCCACAATAATCAGGACATATTTCAAAGGCAGGTTGTGACTGGCTGCTGTGTGGATAGGTGGTAACTTTCTTCACCTTTGGCCAAGAGTTTAGCAAATAGACATAGTTACAGACCCCTTGGTTTTCTCCTAGTGCCTTCCAGAGGCAGAGGAAGGAGGCTGGACCAGGCATGGCTTAATGGGTTTAGCGATGCATGTGCTCTTCGTATACCTGGTAGCCATGGGAGGTAGTGCATAATAAAGTTCCTAATAGAGCTGTGAGGTTCCATGCATCATCTGGCTATGTCTCACTTAATCAATTCCCTGCCAGTGCAGGAGCGTAGGGCGTCGGTGTACTTTGGTCCCTCCTGTTCTCTGCCTGTGGCACACAATAACTTAATATCCTGTGGGCTGTAATGCTTTAGCCTAATTCTGGTTGTTGGTTTGGTGTGCGGGTGCTGGGTGGTGATGGTGACCTGTGCTCTTCACGGGTTCAGATTAGATCTGGTGGTCTCTCTGGCCTTAAACTCTATAAATCATACCGCTGCCAAGTCAGGGCCAGTGGAGAATGGTCACAGAATTAAGCCCATGATGTACCAAAAGAGATCTTTCTAGATTCTGATCAGCAGTTGTTTCCCTACATAAAACCAAGTGACATCACTTGAAAATTCAGTGTCTTGGCCCAATTGTACTCAGAGATTTGCATCACAACACAAACAATCAGGCTGCTGTTACAATTGCTCACCCAGAGTTCGTTATTGTCTGTCACTGGAATATTTTCTTTAAATCCAATTGCATTTTGGCTTCCTCCATTTTGTCAGCTTCTGGTTGCGTGCAGCCCTCAAAGCTAAGTGAGAGGTAATTAAATGTAGTGTTTGTAATGTATTGGCTGCCTCCATGTCCCACCTCAAACTAGAGAGATTAGTGTTATTGGACAGCTGTTGTTTTCATATGTGTTTACCTAAGTGCAGAGGGAAGAGTGATTTGTAATGTAGATTTTACAAAAAAAAAGAGCTTCAGTTTTAAAACGAATGGCATGAATCCATTTACAAAATTAGATTACACCTAGCAGGCTGCAGAGAAGGAAACCGCATGCTGTTTCATGATGAGGTTTACATGCCTGGTGTAATACATCTTTTAGGTCACCATTCCAGTCATGTTAATTGCCATGAACAATTTTGGTTGTCAGATTGGATCAAATGTGTGATTCCATAGGAATTTCATTACAATGTTTCATTTATGAACGTCCTCAAGCATAAGGAAGCATTATTGTTCTTTATGAAATAAATATGATCAGTTGCTGCTAGGCTGTGTAAACTGGGAAGTGAGAAAGGGCAGCAGACATGCTTTTCCAGCATCATTGGAGGGCTAGACCTAAAGTTGAGGCAATCCATAGTAACACTTCCCCTTGGTTACTTTTGCAGGTTCAGTTAAACCTTGTTGTCATAGGTTGGCTAGAACATCACCTGTCATTCAGGATGAACGTGAAGAAGTGACTGAAATAACAGTAGCCTCCAAGTCCAAAGCACGGTCACATGGCTCTGCCCAGACATTTGAATGACCTGGTGGAGGAATCCTCTGGGTATTTGACCAGAGGAGGGTGGGTGGAAAAGAGAAGCAGGAGACAGCATACAGAAAGAGACGGACACAGCCTAGAGTGGGACTTTGAGAAAAGTCTAGAGAGGGGGCGGTTGGGTCTGGTGCTGACTAAAGAGGCTGTAAGTGAAGACATCCCCTGTTGTTTGTGTAATGCCAACAGACCCCGGCGCTCAGGATCAAACCTGGGACCTCTGGTGCTTAATGCAGGAACCTCTACTTTATGAGCTAAAAGCACATCTCTCTTAGCCAAGGCTATAGCAGACCCATCAATCTCTAGCTGCCACTAGAGGGGGACAAAGTGTCACACCAAGCAGGCCTGGGTTACATTTGGTTCCTTGTGCTATGCATTGTGTCTACACATAGTAAAAGACAGTCTCTGCCTCCAAGAGCCTAAAGTGTAAATCAAATTCCGTATTAGAAGAATTACCCAAACAGGTAAAAGGGCAGATTTGTGGAGACGCTACTGGGTGTCAGGCACCCAGTGCCCTTGAACCTCCATGACCTCTAATCAGACCTGTAGTGTTATCAGATTGTGTATTGAAAACATGTGATCATTAATCAGGATGAATTGTTTCTTAGGATATATATAATGGTACTTATCTTCTGAGCACTTTGCAAACAACTTATTTCAAAGGCTGGTGAAGTATTGGGAACCCTCCACTTTTCAGGGCATGAGCCTTTTCAGCACACAGGGGGAAAGTAAAGCATGGAGATGTGATTTTTTATGAACAATTGTATTTGTGCACGAGGTGTCAAAACAATGCCACACATTTTATTTCTGTAACTATCAAATCTGAGTAATAGACTCTAGTTACTCGATTGTTAAATTGTTGCCTTATGCGTGGCTGGGATAGTCTGTACATAGTGATGTTTTTATATGTAATTTGTCTCATCAGTGCTCAGTCATGCTTCTTCTATTTGGTGAAATGGTTCCTTGCCTTATTAGGACTTGCAACCACATGATTTTTTCCCCTTTCTCAGAAAAAAATATTTAGCTCTGCAGTGAGAATTTAGTCATAAATGAAATAAGCGCTGCATAATGTCTCACATAGTTCCAAACATCTCAAAGACCTTAAAAGATGACATGTGGCTCTTGGTTGATACTTTAGACCAGGGGTCAGCAACGTTCGGCATGTGGCTCGCCAGGGTAAGCACCCTAGAGGGCCGGGCCAGTTTATTTACCTGCTGACACGGCAGGTTCGGCCAATGGTGGCCCCCACTGGCCGCGGTTTGCCATCCCGGTCCAATGGGGGCGGCGGGAAGCAGCCCAGACTGAGGGATATGCTGGCCGCGGCTTCCCGCCACCCCCATTGGCCCGGGACGGTGAACCGCGGCCAGTGGGGGGGCCGCGATCGGACGAACCTGCCGCGTCAGCAGGTAAATAAACTGTCCCGGCCCGCTAGGGTGCTTACCCTGGCGAGCCGCGTGCCGAACGTTGCCGACCCCTGATTTAGACACCTGCACTCCACTCTCTGTATGGTTTTAGGCACTTTGGACCAGATTCTGCGCTTTATTATGAATTACGCCACATTTACACCATTATGTGTCTTCAATGGAGTTATTCCAAATCAACATGGAGGTAACTTAAAGCAGAATCTGGCTCTTGTATCCGAATCATAATTTGTTACATGTTTATCATCATGACTCAGTTTTTCAGACAAACCTGTTGTGCCCTTTATCGGTGTAGAAATTCTTGTTGTTATTACTCTTTAGAGCTAAGTGGTTAGCCAATATTTGGAACCTTGTGGGTTGTTTTCATTAGGAGGAAAAATCAGTGATGGGGTCAGGTATTTTGTAGATGCGACCTTGTTTATTTACAAAGAATATACACAAAGCCCTGTTTCCCTGAACAGAGTAAAAATCAAACAGGAGACCGTTTCCTTGCTCAATATTTCGAAGCCTAATTTCCAGCCAGCACTTCACCCCAAAAGCTTTCTTTGCTTTCTCTGTGGATCATAAGAACATAAGAACGGCCATACTGGCTCAGACCAAAGGTCCATCTAGCCCAATATCCTGTCTACTGACAGTGGCCAATGCCAGGGTGCCCCTGAGAGAGTGAACCTAACAGGTAATGATCAATTGATCTCTCTCCTGCCATCCATCTCCACCCTCTGACAAACAGAGGATAGAGACACCATTCCTTACCCATCCTGGCTAATAACCATTAATGGACTTAACCTCCATGAATTTATCTAGCTCTCTTTTAAATTCTGTTAAAGTCCTAGCCTTCACAACCTCCTGAGGCAAGGTGTTCCACAAGTTGACTGTGCGCTGTGTGAAGAAGAACTTCCTTTTATTTGTTTTAAACTCGTTGCCCATTAATTTCATTTGGTGGCCCCTAGTTCTTGTATTATGGGAAAAAGTAAATAACTTTTCCTTTTCTACTTTCTCCACATGACTCATGATTTTATGTACCTCTATCATATCCCCCCTTAGTCTCCTCTTTTCCAAGCTGAAAAGTCCTAGCCTCTTTAATCTCTCCTCATTTGGGACCCTCTCCAATTCCCTAATCATTTTAGTTGCCCTGCTCTGAACTTTTCTAGTGCCAGTATATCTTTTTTATTCCATCCATCTCCTAGAACTGGAAGGGACCTTGAAAGGTCATCAAGTCCAGCCCCCTGCCTTCACTAGCAGGACCAAGTACTGATTTTGCCCCAGATCCCTAAGTGGCCCCCTCAAGGATTGAACTCACGACCCTGGGTTTAGCAGGCCATTTTGAGATGAGGAGACCACATCTGTACGCAGTATTCATACTACATATGAATACTACATGTGTTTCTTTGGCTGTCCTGTGCTGTGGCTGCATCTGCGCACACACACGCATGCACACACAATACCCAGCCCTCTGTTTGCTTTCAGCCGCCAGAGACACTTGTCCACTCACACAGCTCAGCTACTCACTCACCGGCCTTGCATGTGGCCTGCGTTGGGGGATGGCTCCTCTCGTTTCAGCTTTCTCCAAAAAAAGCTTAATTGCTTCTTTTATTTATCCTGAATGATGACTGTCCATTATGCTCACCAGCTTCAATGAGGTTTCACCCAACCCCCCCAACCCCCCAGCTTCATATTATATTTAAAAATGACACTGCAGTAAAAGAATATATGACTTTCCACCTTTATCTTACAATGCTGCTTACCAGGCATCGCAATGTATAACTCTTCGGTGAGAGGTGAGAAAGGGAAAAGAACTGAAAAACAGCCACTTTTTTAAAAACACTTTATCAAGTCTCTGAAAGCAGGAAATAAAACCACAGAGAAGCTGCATTCTTTAATGTACGCGTAGATGGATAAAGGCATTGGACTTTTATTCCCTGGGGAAATAGTGCATAATGGCCCTGATCCATTGCCTTCAGTGGGCTTTGGCAGTCTTTCTGACAACCTCAATGAGCTTTGAATCTGGCTCCGGGGAAGCCAACACCAGTGCAAAGAGAAAAATCAAAGCATCCAAGATGCAAGCAATTCAATGGGGCCATGGTTTAAGTACTGGAAATCAGGCCATAAGTGTCACAGCTGGATGCTGAGAACTCTGGAAAATTTCCTGGTGTCTAAACAAGCTCTTTTGCAAATCTGGCTCCAGTTGTGGTCAGTGAGCACTTATAAATCTAGTTTCATGTAAAATGGCACCTTCTTACAGAGAAAGCTGTCCCTGAGGTAGGGACAATCTACCCCAGTGGAGAACATCACTGGGGGACTGACAACTGCCTTTGCAACTTTTCATTTCTTAGAGAAGAGTGCACACATTTTTATTGCCACGACTAATGCATGCAATGGTGCGTCTCCTTCAGAGCTGTTTCTCAACAGCACAGTCTCCTTCAAGGCAAGTGCAGTCTCTGGTGAAGCTCCTTTTCTGTAGTGTACTGAGCTGAGTGATGGAGTGGTAAATCAAGCCCAGTGTTGTCACCAACATATATTCCCACACACAGAATACCGAGTTTCCTTGGGGTAATCATCACATTATGAAAATATCCTAATAATTCACCATCTTAATCCTTACTGAGATTGTAAGCTCTTCGGGGGCAGAGGCTGTCTGTGCAGCACCTAGGACAGTGGGTGGCTCCTAGGTTCTGTGGCAATGCAAATAGTAATAAATACCATCAAGCACAACATGAGACTCAGTAATACAGACACGTTCAGTGTGGAATTTGAATGGCAATGTCAAAATGGTGAATCAGGCCCATAGTGCTGTAGCAATCAGAGTCAGACACCCCACAGGGAGACCAGAAGCTTAAACCACAAAATGAGCCATTGAACCATACTGTATGATTGTACTATTAAAGCGTATGGAGTAAGGTCTTTTATGAAACCTTGTGACTGTCTGAACTTAGTCCTAAGATATGTCTATAGAGTGTGGTTATGAATCTCTATATTTATGTATGTAGAAAACTGTGCTCATAGCCTGTACTATGATTTCAGCCACACCTAAGAGCAGGGAGGATCACTTCTCAAGACAGGTGTTCACACAGAACCATCTCAAAGTAACAACCCATGGCCCACTATTGTCTCTTCCTAACTGGGCAATTAGAGTTAATGGAAAGACACAAAGGCCTGGTCTACACTAGAATAATAGGTCAATTTAACTACATCAATTAGAGGTTTGAAATATCCACACCCCTGAGTGATGCAGCCATGCTGATCTAGGTCCCCGCATAGACAGTGCTAGGTGAATGTAAGAATTCTTCCATCAACCTAACATTGCCTCTTGGGGAGGTGCATTACCTATACTGCCAGGAGAAACTCTGTTGTCTGTTGGCATTGGCTGTGTCTACACTAAAGTGTTATAGTGGTGCAGCTGTGCCACTGTAGCATTTTAAGTGTAGACAAACCCCGAGATACCCTGACTCTCAAGTTAAGAGATTTCTACACAAGAAACAGGAGTCACCATGGATGGGGACAGGGAGGGAACAGAGGGAAAAGTCTTTTACAAGCAGGCTCATGTATGAGGTTTTTTTAATCCAGAAACTGAGGGACAGTCAGTTGGCAGGTGCAATCCGTGAAACGCTGGTTCCCCTGGTGGCTAGGGGGTATGCGTGGAAACTGTTTGAAGGCAATAGGTAACTTGAATTAAAAAAGGGATTTTATCTAATGTGGAAGTTTAAAACCTGAGCTTGCGTCTTTGTGCTTATTTTCTGTGTAACTAGTATATGTTGCCCTCCCTCACCGGTTCACCTTCCTATCTGTGGCTTTTTTAATTAAATGAACCTTTTATTTGTATTTACCCCAAGCTGTTTGCTGTTGTGGAGTATGGATGCCAAAGTAAGCTGGTGTCGGGGAGGGGCTCGTTTCACCCCTTTGGGGTGATGAACCAGAGGGGAAAAGTAAGAGTGGGTGGTAAGTACGAACTCAGGAAGGATGAATTTAGGGAGACTCAGGAATAGAAGGGCTGTTGGTGTCACACTGCAGGCTGGTGGAAGCCAGGGTGAAACCTTGTGCTGGCGGGAAGACTACTGGGGTCAGGGGTCTCTGAACCAAAGCTACACAGCACAAAGGAACCCAAGGTTGCAGGATAGAACTCCTTACTGATCCGGGTAATTCCCCCAAAATGGCACAAGTGGCTGAAACATTCAGCTATTTTTAAAAGTAAATACTTAGGGGCATTCAGACTTATTTCATGCAGTTTCACCAACTATTTTGTAAAGTAGTAATCCCTAGCATCCAAATATGAGCCAGACACCCCCAAATCATCAAGTGGGCTTTAAAAATTATGGGGGTTTTAGACATAAAAAAATGTGGATGCTTTTAATTGGCTTTCTAGTTTCCGAGCCTGCAGTGATCATGTTTCCCAGCTCTTCTGCAACCATGCAGGCTAGAATATATATATTTAAAGAGAGCTCAGATTGCAATGTAAGAAAAGCGCCAAATATGACTCTCACTTACTGTGAGAATTGGAAATGCTCATGAAGTAATATACATTGGTTGTAACTTAATATTTTGCTCTAGGTAATTCAGTCTCCTGTAGCATATACATTTTACAGGAGTGCCAAAAATCATGAGTCAGGTATCTAAATCATGAGATTGTCTTAAAAACATGAGATTTAAAAACCAAACACACATTTTGGCTCTTTGTCTTTGCCTGGTTTCTGACTCTTTAGGTCAAATTTGGGTCACATTTTCAAGTTTTTGTCTACAACTATATGGGATAGAAATTTATTCGTTCTTTTTTAGTTTGTTTTTGGATGAAAGTTCACATTCTGGTCCATACAACAGTATAGTATGTGGAAATAACAGATTTTTTTTTTTCTGGTGTGCTGGCAATCCCCCCCCCTTTTTTTAATTGGTTTGGGTTGGATTGAAAACAAAATCTTTCTAAATTTTCAGCAAATCAAAAATGTTAAAAAAAAAACTAATATATTTTTGACCCGAAAGAATTTTTTTGATTTTCCAAAATAAACATTTTGGTTTGATTTTGACCCTTTTAAAACATTTTTTTTTAAAATAAGGGAAAATTTTAAACTGAAAAGTTGTGTTTAGAAAATACCAACACAATGTTTTGATTTGTCAATTTTATTTTAGCTTTAGGTTTTTTCCCCCCGATCCAAACAATTCAGCAAAACCAACATGAATTTGCAAAAAAGGTTTTGGGGTGGTCGAATCTGCGTTTTTTCCAAAAAGTTGCACAGGAAGAATTTTGCCCAGCAGTATACAGATTATGATCAGCTCTGCCCTGACTTGGTGTGGGACCAAAAAAAAGCCTAAATGTTATAATCTATTCTAGAAACTACTTGCATTTTGTTAACGTTGATAGGTAATGGACACCGCGTTCAGTGTAAGTACAACATCTCTTTAAATTATAAATCTAGTAACTGCTGAGATGAAAATTCCACCCTTTATTGAATCAGATTCTTAAATAATTGTGAATATAAAAGAGAGGCTGAGACACGCAGTTGTCAGCCAACCAGATGTAATATGGAGTTGTTTGTGTGCTGTTTTCCTGATTCACTTAAGTTTAGTGTAACTCTACATTTAAATGCATAATTCTACCTCTAGAGGGCTCTCATGACTAAAAGACAGTTACTTTACTGTTGCTTTACTAAGCAAAAGCGTTGAGGTTTCATAGGAGAGTTTTCCTGGCAAATCTATTAATCACTTTATCCGAAAAGTAACCATCTGGGTTGTGTGTGTGTGTGTTGACAAGACATGAGGTGTGAGATTCCCAAGAACAAATGGATATAAACTGGATATTAGGAAGTTTAGACTTGAAATTAGATGAAGGTTTCTAACCATTAGAGGAGTGAAGTTCTGGAACAGCCTTCCAAGGGGAGTAGTGTGGGCAAAAGACATATCTGGCTTCAAGACTAAACTTGATAAGTTTATGGAGGGGATGGTATGATGGAATAGCCTAATTTTGGTAATTAATTTATCATTGATTATTAGCTGGTAAATATGCCCAATGGTCTGTGATGGAATGTTAGATGGGGTGGGATCTGAGTTACTACAGAGAATTCTTTCCTGGGTGCTGACTGGTGAGTCTTGCCCACATGCTCAGGGTTTAACTGATTGCCATATTTGGGGTTGGGAAGGAATTTTCCTCCGGGCAGATTGGCAGAGGCCCTGGGGGTTTTTCGCCTTCCTCTGCAGCGTGGGGCACGGGTCACTTGCTGGAGGATTCTCTGCACCTTAAGGTCTTTAAACCACGATTTGAGGACTTCAGTAGCTCAGACATAGGTCAGCTCAGACAGGAGTGGGTGGGTGAGATTCTGTGGCCTGTGTTGTGCAGGAAGTTAGACTAGATGATCATAATGGTCCCTTCTGACCTTAAAGTCTATGAGTTTCAAACAGAGCTTGACAAATCTTTGAGGGTTTGCTATGAAAAAAATCTTGGACTGGGGGAGACTTTTATGAAACAACAAACATGGGTTTTGAATATATTTTGCAAATTTGATGAGTTGCATTAACTGATCACCTCTGATAATCTTAAAAATAACTACAAATTATAAAATATAGAGGCAATATTTTAGGACAATGTATTTTAGGACAATGTAGTCTTGCCTTCATTCTGATACCCCTGATGCTACAATGGGAATATATACAAATATGAAATCTATTAAAATATCATTAAGGATGTAGAGATTTTCAGAAATAAAATACTGTTAAGTACATGGAAACACAAAACTCCAGATAAAGAACTAATAGTAAGATTTTTCAGTAGCAGCTAAGTCATTCAGACTTATGTTTCTAAGGGATTGTGTACACACACAAATTGTACCGCTTTAACTATGCTGTTATGGGCTGAGTGAAACACTCACCAATTTCCATGATGTAACAGTCGCCTTTCACTCAGGATAAATGTAAGAAACAATTTGGGCCTCAAACTAAACTACATGTCACTGTCCAACCAAGGCACATGAGCCTGCTCAAGAAATAGAACTATGTGAGTGGAGGATTTTCATAGAGTATTGTTTGGTGGATGTGCGGGTATGAGAGAAGAGGTGGAAACATCGGGAATCCGGAGGAAGACTGCAAGAAAATAGCAGACACCAGCTAAACAAGTACTGAGAATGTGATCCTGAGAAAAGCCTTGAGAGAGTTTTTAGGCTGAGTACTGTCTGACAGTTTCTTTGCCCCCAGTTCCAAGCATAGCTTCTGTTGTTCGATTCCTCTTCCTATGTTCAGAGAAACAGGACTTCACACGCCATCAATTTCTCCTCCTAACAGAAACAACAGATAACCCTTTTGGTCAAAGTTTGGGGCTCTGACATTGGTATATGTAAAGCAATATGACCTCCTTAGTGTGGATGCAGTTATATCAGTATATACTGGTATAACTATTCCTGTATGGGAAGCAGAATACGTTGTACCAGTATAAGGCACCGTTATACCACTATAGCTGCATCTACAGAAGTGTTGTACTCCTATAACAATACTAGTTAAAATTCAGATCAAAAATAGTTACAGTAGTACAAAAACTGTGTGAAACAGGCCTCCATCATGAAAGTGCATTTGAAAATTACCTCCTGGAGGAAGAGTGAAAGAAACCTCAGAGTGTTTGATATGAGATAGATGGTGAAGGCCCAACTTGCACATAGTCATTAAGGGTACTTAGGAGAGTTTTTGAATACTCAGTATTTTTACAGATAAAAGAGGAGAACTTGCTCTGATTTTCTCTTTGGGGCCCTAGTAATTTTAGTGGCTTTTGGTGCATCAGTGTTATTTCAATAGAATATCATTTGCCTCTGGCCAATTTAAATGCCATATTTCCTTCTTTTTTTTTTTAAATCCCCACTAACATCTTCTGAATTATATATGTGGATTTTGAAGCTTAAGTTTCTGCTATTTTGTCCAAAGTTTTCAACCTGAATGCCCAAGGTTAGGCTCCCAAGTCTACATTTATATTATCTATATCATATCTCTAATATGATTTAATATGCTGTATTATATCTATATAGCTGCTGCATTGTATCTATAATTAAACCCTTGAACCTAGCAGTTCCCTGATTAGGGAAAATCTTGTGTAGAATTAAGAACACTTTAGATTAAAGGATTTTCAAGTGAGCAATTATATGCAAATAATTATAACGCTAGCGAAGACATAATGTTCTGCTCTCAGCAGCTGCCAAAAAGCAAAGCCCTGGCATCAACACAGAACTAGTTGTTGCTCTTTTCATATAATTAAAACTTCTGAAAAATAAAAGCCTGCAACAACACAGCACTCCTTGCATCTTAATGGCAATTCTGTTTCTTTAAGGAAGAGGTGTTGAGAAAACGGTAGCAGCAAACCCCAAACTCCTCAATTTTGATTTCTAGAACAAGAAAGAAAACATCAAGTCCAGCCATGCAACTTTGAATCAGGGGTGGCTCTAGCTTTTTTGCCGCCCCAAGCACGGCAGGCAGGCTGCCTTCGGCGGCAGGCCTACGGGAGGTCCGCGGTCCCACGGATTCAGCGGCTTGCCTGCTAGGGCGTCTGCCGGTCCCACGGCTTCAGCATACACGCCACCAAATTGCCGCCGAATCCGCGGGACCGGCAGACCTCCTGCAGGCGTGCCGCCGAAGGCTCATAGACTCATAGACTTTAAGGTCAGAAGGGACCATTATGATCATCTGGTCTGACCCCCTGCATGCTGCAGGCCATAAAACCGTCCCTACCCCTTCCCTGGACTCTGCTGTTGAAGTCCCCAATCCTGTTTTAAGTGACTTCAATCGGCAGAGACCCTCCTGCTAGAGATCCCTGCCCCATGCTGCGGAGGAAGGCGAAAAACCTCCAGAGGCTCAGCCAATCTGCCCTGGAGGAAAATTCCTTCCCGACCCCAAATATGGCGATCAGTAAGACCCCAAGCATATAGGCAAGAGTCTCCAGCCTGACCCCTGTCAGCCATTATACTATTTACCTACCATTGCTTGGTTTTCCTTGACTCGCAGGGACCAGCAGGGCACCCCCCCACAGCTTGCTGCCCCAGGCACGCGCTTGGAGCGTTGGTGCCTGGAGCCGCCGCTGCTTTGAATCAATTACAAGGCCTGGCCCGCTTAGAAACCTGGATGAGAATATGGTCAGAAACACCACAGAATGGCCAAAAGTTCATTTGGACTGGTGTCACAAAAATCCCAAACCTGTAAAATAAAAATAAACAATTGTATTCTCTAGTTGGACTTGGGTTTTATGAAAGGAGAGCCTGGGAACAAACATCAGATTGCAAAGGAGTAAGACTATCCCCTTGGAACAAAGGCCCATCTTGTTTTTTAGACACTTGAGATAAAAATATTCAAAAGTGCCTTAACTTTTGAAAACTTTACCTTGAGTTATTAATGTAACAAGCACAGTGTATTATGTAACAGTAGTAAAGAATCACTTTCTTCTAGTACGGAACAAGGGACTTCAATTAAAATCAAGAAAACCATATTATCCCCAAAGGTACTCTCCTCTCTCTCTAAATCCTGTTACAGAATCTAGCCTTTCCTAGCCCACACCCTGCCTAGCTTCCCACTGCAGTTTTAAAGAAAGAGCTTGCAGTATAAATATCTAGCACTTAAAAGAATGCGAAAGTTGGAAAGTCAGACACTCGGAAGGTAGGAAATGCCTCTGCACCCTTAATTCAGAATATGCATTCTGATACAGTCTTTAATCACATTTTTCCATAGGACATCGGCCTCATTCAGTGCACAGGGTGGATTTTTTTGGATGTAAAAACTAAAATTTTCATCCTGTGGAATGTCATGGACCACCCCCCACGGGTAATGAGCAGACTTGAAATCTTTAGATCCAGAGCACAGTTCTCTATCCATTGAGAGAACGGAGTAACTGCCAGCTGTCGCAGGCTGTTAGCACCTATGTGGACCTGCCACTAGAGAGGGATAGACACATTTTGCCAGGAAACAGAGCAATGGTGAGATTTGGGAATACGGTTAGCACCTCCAAGATTTTAAATATGTGATCACTGCCCTCTCTGGCCAGCCTGACTCCCCCTCTTCCTCTGTCAGGTTCCCTTGACTCCAGGCCAGACTGATCTTCCTCTTCCCCTTCCCCTCTCCTTTACCCTGCCCCCAGCCCCACACACCAGCCTGACACACCTGGCCCATAAGCCTGACACCCCCTCCCTCTGAAGATCCTCAGCTCCCAATGGAATCCTGCTACCCTATCATCCTCTCCCAAGAGCCCCCGCCCACTGCACCTCAGTCCTTGCTTCTTTACTCCTCCCTGCCAGTGAGCCTTGGATCCATCTGCCCCACTTCTCAGTCCCCAGTGATGAGAAGAGTGGGAGCCATGGTTTTTCGGCCTACAGAGCAGGACCCAGCTGCCATCTGGCAGGGCTCCCAGAAGCCATGGGACCTGGGCACGGTACTTATGAGATTGCTGTATGGTCACACGTGTGCAACTCACAAGAGAGGGGGAAAAGGCACATTTTCACCAGCAACTGCCAAGGCCGTAGAAAAACCAGCCAGGCCAGTTAAAAGCTGGCCAGGGAACAACACTACTTGGGAATAATGGGTTCCAATCCAGGCTCCAGAAGGGAGTGTTCTCTAGTGGTTACAGGCCCTCTACCACATCTCCCAGCCTCTCCATGTCCCATTCTGCTCCTGACCCTATCCCCACACTGCTGCTCCCCCCTGGCTCCTGCCCCTCTCCCCTACTCCTGTGCCTATCCCCACCGGTCATTTGTCCCCCCAGCCTGTCTCCTGTTCCTATCAATTGTCCTCCTCACATTCTGCTCTGGTCTTCCTGCTTTGAATCTCATTCTCCTCCCACATCTTCACCCCTCCGCATTTCCACCAGGCTGCAGCATCCTTGTGCGTCACACTGTCCGATTGCCACTCACTTCTGCTGCCTGGTACCATCCAGAGTGGCCACTGGCAGCCAGAGGGAGAAATTGCAGGGAACATCTTGCTCAGCTCCTGGAGCCCCAGCCTAGACCATGCTCCGTCACTATGTGGGGAGGCCATGTGTAGTCTGGTCCCACACAGGAGCTGTGTGGGGAATGGAGCTTGCATGGTGCAGATCAATTCTCCAAAGGATTCAACTCCCAAATACTAACAAGTCTCTGCTGAGCATGGGTGAACTCAGGATTTTTTTTGGAGGCTCATAACTTGTCCAAACAGGGGATGGATTTTCCTGGTAACAGCAGGAGGCACACAAGGTTACTCCCTGCCAAATTTCAACTCCCTGTTGCAGAGCATGGAGGTATAAGGGCTTCTCAATGAAACGGCTGTAAGATTTTCTTTTTTTAACATAGGCAAAACAGCATATTTTCTCCCAACTTCATTCTTGGAAACAGCTGAACCATTTTAGTTGAAGTTTTCCACACACAATCAGCCAGAGGCAGACACCCAGCATTGGAAATCTCAGCGCAAACAGTTTAAGTCTGGCAAAGTTACAAGCAATTCAGAACAGGGTCTTATCATGGAATGCGTCAAGAAAGGTAACCAGTGCTGGTCTCACTTTCTGGTTTCAATCAGGTGGGTCTCCATTGGCTGCAGAGGAGCTGCTCCTGGTCTACACTAGTCTAATCCAGATTAGCCTGACTGTAAAGTGCCATGCTCATGTCTGGAGCTGTATGCATCAGTATTACTATGATAAAATGGATAGGACATGTCCAAACTATCTTCATTCCATACAACCTGCCTCAGAAAAATCCTCCGTACCTTTTGGCCCAGAACAATCTCAAACCAAGATCTATTGACACAGTGCAGCCAAGAGGAGATGAGCACCAACATTGCTAGGAGGTGCTGGAGATGGATTGGCCATGTGCTTTGGATGAAAACTGATTCCATCACCAAAGTGTCAATAAGATGGACACCTGAAGGCAAATGAAAACGAGGCCACCCAAAAACAACATGGCAAAGAGCTGTGGAAGCCGAGCTGAAAAAACCTGGGGTGCAGCTGGGGAACCATTGAAAGACTTGCCAGAAACAGACAGGAGTGGAGGAACTTCATCGCTGCCCTAAACACCAGAGGAGTAATAGGAACATGATGATGATGAACAGATGAAATTCTTTTCCTCCTGCCTCCCCTACTTCAGAACATTTGGAGGACATTTCTGCACCAAGTGCTGGTAGAATCCACATTACCTGGGATTTAAGAAAATAATGGATCATTATTGGGCCCCTATGCTATCTCAGAGGATAAACGGCTTTAGATACAGAATCAGGAGGATTCTCTTTCTCACAAACAAGATAGAGCTGACAACCACATTCAGATAGAGGAAGGGTTTTCTCCCTTGACACATATTGGTTGGGATGCTAGGAGTTCTCCTGTTAGCTTACTGAGCTGGGATCCTCCATAAAGATAAGGGCTCGCAGGTTTGGCCTGACAAGTAGAGAAGAGGAACAGACCCTGGTCTGGGTGGAGAGGGTAGCCCAGGGCTAGACTGCTGTGAAGGGTTACCAGAAAGAGCTCATGGCAAAGTCAAGCATAGAGTTAATTACAGCCAGCTGCGATGTTCAATGTGCAGAATATCTCTTTAAAGGTTGCAGAAACAGATCTCTCCCATGGGGCTCCCTGCAGCTGCCTCAGCTCCGTCAAAACCCACGGCTGTCTTGACCCACATGGTCTGCAGGTCACAGAACAGTTAAGAGATCTTTTCTCATTCCAGAAGAAATAGTCACTGACAAGGAGCTACAGCTAGCCAGCCCTGAATCCCCAGCGTCTGGAATGTCAAGCCTCCTATTTTCATCTTACAGGGGCATAGGTTCTAAGGAAAGGAAGAATAGGGAAGAGCAAGGGTCTTGTGGGTAAGGCACCAGAGTGGGAAGCAGGAGAGTGGGGTTCTTTGCTGTGCCACAGATTCCCTGCATGACCACGGGCAAGTCATTTAATCTCTCTGTGACTCAGTTCCTCATCTGTAAAATAGGAATACTAATCCTTCCTTTGTCTGTTTACATTATAAGCCATATGGGGCAGGGACTCTTATTATGGGTATGTGTAGAACCTAGTACAATAGGACCTTGATCTTGGTTAAGATTCCTAGGCACTACTATCATACAAATAATGTTTGATAAGAAAATACTACAATGAAAAAAAACACATATTAATATCATCTTATATATTTCCCTTGGAACCATTTCCTCTCCTTTTATATGCACTTGCTCTTGCAAATTCCCTTTATAAAATGTTATAGGGAAGTTTGGGGAACTAATGAACACAAATCATATTGCAAACTAAAGTTCCCAATACAATAGCCCGGGTAGCTTTGTCAGGGAAATGAAACACACAGGTTAAATCAATCAGCTGTGAATTTCAGCCACTAGAATGAAAAATGAGTCCCTGGACCGCTTTCTGATGCCAGTCAACCTTCTGGTTTGGTCTGAAGCTCTCTCAAAGTGCATCCTTTAATTTAGTGTTATTACCCCTTAAAGAGCCAGTGTAAAGCATGATAGCTCCAGTGACTGCAGCATAATCTCTGTCAATCTACACCACCTGAGGATTTGGCCCAAGGACTGTGCTTTTGAAGAGCAAACCTCTCAGATTTCAAACCGCCAGTGGAAATTAATTTTAAACTGTTTTTACAGTCCCTTGCAATGCACAGCCTTCCAGGTTTATATGGACTCTTTTTAAAAAACTGTCCTTGCCTTTGGGACCTGCTTTTAACTAACATTGTTCTCTAGTCCCACGTCAAAGAGCTGGAGGGAGACAATGAATAAATACCCCAGCTATCAGATCCATGAGTTTATTCATCCTGCCCAAGTGCAGTACAGTTCAGTCCTTTTTTCCTTTACCCCCTTAGATTGCTCCAGTCCTACTCAACCATCTGCTCTCTCCCTCCATTTTCTCTAGCACAATGCTGCCCTTCCTTCCTCCTGAATCCACAAGTACAAATCTCCAGTCAACTGCCCCTTTCTAGAGCAGACATTTCCCTCTCCAGATCTTGTTACTCTACTGCATCATGGCTTCCAGCCAGCTATCTCCTTGATCCCTACCTTGGATTAGAATTGTAGATATGAGCTCCTTCTCTAGCTGGGTCTTTGGATTTCTATTTTTACATTTCCAAATTCTTGACTCCAGGTCAATATAATTTAAACCTCTTCCCTCTGTCCCCTAGGTGCCTGACTTCCTGTTTGGTAACATATTTAATGTGGGGAACTAGCAACAAGAATTCCTGGGTTCTGTTCTAAACTCTGCCACTAACTTCCTCGGTGATCTTGAGCAAGTCACTGAAGTGCTGTGTGCCTCAGTTTACCCGCAAGTAAAACTGGGACAATAATTATTGGAGGTGCTGGGGTTCAAGTGTAAAGGGAGGGGGGGACAGTCCCAGCAATATCCAGCCATCACACCCTCAGTTGCCATCCTCATCTCCCAAAACCTACCATATTCTTTAGAGATGAGGTTTAAGGATCTAAGGGGGAAAAAAATCTACCCACTATTGCGCTGAAAAAAATGAATGAATTCATGTTTAAAGAGTTTATGATATTCTTAGTAATTTTTTCCTCATTTGCAATTCTCCAAAAGCCAAATTCTGCACTGACTAATGCTCTCATGCATTCTGACCGCCTTCAGTGTGTGAGTCAATACAGAATGGAGCTCTAAGAGGACTATTATAGCCAGCATGCCAGCAGTAATGTTGTCAACTCTCACAATTTTATTGCGAAAGTCTTGTGATACTTGAGTTTTTACTCAGCGCTCCAGCAACCGCAAACTGTTGGGGAAATGAAACTCTCAGCTTTTATTTCAAAAATAAGGTTCTAGCTCTCAAGGGTGCAGAGAAAAGCTTGAAAAACTGAGTGCATCATACAGGCTAAATAAAAAGCGACTAAAAGGAGCCTGTGGCAGGGCAATGACTCACTGGCACAGCACCTCCTGCTGGTCATCCTGGGAATTAGCTCTTCCAGCCCAGAGCACCCTCTGCAGGCCGGTGTCTCACTTGCCACTTGCCCCCCATGTCCCTCCCAGACCTGGTGCCCTTTGCCCAGGGGTTCTGCTCACCACAGTACCCCCTCACTCTGGGTCTCCCCTCCCAGGGTAACCCCCAACCCCCTAGCCCCACCTTGCCTCAGTGGCTACTGACAGTCTCCATTTAGCCCTCGCTCACTGGGGCAGATGCAGTCTGTAAACCACTCATCATCCGCAAGGGGGGTTGGACCAGCTGCCTCTCTGCCTATATCTGGGCTGCCCCTCTGCAGCCCTAGTATCCTTTTGTGGTCCTTAGCTTGGCCTGCAGCTTTGCTAAGTTAGAGCTCCCCAGCTCCCTCTGCCCTTCTCCAGCACTGCTGCACCCTAGGTACCCTTCTCAGCGTCCCAGGCAGCCAGGTTCTTCTCCCTCAGAAGCTAGAGAGAGAGTCTGTCCACTTCTGGCCCA
Organism: Trachemys scripta elegans; assembly: GCF_013100865.1. Taxonomy (NCBI): domain Eukaryota; kingdom Metazoa; phylum Chordata; order Testudines; family Emydidae; genus Trachemys; species Trachemys scripta. The sequence continues at coordinate 130,980,943 of NC_048302.1, forward strand.
CAGCCCTCTTATAAGAGCCAGCTGGGTCCTGATTAAACTGGCCACAATTGTGGCTGCTTTCCCAATCAGCCTAGCTTTTCTCAGCCACAGCCCTCTCCAGCTAGTGTAAGTCTATTTTGCTCTGTTAGCTTGTAAATGTCCAGCGATCTACATTCATTTCTTCCAGCTCTTTGTCTTGCTTGGGTAACAGAGTAGCTACTCCTGAGGGTTATCACTGCTGCCTAGAGGGGCTTGCTGAAGAGACATGCCATTTGCTGGAATAGCATGAAAGAAAACAGCCACCGCCTTGCGCTCTGTGCTGAAAGCAAGTGCTCTCTGTTCTGTCAAGGGCAGTGTCTCGACCTTTCCTCCTACCAGCATCGAAAAGTGGCTCTTAAGCCTGGGGAGAGGAGATGCATGCAAGCAGGCATAAATGCCAGATCTGCAATGTCTACACAGCCATTTTTGGTATGCGAGTGTAACCCAGGCCTGCTTGGCATGGCACTTTGTCCCCCTCCCGAGGCAGCTAGACCAGTTAGAAATTGATTGAGCCTGCTACAGCATTGGCTAAAAGGGATGTGTCTTTTAGCTCATACAGTAGAGACTCCAGCGTTAATTTCCAGAAGTCCCAGGTTTGATCCCAGCCACCACCGACTGGGGTCTGTCGGCGTTACGCTAGCACAAGCTCTGAAAGCACAAATCTGGACCTGGGCTGCAAGGCTTGCTCCTGAATGCAGAGTGGTCAATATCCTAAGACAACTGCATCTAAAAAAGGGTATATTATTCCATGTGCATAACAATGGAATGCCCTTGTCTGAAGGCTGATATAATTAAGGAAACTAGCTGTTGCTTTTCATTCAAGTGGCCTCCGATGCTGAAGGGAAGGATGATTGTGAGGGCTCTGGAAGTCTGAGGTGCTAGGCTGTGCTAGGGAGTATTCCCTATAGACTCAGAGCTTAAAACGGTGATTGGATTCTACCCAGAGCTAGTCATCTTAAGAAACATGTGGAACCCGGTGGTTGGGTCCACATACAACAGACTAGTGACAGTGCAGAGGGAGTGACAGGTTTAATGGGGGAAAATACCTACCTGCTTCGCAAGGGTGTTATGGGCATAGGTGCTGGGGGTGCTGCAGCACCCACTGACTTGAAGTGGTTTCCATTACAGGGTTTGCACTTTGGTTCAATGGCTCTCAGCACCCCCACTATACAAATTGTTCCAGCCCCCCTGGTTATGGGACTTGACTCAATAGACCATTTTCAAGAGTGTCCTTTAATGGTAATTGCCTGTTTCATAGATTTTAAAACCAGAATATGATCCTCCAATCTGACTCTCTGAATACCCCAGGCCATAACATTTAATCTAGTGATTCCGGCATCAAGCCTGTCTGTGGTAGACGAGCCAGAGTGTATTCTTTAAAAAGATATCCAGTCTTGATTTAAAGACTTCAGGTGACAGAGAATCCACCATATCCCTTGGTAAGTTGTTCCAATGATTAATTATCGTCACTGTAAAAAAAAAGCTCCTTATTTGTAGTCTGAATTTGTCTAGCTTCAGCTTCCAGACGTTGAATCTTGCTCTGCCTTTGTCTGCTAGATTAAAGAGCCCTCTGCTATCAGCTGGTGCTCAGCTTGAACTCCTTGAGCTTGAATTTCAGAGCTGTTGAGTACCGGCAACCCCATCCGAGGTGAATGGATCCGCAGATGGAAAAAAACGACCCAGAGCGTGTCAAGTCCCAGAAGCGAGGCCTCCATAATTAGTGGACGCTTTTGCTGAAAAAGCTGAGAGATCCTCTAATGGAAGTGCAAAGTATTGTTTGCCTTATGTTTTTCAATGGCACGGCATGAATTATTCACTGGTTTGAAAAAAAGAAAATTCTCATTGACGCATTGCAGGAATCAGCATAGGGTTGCAAAATCCAGTCTGAGGAAAACTTCTGGCATGAACAGCTGGTTGTTGAGTCTGGAGAAGGTTTCATCTTACCCATATTCGTATACATTCCTAAAGGACAACACCTTTTAATAGTGTCGTAAGGTTGCTAAGTAACCATAGCGAATCACTTGCAAGACCCAAACACTTTAAAGGAAAGACGTGAAGTTAAGGCCATGATAAATCTTACACGTCCTGCAGCATAAACAAATACATTATTCTTAAGTGCAAAAAATAATGCATATTTAATTACAAAAACAACTTTAGCTCTAACCCATTTTATGACCTTGAATATAGTATATTAATATTATCACTTAAAGAATGCTGTTATTAATGGGCAATAGGGTATGCGGGTTGTGTGGCTTTTTTTGAAATACATGTAATTGCTGTTGAGAATAATGTTAGACAGGTGAAGAGCTTGTTTTGTTTTAATATAGCAGGTTCACAGGTTGGTAAAGAGATGTCACTATCAGACATTTGAAGATGTAGTAACAGGCCACTCATTCTGAGATACAAGTGTCCATAGGAGTACACCGGCTTAGCTAAACTGGTATGAATTATATTGGTATAGCTATGCCAGTAAATTTCCCTGTGTAGACAGGCCCTAACTATAGGATGCCTGAAGACAAGAGCTTTGCATCTTCACAAAGGGTAATTAAATATGCCACCCTGACCACAAAAACCACTTGACAATTGTTGTCCAAACTTAGCAGAAATATTCCTCTTCGCCTTCAGAATAAATCTGGCAATTTTCCAGCCAAACCATTTTCCAAAACCAGTTGGAGCGGAGGTTGAAGCCGGGCATTCTAATAGAAGCTGTTTACAACTTTAACTGTGGAGAGGCTAATGCAAGATTTTTCAGACCAAAAGATCACCACAGTCCCCAATTCAGGAAACCACTTCAGGATGTATTTAAGTCCATCCCTATTCCGGACAGTATTTAAACACATCCTGAGTAGAAATGCTTTCCTCAGTTCTGATTGTGGTGCAAAATGTCTATATATGAATCTATTCACAGACACAGCTGGGGTGAAACATCAGGAAATGTGTAAAAAAGACACGTCGACATTGCATAGCATAACAGGAAGTGGACGGTACAATTTCCAAATGCAACTTCATGGGAAGCTTAGGCAGAATATAATTGGAGTTTAGCCAGGACATTGTAGTTAAAACCTCTGTTCTTTGGAACATGTACTAACATCTTTAATGACCGCAGGTGCTGTATTCACCATCTGTTCATTCCATCTCATCCACAGGCAGAATCTTCTGCAGCCAGCTGCTCTCTAACACCAGGTTTGGATACTAGTTTAATAGTGACTCGGAAAGAGAAACACAACCAGCCATTCACCACCAACATTTCTGCTAGTCCTTGAGTTTTCCCTGCAGGTCTCCCATCCAAGTGCCAACTTCAGTAGACAAGCAGACCCCACAAGCCGTTCCAAAACAAATTGGTGATGTTAAGTGGAATGTGCACATCCCCTCCAAGGAATTAAAGCCACATGGGTAAAGCAGACCCATGTATGGGAGAGAACTGTTCTGTTTCCATCAAGCTTTTTATCATTCCTCTAAACACAAGCACAGAAAGGGAAGAAGAGAAGCAGTAGGTCAAGTTATCCCAGCTCTCAATTCAAGGAAAAGATCTTTCATGTAATAGAAACCAGGAAATTTGTTCTAACAAATATAGAGAATTTTGCAGGTTACACCAGTATACTGAAAGCACACATGCTCCCTCAGAGTCCCAATTAGCTGTGGGCTCTCTTGGCTTCTAGTTTAATCCCTTCAGAGACAATGTGGCAGGTAAGCAAGGAACACAGGCTTAGCAAAGGATTTTCTTAACCACCGTCACTTTACTCTTCAAAACCACTAGAGTTACATATCTTTGCAAAATAACAAAAGTCCTGAGATTTCTCAGCATTTTAGGCTAGGCTGAGTCCCTCCTTCCTCTCTAGCCTCTCCTGATTACATGTGGTGATGGTCTGTCCTGCTCCTCAGAAAAGCACCCCTTCTTAAATAAAATCTCTCTCTTTTTACTGTTTGCTCATGCTGAGAACTTGCAGTTCTACCAGCTGTGCTGGTGCCCCTGTGTAGAAAACCAGTTGTTCCATGGGGTTGGGCCAGCACCCGAGAGACAATCAAAGTTGATGGCCCTAGATTGCTCTAGTGTGGCTTCTCATGGCTAGACCTTCAAGGAGGCATCAAGCACCTTTCCTGGGCATGGTCATTGTCTGGAATACATCACCCATAGACTTACATTTGACAAGGTTAGACATGTGTTCAGCACATAGCACAATATGGTAGTTGCAATAAAAAATGTAGTTCACAATTTGGTACAGACTTTTCCTATTCTGTCAACATACCAATGGAAAAGTGAGACAGTGTATTCAGGAAACTTTTAAGTTCTCACAGACCCATGAATAGAACCCAGAACTCCTAACTCCTACTCCTGTGTTTTATCCATAAGGCCATATTTGCAAAAACAGAGTTAAAATAATGTGAAAGCTAGACAAAAACTGAAAGGTAAAGGCATTCTGAGTTTAGGATGTCACTCTGCCTACCTCCCCACTAGCTGTGCCTAAATTTTGCATGCATAACAAGCACTGTTCTGAGGTTATTGCAATAATACCTAAAAGCAGCAGAAGCTTAATTTGGAATGTCCTGGACTTGGATTTTCAGATGACGTCTAGGTATAGCCTACTGCCATTTAAAAGGAAATAATATCTACATATAGTGGAAAATTAAATCGACTGATACTTTCTTTTTCATTGACCCGGTTCCCTCCCTATCCACAGATGGTTGTGTAACACATTGGTCAAGTGTGTGTTGTGTCCCCTTCACTCCCTGAGCTATAGAGGATGGAAGTTTGACTTCCCTGAGCTTGAAAGCCTGGCTCTTTAACTTGAGCTGTGGTAGCTCATGGTTGTAGTGCTGGAGGTCCCCCCAGTCAATCCCTTGTGTGTCAGCCAAGATGGTGGTTGTCACAGTTCACCAGCTTAGCAGTGTGTCAAAATCTAAGGAGACTGTGTCCCAGGAACTCAGCAAATGGTGATTCTCCTAAGTGTTTGCATTGGTCTAATAAATACTTGTATACCAGCTGTGCCTGTGTCACATGTCACCACAGGGACAAGGATAGCATAAGAACCTGAAGGGAATAACAGTGGCTGGGCTATTCAGCATGGTATAAGTATTAGATGAACATAGTGGAAGGACTTTTTGCTATTAATGTTGGCATAAAAATGTAAAGAGGAACACACTTCCTGAAATGACTGGGGTAATAGGTGCCTTTGTGAGATTTTAGATAAAATGAATTTAATCCTTATAAAATACAAACAAAAGTAGCTGGCATGTCTTGGCCTGTTTCTTTTCTCTGCGTCTAGATAGCCGCTGCCCTGCGTGGACATAGATTTATGAGTGGTGATGATTACAGGATCAGAGATATTAGAGAAGAACAAACTACTAGCTTCCTGTGCTCATCTGCCTTGGAAAGTAGGGTAGCTCCAATCTGAATATATATCATTTCTGAAGTGTTATTTGTAGTACCATAGCACCTAGGAGCCCCAGCCATAAACCAGGACCCCACTGCACTAGGGGCTGTAGAAGCACAGAACAAATAGATAGTCCTGCTTCAGAACAGCTTACAATTTAAGACCTGGTCTATACTTAACAGTCAGGTGAACATGGCTACCTCACTCAGGAATGTGAAAAGTCCACCCCCCTGACCAATATAGCTATGCCAACCTAATCCCCCCCCCACACACACACACACCCCTTTCAGTGTAGACGCAACTAGGTAGATGAAAGAGTGCTTCCATCAACTTAGCTACTTGTCCTCTGGGGAGGTGATGTTCCCATAGTGATCGAAAAACCCCTTCCATTGGTATAGGCTGCATCTACCCTATGGGTTTATGCCGGTATAGCCTCTGCAGTGTAGACATAGTCAAACTGTAACACAAGAGACAACAGGTGGATCCAGACCGACTGAGGAGTACAGGGAAACAAAGAGAATAGGGTAGAGAGCGTCCTTTGGCAGAGTTTCACTGTAGCAAACTTCAGTATGACTCTCTGTGGACATAAAGGGATTCTGTCAAGTACTTTAAGACCTCAGATTTAGGTTCTAGTTTTATAATGTGAATAGAAGTGTAAGTAAGATTTGAAGCTGCTCTCCCAAGGAAAGGCTTCTGGACAAGACTGTATTAACATGAACACACCTACTTTGCCTAGGTATTCAGCAGACAGAGCAGTGTTGCCCAAGTGATCAATTGTGGCGGGCATTGGTTACAAATCACTTTAGTATTGAATGCAGGGGTAATGCAATGTTGTTATCTTTATTGTATGAGCAGAACTGTATTGAGCCTGTCCTGATTGAGGGAGCCCCTCATTAAGCTGGGGCTTCAGATGCCAGATCCCAGTAGGGTGAGAGGGGGTGGGGACAGGTGTTCCTGCCTGGAGGTGTGGGATCTTCCTAAGAGTCCTAAGCACCATTTAACCTGCCTCTCTCCACTGTTTAAAAATAGAGCTAATTAGAGTCTTTTGTTTTGTTAAGTGATCACTAGAGCTGAAATCACTAATAATCCTGTCTCAGTGCTGCTTAGATCTGTTGTGGGACAGCATTTCTGCAGAAGAGACAGCCCAGCGTGCAGTAGCAATCAGGTTCCCCCACTGAGAGCTGAAATCGCTGAGAGCTGGGTGGAATCTCAAGAGACCGACTCGCAGAGGTCACAGTAGAGAGGCAGAGGGCAGCAGAAAGTCACGGCACAGGGCCATCAGCGACAGAACAGATGATGGCATGGTGGAGTGAATGGTGGCCCGATGAATAATAGTAGGGGAGTGAATGATGATGCCGTGGCAGCAGCAGGCAACAATGCAGAGCGAATGGCGGCAGTTGTGAACCAGTTGTGACAGCAGCAGTGAAGGCACTGCTCCACAGGAATTCGTGTGAACACACCTCTGAACTCTGTGGTGTCTTCGCTGACACACGACTTGCAAAAAGGGAGGGAAGAAACCCAGCTGCAATTATTCCATCTACCCCGGGGGTAAACTACTATTGAGAGAATGGAGCAAACTATAACTGATTCCAGGAGTGCTGCACCAAATCACAGTAGATCCTTCACAAAATCAAGTAACACAACTAGTGCTACCAAAAGAGTAGCCTGGCCATGATGCACGATGACTTTGAACATTTAAGAATGGAGAGCACCTTGGAACTTATTCGTAGTCGATTTTGTTGACCCCAGATGATTGAGGATGTTTGCAGGAAATGTGAGACGTGGTCAGTTTTTTCAAAGGAAAACTCTGTCCACTAGAGCTGCGTATCTGAAGAATATCACCAGCAGCAAACCTTTGGAGCTGGTATGTCTTGACTTCTTGTCTTTAGAAGTGGACAGAGAGAATTTTGGGACCATTTTAGTAGTGACTCACCGCTTTACACGTTATGCGCAGGCATAGTCCATGTGTGACCAGAAGGTGACCACCATCGCTCGAGTGTTGTGGGAGAAATATTTTTCAGTGTATGGCTTCCCAGCTCAGATACATTCTGACCAGGGATGGAACTTTCAGAGTCCACATAGACCCTGCTGGGACAAACTAAAAGGTATCCAGTACTCATTAACATAGGCCTGAGACTATATCAGTATACACTAGGGAACTTTTAGTTCATGTCCACAGGGCAACACAGGGCTATTAGAGTGTTCTGCAGTTCACACCCCTTTAGACTGGTCTGCGGCACTGAGTAGAAAACCCATAGTAATGTAAAGGCATATTGAGAGGGTGAAGACCCTTTTAACTACTGTATAGTAGCCAGACTCAGCCCCTCTTGATCATGAGCAACACCTTAGGCCCTGATCTTGCAAGTACTCATGTGACTATGGCCATGTTTACATTTACCGGGGATTGACGCTGCTGCGATTGATGCAGCGGGGTCGATTTAGCGGATCTGAAGAAGACCCGCTAAATCGACCGCAGAGCGCTCTCTGGTCAACTCGGCACTCTACCAGAACAAAAAGAGTAAGGTAAGTGGACGGGAGAGCATCTCCCGTCAATGCAGCGCAATGTACACACCGTAGTAAGTCGATCTAAGCAACGTAGCATAACTTAGGTCAATCTACCCCGGAAGTGTACACAAGATATGGAGAACTTCTCTCACAGAAGTAGTCCCATTGAGTTTACTGGGGCTAATCCTGTATACGTGTTGGAAGGTGAGGACAAGCAGATGTGACAATAGAGCTAACATGCCAATGAAAGGGTGTAATTATTGCAGGCACAGCTGGGGGAGGAGACATGATGAGAATACTCAACAAGGAATAGCTGCTATATATTGACTATTTAAAACTCCCTCTTTTTCCCCGTTCCAGAGACACAATTACCGAAGCCTGCATCAGAGTTTTGGCAGCGAGGACAGAGATGAAGGTGTGCATTTAAGAGATGTTGTAGGGGGACGATCTGCACTGGATTCAAACAGTACCTTCCACTGTAATGCAGGCAGGAATTCAGAGCAGTGCAAAGATTTGCTAATGATGGCTTTCATGATTTTATAACAAGCTGTTATCATATGTAAGTGCTTGGCTGACAGACCCCAATTTATCAGTCTAACAAAGCAAATGCTGCGTCATATGCTTGCCCAGAATTCTGAGGCTCGGTATGCAAATCAACAGTCCTCCAGACAAGAAACATTTGTCTTAAGTTGCAGCCAAATGCCTGATAATGGGTTTGCTGAGCGTTATAGCCATATAACTTGCTGCCTCCCATTTGTAATGTATTTCTCCTCGGTGGCAGATTTGCCTGGTAGTGCAGATATCTCCTTTGTTAATAAAAACAAATGCTCTTAAAAATGCTGCACCTTAGACTTGAATGTCAATAACCAGGAAAGAACTGAATATTATTATTTTATTTTACCATCAGTTAATGCTACAGTGCTTCAGATGAAAATCTTACCTTGGAATACACTGTTTTCTACCCAGATCTCACAGCCAGCTCCTCTGGTTGATATAATTCCAGAGTCTGAGTCTGAGTTACTTTGTTCTTATGGTTGGGGGTAGGGACAGAGAGGAGGTGGTGGCAAAGGTATCTTGAAACTTCCTTTGTGCTCCTCACATTCTAAGGTCATGCAGGGGGCTATCCAGTCCACCATGTAAACGACAGCAAGTTCTGGGGTGCTCTAACTTAAACTCTGGTCCGCAGGACTTCCTATCTTATGAGCTCGGGGAAGCAGAGAATACCTGTAGCATGGTGTATTCTGGCTTACATGGGGGCTGAGAGCAGAACCCCTATACCAAAACTACATGAGCTGGGGAGGCCCCTGCACACTGGTATTCTGAGGGGGTCATTTCTGAGCATTTAAGACCCCTTTCACTCCCAGAATAATGCAAAAGGGGTTTAGTTGAACTGAGAATGAGGCCCCCTGAACTTCAGGAAACATCCAACTCTCAGGCCAAAGTATTCACGAGCAGCCACTGCTTTAGGGCCCCCACTATTTCTGAACATCCACTTTTCCCATTGGCTTGAGTTGGGGTTGTGGGCACTCACCACCCTGACACCGAGAAGAGTCTTGCCATTGACTTCAGGGGCATGGGATTGGGTCCTAAATTATGACACAAGGTACAAGGCAGTGGGGAATCACGTTCATGTTATTTAGCATGAACTGCGGTCTGTGCTCAGGAGAGGCTCTGGTATGACCTATGAAGGGTATTTCAAGTCTGGACTCAGATGCATTGGCAGGGTTTAAGGAAAGCTTGCCCTGTGTGGTCCTGTAGAACGCTGGATTTAGTCACTGCCCTATTGCTTGTCAGTTTTGGGTGACATGAAAATCGAATCCAAATGTTTGAAACACACACATACACACCAAGATCCAAGCACTTTTCATTTAGACACAACATACTCTTTTGGGCACTAGCATGATCCATTAAGATAAAAGCATTGTCTTCCTCCAAAAAATAAAATAAAATATGGAAGTCACATGCAGTAAATCTCGTACCAGTCTTCAGCTTGGAGAGCTGGTATCCACTCAGATAGTCGTGTCCCACTAACCTAGATGTGATGAAGGAGAGTTTGCTGTAGGCAGCTTTTCTCCCACTCCAAGGGGGAACTGGCAAGAGCAGAAGAGTAGGAAGTGGGTGATGTGCTCTGTAGGACAGAAAATAAATCATGAAGAGTTACTAGATGGCTCTGCCCTATGAATCACCCTGGGAAATTAGAGACCGAGTGTCAGCAGTGTATGGGCAGGGACCTTCAGACCTGTACATCTCAAACTCCTAAGCACCAAAGATTGATTCCTCCTGCCAGTGCAGGCTGTGGCAGGATCTTCTGTGGGTGGGAGGAAGCTGCAACAATTCCAGGTGTCTGTGAACTCTCATTCATTAAGAAGTCTGCAAACCCAAAAGTGGGTAGAGCTGACCTAGGAGGGGATGTGGGAGGCTTTGTGGGTTCAATGCACTCCCCCAGGTATTCTCCACTGCAGAGCAGCTTGCTTCCACTCACGCCAGCAGTCGAGACTCCTGAAGTGGTGGCTTCCTTCGGTGCTTTTTCAGTTTTCCTGCCATCTGGCTGCTTCCTATAGCCTTTCCCACCCTCTTTGCTGCTCTTGTATCCCAAGAAGGAGGAGCCAACGTATCGTACTACCACGGCCCTGCCAGGTTTGGCTGAGTGGAAAGTGCAGCTTGGGGTAAGAACATTTGCAAGTTCCCCACCCATAGCTAGGGAAGCCCCTGAATGGTGGAGCTCACATAAGCCAGAAGAGAAACATTAAGGTCTCTGATGTCAGGGAGATCATCCCACCACGCCCCCTGTGGTGAAGCATGGTACTGCAGGTGAGCGTCTGCTTCAGTTTCCCCTCACCCAGGGTATGAACAGGTCCATGAAGGCCATTCTAGTATCACAAAGGGATCGTTCTCTATCTGACCTATCAGGCATGATCATCTTAACACTTTCCAAAGATGAGCCTGGGAGCTTAAATTCATCCCTTTGCTAGATACTAAAAATCAGGTCTTAATAAAGACACTGGCTTTATGGCTTATTACAATGATCTGTAACCCACTAACGAGCCCCCCCCAGTTTTCTCCCCCCCTTCCTTTCCTCCCTATGACTGGAGGGGTGTTCATGGGCCATTTCATCTTGAGTTGCCCCTTAGAACATGTGTTAGGCAGTAGCTATGTAGGCAAGAGAACATCTCTCACCAACATAGCGCTGTTCACACCAGCACTTCTGTCAGTGTCACTTATGTTGCTCGGGGGGGTGTTTTTCACACCCGAGTAACATAAGTTATACCGACAAAAAGCCAAGTGTAGACATAGGCAAAGTTTTCCAGAGTGAAAACTGGTTTCTCTCAACAACAGATGTTGGTCCAATAGAAGATATTACCTCCCCCACCTTGTCTCTTTAATATCCTAGGACAGACACAGCTACAACACCACCGCTTATCTCCTTAGCAGAGCCTGTCCCAGGTAGGCTGGGTGCCTGATCTCTCAGGGGCTAGCTCTAGGGAGTGACTACCCCCTCTAGATGGGGTGAAATATGTCAGCATTATCTATAGCAGCAAACCATAGAGCTGAGAATCCACACACTTTAAGCCCCCAGAATGAGCTACAGACCAGTAACTGCTGCATTCTCTCTGTTGTGGATGGAGATCTTATTTGCTTGTTTAAGCAAAGCTGCCTTTGCTAAAGCTGTAATGATCTCAGCTTGGAGCATGTTCTGGGAATCAGTGAGTAGATGGGAAGGCGTTGATGTTCAGTGTACAGCAAAGGGACCATCCCTCGTCATTAATACCTAAGAACTGCCCTGGGCCAAGACAATTATTGTTGTTAAAAGCTGAATAAAATGGGAGGCGGGGGCGTTAGCTGTCGACTCACCGCAGTGAAGACACTGTGGTGAGAAGATCTAAGTACGTCGACTTCAGCTATGTGAATAACGTAGCTGAAGTTGCGTAACTTAGATCGATCCCCCCGCCTCCTCCCCCAGTGTAGACCAGACCTGAGAGCTCTACATCTGCTCTATTTGCCTGTTCTTCTCCAACTGAGCAGGGCTCTTCTTTTTAAGTCCCTCTCTGCTCCAGGTGTCAATTTGGGCTATGTGAGCCCTCAGCAGGCCATCAATCCCTTCCAGCCTTGCATGGAGGCTTCTGTGTCCCCATTACACCTACTTATAAATTTATCAAGCTCCATCTTAAAACTAATTAGTTTGTTTGCCCCAACAACTCCCATGGGGAGGCTGTTCCAGAACCTCATGCCTCTGATGGTTAGAAACCTTCTTCTAAGTCTTCCCCAACCGTTGCCACAAAACTCTACGTTGTCATGATGTTCAGTAAAATGACAACCGTGAAGTCTTATGGAGCCACAGAGTGGTTGCATTTCGCTCAGAAGTTATCGTTGCTAGTGGTTTTCAAATCAGTCATAAGAACTGTGAATTTTTAAATCCAGTGTTAGATGTACTGCCACTGGCACAAACACTAAACTGAGCAACATCTCTGGATAATGCCAAAATCCTTGAGTAATTATTCTGAAGCACTTTTTCCTTCTGTAATGCTATTTTGCTAACAGGTTACATAGCTGAAGGATGTTGTAAATATTTGCAGAACTGTAAGAGAAAGTATTTTGCTCTAGGGTTCAGAGCTCCTTGACTCAGCGCCCCCACTCCCCCTCCCCTCCCCATCCCGAGTGGTTTGTTTCTCCTTGTTCTTTGCAAATGAAGAGTATTAATAAAGTATGCATGAAATGGGAACATGCTGGGACTGGGGGTGTTACGTGATGGCTGGTTTTTTTCCATCATTCATGGAAAAAACATTACTTACAACTGCCATTTCCACACAGTTCAAATACCCAATCAACGTTGTGTTGAAATGGCTACTCTGAGTCAAATACTGAGAGGACAAAAGTTCAGATGATATAACCTAACCTGCATAGTTCCTCTTAAGGTCTGTGGACTACCTAAGGTCTCAGTGCTGGTTCCCATCCTTCTCTTTCTTGTGGCCACCTATCACACATATTAATAACCACTATGTGTCCCCTATGTATGGAATGCATTTCCCATCCTGGTTTGCATGGTCATCACTACAGCCTATTAAAACTCACCTTCCGAATGAGAGCCTCAAGTAGTACCATGTGTGAGTATTATAGATGGGGCTGGTAGCGCTGCCTATTAATAAGTTTGCCCAAGACAACCCTTTAAATGACCCATTAACATTGGGGCTGACACTTTACCTACAAGGATGAATGAGTGCTTGACTTTGCAATTTTAATAATGGTCCCACCGCTAGGACTCCAGCTTCTTGTTCCAGTCTCCCCCTACCTAGCTCCTTGTCCCATTCTCTTTGCCCAAACAGTCACTGTTCTCCTGACTTGCCAGCTCCTTATCAGATGTGTCTTTTCTCCCTTATTCCCTCCACACTGTTTTCTACTCCCATCTCCTTATTCAGATAGGCCCAGTCTTCCCCATCCCCCCAGCTCTTTGTCCAACCTCAAGTTTCCCCCTACAGCCAAATGGCTCCCAGTCCAGTATCCCCACAAGCTCCCAGGCCCAATTTCTCCTCTCCTCTAGTCCCAGTCTCTTTATCCCAGAAGTCTGCTCCTTTCCTTCCCCCACCCGGTCCGTCTCTTGTCTTCACTGCATTCAAGTCAAGCAGCAGCCTGGAGGCACCAGCAGGGTTTTTTTGAGAGGCAGTGCGTAATTTGTAATGAAAGAAGTGCTAGGGCTCAAGCAAATTTTTAACTTTCATAACTGACGCAGCAAGCCCAGAGGTGCCGGGGCTATGAACCGCCGAGCTTAGTGGTGCCAGGGCTGGTGGTGGGGGATGGGGATCATTGACACCACAAGAGAGACAGGCTCCAGGCTCTCAGTTCTGGTGTCCAGCCCAGAATAACTCGGAGATGCCATTACAGGGAAAGTCTAGCTTCACTCTTGTAGACCGGGGATCCAGGAAGTAGGTTCAGTCACTCGGTGGGGATGACACCCGCATGGTCCAGGCATACACAGGAGCTGCAAGGGGACGAAGCATGCTTGGGAGGATGGAATCTTTACAGATTTTAACTGCTAAAAGGTACAACCTCCACTGCACTCTTTCAAAGTCTTATCATTTGGCCAAATTTGGGCAGTTTTACATGCTGCATTCTTTAGGGGCTCTTGACCCTCACAGGGCTGAGGTTTCATGTAGGAGCAACCCAGCAGGGGACAGCCCAGGTTGGCAGCCATCTCTAGAGTCTCACCTGTCCCACTGCGCTTCCTGCTTTTTCTCCAGTCCGCAGAGTTACATGAGAACACGGGATTCCTTGTGCACTGCCCTTTGCCAACCTAACACAGCAGAACTGCAACCCTCACTGAATCTAACTGAGTATCTAACACGCTAACTGGATCTAAAACAACAAAGCTGGAAGGGGAAAGGTGGGTTAATATAGCACTCGTATTTGCTTCACATCTGGTCAGCACGGAGGTTGTCCTTTTAAGTCCTTCAGAGAGAGTTTATCCTTCTTTGTAGGTAAAACCACCTGTTGCTCCTCTGTGACGGATAGGACCCCTAATCCCTCCCCAGGGTATTCAAGAGTTCGTTGTAAGCAGTTGGTGGGTGGGGAGGCAGAAACGCAAACGTCAAGGCTGTGTGTTACAAAGCACAGAATCTCCAGCGTGTTTCTGGCAGTCACTGCTTTGTTTGTCACTCCATTAAGGCGGCGTCTTCTCCCGTTTCCCTTCCTTTCCCCCACCTGCTTAGGTGAGAGGTGATGGTGAGTAAGAGCTGACAAACCTGCCTGGATCTCTGTCATACGGGGGAGAGGGAGGAACACAAATCCCTAATGAGGATGCTTTGCACTTCACTCACGCATTGCTTTAAAATTGGATTATGGTTTAACAAAACATATGTCTATTACACTGCTGCACCAGGAGGATATAGGATCGCATAGAAAATTACCAGGGCCTGGTGAGTGACACCTCTGTAGCATCTGAACCACCTCAGAGCTAAACAGAGGGGGGGAAAGGGTGGGAGGGAACTATGAATTGAGCTATAGCAAGAGACAGAGGAAAAGCTTTATTAAGGCAGCCAGTGATTCTGTGGAAAAAGAGCTCTGGCCTCAGATTGCTCCAAAGTCACACAATGAGTCAGTGGCAGAGCCGGGAATAGAGTCCAGGTCTCTGAGCCGCTCTCTGTAAAAAATGGGAAGAATGGGGCTTATCACTGTGAGATCTACAGATGAAAGAAGTGACCTTCTGAACGAACAATGGCTCCTAATTCCTATTGAAAGTCAACTCCCATTTGTGCCTTTGCCGTCTCCCCCCATGGCACTTTAGTTGAATAGACCTGCTCTGTCTGTCTCTCTCAACTGTCGCATCTGCCAATTTCATTGGCTATGGTTGGAATCATCCCAGTCCTGGTCCCACTTCTGGCAGACCTGGGTTAGGCTGTGTGAAAGGAAGGAGAGCGGCTTCTTTGTCAATGTCTTCCTTGAACAACTTGGTATGTATGGCGCCCTGTCGAGTCTGTGTCCACACACTCTGATAGGCAGGCTGGGATGGAGCGGAGAACCAACAGTTCTCTATGGCATCATCCTCTGGCCCAATGTATGTCTGATTAGAAATACAGTGGGGATTATTAATGCTGCTTTCCACAGCAGTCTCACCCACGGAGTGCCCTCTGCAGCTGCTCATGTCTGGATGCTGCCAGACAAAGGAAGGTCCAAGGGGAGCAGTGGGGGCAAAAGACATATCTGGCTTCAAGACTAAGCTTGATAAGTTTATGGAGGGGATGGTATGATGGGATAGCCTAATTTTAGCAATTAATTGATCTTTGACTATTAGCCATAAATATGCCCAATGGCCTGTGATGGGATGTTAGATGGGGTGGGATTTGAGTCACTACAGAGAATTCTTTCCTGGGTGCTGGCTGGTGAGTCTTGCCCACATGCTCAGGGTTTAGCTGATTGCCATATTTGGGGCCAGGAAGGAATTTTCCTCCAGGGCAGATTGGCAGAGGCCCTGGAGGTTTTTCACCTTCCTCTGCAGCGTGGGGCACAGATCACTTGGTGGAGGATTCTCTGCACCTTGAAGTCTTTAAACCACAATTTGAGGCCTTCAATAGCTCAGACATAGGCTAGGGGTTTAATACAGGAGTGGGTGGGTGAGATTCTGTGGCCTGCGTTGTGCAGGAGGTCACACTAGACCGGGGTCGGCAACCTTTCAGAAGTGGTGTGCCGAGTCTTCATTTATTCACTCTAATTTAAGGTTTTGCGTCCCAGTAATACATTTTAACATTTTTAGAAGGTCTCTTTCCATAAGTCTATAATATATAACTAAACTATTGTTGTATGTTAAGTAAATAAGGTTTTTAAAATGTTTAAGAAGCTTCATTTAAAATTAAATTAAAATGCAGAGCCCCTCGGACCGCTGGCCAGGACCCGGCCAGTGAGAGTGCCACTGAAAATCAGCTCATGTGCCGCCTTTGGCACGCGTGCCATAGGTTGCCTACCCCTGGACTAGAAGATCATAATTGTCCCTTCTGACCTTAAAGTCTATGATTCTATGTGTGAGGGGAACAGTGTAGCAAATATGGGTCATGCCTGCAAATTCCAGGCCTCTGGGGTGCACTCCTTTCTTATGAAGCCTCCCAAGCCCTATGGCTTTGAAAAATGGATTTGTAGGAAACGGCATGTTTAGCTTGCTAGTGAGATTGGTAGCTCTGAAGCCAGATTCTCCTCTTTCTTGCACTGATGTAAATCAGGAGAAACTCCATGTCCGACAATGGGACATGGCTGTAAAACTGGATTAAGTGAGCCCAGAATCAGACTCTTGTTGGGTGAGGTTTGCAGGGTGCAGCATAATGCTTCTTCCAGAAGGTACACTGGGCACCTCCTAGTTTCCCAGACCCCTGCATGCATCTTATGAGATCACCTTGGGAGGGGATGATTTGGCTCACACGGACGGTTTTATTCCTTTTGGACCATGAAGCCATAACTCAGACTGATGCAACGTGGTTCTTCGTTCTATTCGAGTGGCTACACATTGCACAAAGTTTTGAGTTTGCAACCACCTGCAAGCCAAGGATGATAGTCTCTAGCTCAAGCAATAGCATCTCGTGCTTTTAGATTCAGAGCTCATGGATTCAGTCCCTGCAGCAGTCCCAACCCGGGATGTTATAAAACAGATGTGGGAGAGGGAACTAGGCATGATTCTGCCTCATGCACCATCAATCAAATTGTCAGCTAAATTCTACAATGTAATAAACAAAATACAGCTTGTTTCCCAAGCAAAGTTCCCCCTGGCAGCTCCCTCTTGTGCTCAATTTCCTGTCTTCATACAAACCCAGCCTGCCCTGACAAGCTGGGCGTTATCTTCAGTTAGGCTTTATCCATCCCTGGCTCTGCTCCAGGGGTAGCCTATGCAGCTAATTGGTCCTTTTTAACCTACTCAGCCCATGTACGCGGTAGAAAACCCACCCCAGGGGCTTAGTTGGTGTTTGCACTGAATAAGATAATAGACATTTGTGCCTCCTCTCAACGGGTGCAAATCCCAGTTTGGCCTTGCCTATCCTTTGGGGTTAGCCTGGGACGCATATACACATATTACAGGGGTCTGATGTCCGAGTCAGGGGTATTGTAAATGTATACAAGGCTTTACCTGTGCCTTCTAGCTGGCCCCAGGATGAGGAAGCCACAAACATGGCCCAGAGGCACTCTTGCTATCTCTGCTCCATCCCCGTGCCTCCCACAGCTTGGCCAGAGCAGAGTTTCCTAGTTCAATGTTTGTTCTTAAAAGGAAGGCAAAATGTCATGGCATAGCTTGCTACTTGCTCCACGGGGAGACCTGTAAACCAGCAGCCAACCTAGGGAGTGCA
The DNA here is from genome assembly GCF_013100865.1 of Trachemys scripta elegans. Taxonomy (NCBI): domain Eukaryota; kingdom Metazoa; phylum Chordata; order Testudines; family Emydidae; genus Trachemys; species Trachemys scripta. The sequence goes on from NC_048302.1 coordinate 130,998,653, forward strand.
TCAGCTTTGTTACTACTGCACCTCTGCTAGCCATAGTACCTGTGCAGAGATATTTTGCTACTATTCAGGGCATGGGCACAGTGCAGTCACTCCTGAGTGAAATGCAGATATGACATGGGAGTGCTGTGCTTCAGGGAGAGTAATGAATATTAACCAGAAAGGCTGTTCAAATCTTGCTTCCCGAAACAGCGGGCTGTGAAGACTGGGATATGAAAGGAAAGAAAGATTCAGAGATTTCAAGGGACCATTGTGATCTCCTGTGTAACATAGGCCATAGAACTTCTCCAAAATAACTCCTAGGACCTGATGCTGCCTAGTGAATGGTAAAAGTCAAGAGTGGCTGAGAATACAGCCATGTGTTGACGGGAGAGAAGCCTCAGGCTATGTCTACAATACTGTGGTAAGTCGAGCTATGCTATGCAACTCCAGCTACATGAATAACATAGCTGGAGTCAACGTACCTGAGGTCTAATTACCACGGGGTCTACACTGCGGGGGGTCAATGGGAGAAATTCTCTCGTCGACTTACCTTACTCTTCTCGTTGGGGGTAGAGTACAGGGGTCGACTGGAGAGAGATCTGCTGTTGATTTGGCAGGTCTTCACTAGACCCGCTAAATCAACCGCCAGTAGATCGATCTCAGAGCGTGGATCCCGGTTGCAGTGTAGACACAGCCTTAGTCAACAGGAAATAACTCACTTGTGGGGATTAGATGGGACTGGGTGGCATGAGAGATTTGGGTAATCTTTCAGTTTGCAGGCAAATGCGCATTAGAAGTTTTAAGGAGTTTTTCAACTTCAGCAAGAGACTTTCTGACTAAGAACCATCTTCCAGTGGGATTTTAAAACTGGGGTCATAGTGGCCCTTACATCACTGCCATTCGCTCCAGAGGCCCAACAACTTCGCTTGCTGTTTTTCTTTCTAATGGGAGGCAATTAAAGCTATAGAGAAACAGAAGATGTGGTTGAAACTTGCTTCCCAGTCGAGCTGTTTAATGGCTGTTGCTGAACTTCCTGTGGCAGAAACTGAGTTATATATCTTACCATTCCTGCCTGCCATCTCCTTCAAATACAGACCCATTCCACAAATGCCTGATGGCTCCCCTGCCGGCTCTTAATCCCCAGGCATCTGTGGAGTAAAGGTTAAAGACAGCGTGATAGGCTCTCGCCCACTCACTGCAAAGTACAGCAAAGGCACTTCTAATCATCAAGAAAATCACTGTGCTTGTTCCTGGCCAGGTTATATTGATCTGTAGTTGCTGTGCAATGCATTGTGGGGGTCTGATCCCAAGCCCATTGAAATCAATGGAAAAACTCCCATTGGCTTGAATAGGCTTTGGATCAGGCCCTGTATCCGGTGGCAGTCCTTGTGTATCTGAATAGTTGCTGTGAATCTGAAAATCAGAGGGTACAGGGAAGGGTCAGTTGGTCTCGAAGGCACATCTTCTGTGCCTTCCTTCTTCCCTCTTATAATTAGCCCCTGACTTACCAAAAGGCACTATAGAATGTAATAAACGTTGCCAACCATTGTATAGACATTTTAAACCACCCTATGGAAATGTATTGCATTTGTATGTATCATAATTCTAAAGATGATGCTAATAGTTCTTTCCTAGTTTTCATACTCTATCAAATCCCATAGGCTCACAGAGCAGTTTCTGTGGAACCTTATTTCATTTCCATAAGACCTTCTTGGTTTATAGATTCACAGATTACAAGACCAGACTGGACCACTGTGATCATCCAGTCTGACCTCCTGCATAACGCAGGTCATAGAACTTCCCTGAATTAATTCCTGTTTGACCCAGAGAATATCTTTTAGAATAAAATCCAATCTTGATTTAAAAGTTCCCAGTGACAAAAAAGCCACCATGGCCTTGGTAAACTGTAACAATGGTTAATTACCCTCAAGGTTAAAAATGTGTGCCTCATTTTCAGTCTGAATTTGCCTAAGTTCAACTTCGACCCACTGGATCTTGATACACCTTTCTCTATTGATCAAAGAGGCTATTACAAAATGTTTATTCCTCACATAAGTACTTATGACCTTCCCTCAAGTCACGCCTTAACCTTCTCTTTGTTAGGTGAAATAGATTGGCCTTCTTGAGTCTCTGACTATGAGGCACCTTTTCTAATGCTTTTATCATTCTCATGGCTCTTCTCTGAGCTCTCCAACTGATCCACATCTTTCTTGAATTGAAAACTGGACACATTATTCCAATCAGCGGTCACACCAGTGCCAAATACAGAGGTAAAATTACCTCTCTACTCCTACTCGAGAAGCCCCTGTGTATGCCTCTAAGGATTGTATTCGCGCTTTTTGCCCCAGTGCCGCACTGGGAGCTCATGCTTAGCTGATTATCCACCAGGATCCCCACATCTTTTTCAGAGTCACTGCTTCCTGGATTAGCATTTCCCAGCCTGTAAGTATCTTCTACATTTGCTCCTTGATGTATAACTTTACATTTATACATATTAACATGCCTATTATTTGCTTGCACCCAGCTTAGCAAGCGAACCACATTGCTCTGGATCCGTCCTCCTCGCTATTTAGCGCTCTCCAATCATTTATATAGTATAGCCCTGTCTGAGATCCTAGGTACATACTTAGGTGGCTATCCCAAGCCAGCCTGGCCAAACTGCTATTTTTAAACATGCCAAGTCTATCAGGGAGAGTGCTAGTATGCCCACTCATAATGTATATTACATCTCCCAGCTGCAGTGTAGACGCATCATAAGAGTGGAAGAATGGTGAGGTTGCACCCTGAGACAGGTGAAGGCAAGAGGCCAAACTCCTGAGTGGGTGCACTCAGAGACCAGAAAGAGGACAGAGGTGCAACTAGCCCCATAACCGTGACTGCTATAATGTGGAGCATCTGACGGTGGTGGACAAAGTGGACAGATGCTCTCATCCATCCCTTACAATGATTTGCTCTGGTTAAAGTGGAGTGGTGTGCTTGTTTCTGCCCATGTGAACCAGACATTTAAGTCATGATAAAGGTATATTCTCAACACAATAAAGGATGTCATTATAGATAACAACGATGGTTGAAATCCCCTTCAGCAACATCATGATCCATAAGCAGTCATACCCCTTAATTTTTCCAGTAGGTGGGTCATCAGAACTACTGATCAGAGTAAGATCTCATAGGATAAGCCAGATCAGTTCCTGTATGGGAAAGAAAGCCCGTGGTGCTGCAGGAATTGCTCTTACAGTTCATTAGGTGGCGTTCTTCTCTCTCATTCAGTGGAGAAATAATAGCTTGGCTAGTTTTATAGCACAGTGTGGTGTCTTTCAGATGAGACATGAAGATGAGGTCCTAACCACACATGATCATTGTCAAATCTCCAGGCACTTTTTGCATCTGTAGGGATGTGAACCTCAGCGCCCTAGCCAAATTCACTTGTGCAATTATGGTTTGCCTATTTAAACTTCCCTTGCAGAAGCAACTGGATGCAATTCTCTTCCTCCCTTTCTGCTCTGCATTACTGCAGGTTATTGATATTCAGTAGCCAAGGTGGCTGCAGGACAGGGGTAATCAAAGCAGTTCTTAGGCTAGATAGTTTGCAAAGTGCTGTGGCATATTTGCATTGGATCAATGTAGGTTTGCTATTATGTAGCCTGGCAGAATGACAAAGCACTATGTAAAAGGATTTAGATGAGGGAAGTGTGCCTCTATTTGTGATGCAACACACCCAGTCAACAAAGAAAAGCAGTGAAATACATATGAGACGCTAAAGCCATCTTTGTGATCTTAGTCTGATGTTTCTTCATTAAACATAAAACTCAGCATTTGCCCATTGTAGTTTTCCCATTGTTGGGCAACTTTTTACTTTGCATTAAATACAAACCTTTTGACTGTCTATGTTAATTAACTTTTAATCTTCTTTTTCTAGCAGTGGGAAATGCTGTATTTCTCATTAGCTTAAGATTTAAACTCTACACTAAGCTCTTTTCATTGATTCTGGAATTCAGCTTGACTTTAATTGGCTGCTTAACCAGTTGACGATTTTACTGCCAGGATTTTCCCATATCTTCTATTCACTAGCTTTAATTAAACTGATTTATATGCTAGTAACCCAAAGACTTGGGTCTCATTCTTCTGGATTTGAGAAACCAAAACTTTGTTAGTAAAAACAAAAGAAAAAACAAACAGCAAAACAAAAACCCCAGGCCCCAACTCTGCAAGCTATCGCACATTTAAACTCAAGGAGCTAATAGAGGAGGTATCTGAGCCTCTAGCTATCATCTTTGGAAAATCATTGGAGATGGGAGAGATTCCAGAAGACTGGAAAAGGGCAAATATAGTGCCCATCTGTAAAAAGGGAAATAAAAACAACCCAGGAAACTACAGACCAGTTAGTTTAACTTCTGTGCCAGGGAAGATAATGGAGCAAGGAATTAAGGAAATCTGCAAACACTTGGAAGGTGGTAAGGTGATAGGGAATAGCCAGCATGGATTTGTAAAGAACAAATCATGTCAAACCAATCTGATAGCTTTCTTTGGTAGGATGACGAGTCTTATGGATAAGGAAGAAGCGGTGGATGTGGTATAGCTAGACTTTAGTAAGGCATTTGACACGGTCTTGCATGATATTCTTATCGATAAACTAGGCAAATACAATTTAGATGGGGCTACTATAAGGTGGGTGCATAACTGGCTGGATAACCGTACTCAGAGAGTTGTTATTAATGGTTTCCAATCCTGCTGGAAAGGCATAACAAGTGGGGTTCCGCAGGGGTCTGTTTTGGGACCGGCTCTGTTCAATATCTTCATTAACGACTTAGATATTGGCATAGAAAGTACGCTTATTAAGTTTGCGGATGATACCAAACTGGGAGGGATTGCAACTGCTTTGGAGGACAGGGCCATAATTCAAAATGATCTGGACAAATTGGAGAAATGGTCTGAGTTAAACAGGATGAAGTTTAACAAAGACAAATGCAAAGTGCTCCACTTAGGAAGAAAAAATCAGTTTCACACATACAGAATGGGAAGAGACTGTCTAGGAAGGAGTACGGCAGAAAGGGATCTAGGGGTTATAGTTGACCACAAGCTAAATATGAGTCAATAGTGTGATGCTGTTGTAAAAAAAGCAAACATGATTCTGGGATGTTGTAGTGAGTCGGTGTGGCTCCCCTCCTGCCCAGAAGAGGGAGCCCACGTGCCGGCACCAGAGTGGGTGGGACCACCACCCCCTGTCCCCGCCCCCCCGGAAGTCAAGGGGCGGGACAGGAAGTATAAAGGCCGGCCGCCAGAGCTCAGTCGGCGGCCAGCCACCACAGGGAGCAGACGTGCGGCCGGGAGCTCCCGGCCAGGAGACCGTCGAAGACCCTAGCTGGCCTGAGCTACCCCGGGCCCGCTACGAGGAGGAGCCGCCGGAGCCCGTTCACGCCCGCTACTGGGAGAACCCCTGGGAACCGAACCCCACTAACCCTGAGGGTGAGACTGGACCCGAACCCCTCAGCCCCTGCTGCTATCCAGAGGAGCCGCCTGAGGACCATTGGCCGGACTTCCCGGCAGAGCTACCAGACTTGCCGCCGAGCCCGGGCAGAGAGGAACCCATGCAGGTGGACTGGCCCNAACAAGGGCCTGAGCTAACTGTGTTTGCCCCGCCCTGATCCAGGGCCTGGGCTCTTGAGCTTTGACTGTGGTTGCTCCGACTCTGCACCAAAGAGCCGGAGTTTCGGGACTAACTGACTGCTTGTTCCCACAGTAGTGAGTCGGTGTGGCTCCCCTCCTGTCCGGAAGGGTCGAGCCCCGGCTAGGACCTACTACAGATGTATTAACAGGTGTGTTGTGAGCAAGACACGGGAAGTCATTCTTCCGCTCTACTCCACTCTGGTTAGGCCTCAGCTAGAGTATTGTGTCCAGTTCTGGGCACCGCATTTCAAGAAAGATGTGGAGAAATTGGAGAGGGTCCAGAGAAGAGCAACAAGAATGATTGAAGGTCTTGAGAACATGACCTATGAAGGAAGGCTGAAGGAATTGGGTTTGTTGAGTTTGGAAAAGAGAAGACTGAGAGGGGACATGATAGCAGTTTTCAGGTATCTAAAAGGGTGTCATAAGGAGGAGGGAGAAAACTTGTTCATCTTAGCCCCTAAGGATAGAACAAGAAGCAATGGGCTTAAACTGCAGCAAGGGAGGTCTAGGTTGGACATTAGGAAAAAGTTCCTAACTGTCAGGGTGGTTAAACACTGGAATAAATTGCCTAGGGAGGTTGTGGAATCTCCATCTCTGGAGATATTTAAGAGTAGGTTAGATAAATGTCTATCAGGGATGGTCTAGACAGTATTTGGTCCTGCCATGCGGGCAGGGGACTGGACTCTATGACCTCTCGAGTTCCCTTCCAGTCCTAGAATCTATGAATCTATAAACCATTTAAGTGTTTATTAGAAATCAATATAATCTTTTGTCTAAAACAGTTGAGATCTAAAGTGAGTCAGACCTAAAAGCACATTTCTAATTTCACAGACTTTACAAATAAAATAGAATGTCTGTTCTGTGTTTGTAGTACATGCTTATCAAGTACCCAAACAATCTCCTTTGCAAATTTATTAATGCACCTGACATGATGGTGAAACCCACAAAGTAACTGGTAATTTCTTATTACATTTTCAACCTATAAATATATTGCACTATTTAAGATTTTGTTTACACTACAGAGTTAGTTCAATGCAAAGCAGTTTACCTTGACCTAACTATGGAAATGTCCGCAGCTAAATTTCATTCCTGCCAATGTAACTGCCTTTCTATGCTGACGTAACTCCACCTCCACAAGCAGCGTAGAGTCAGGGTTGATGTAGTTAGACCGACACAGTTTCAGTGTAGACACTGCATTGTTTACGTCGACTGTAACAAGTCCTGGTGAGGACATGTACCCGTGACACAAGGAGCAAAGTGTGGACATACACAAGCGATGTAATCACTGTGAGGCTGTATGCTGATATAAGTTAGGTCGACTTAATTTTGGAGTGTAGACATTGCCTAACTTTTAGCAATTCTAAAATTGACACTCTTGCCACAGTAAATTATACTGAATTGCTTAATTCCTCTGAACAGCAGACGGATTTGCAGTTTCTTTGCAGACATTTCTCTGCATGAAAATGATGTTCTCATTCTGCCCCATGCCCACTTCTGCATTGACTGGTTTGAACCCTCCCACTTACAAAGTTAAAAGAAGGAGGAGCCTAATTGAAAATTGGCTGACCCCCATCACAGCAAAACTGCGGCCACGTCTCCAGCTGCCCCTGCACTGGCCCATTGAGCGAGCTGACTGAAATGAAGGTGCACACTCTGGTCTCATGGAATGCATATGCTAGTTTCCTGGGGGAATTCTGGAGGAATTCTGGCTGAGACAGCTAAATTTCCTCCTGGGGTTTCCCGCTGCAGCATGGCTTCCCTGCTCCTTCAGCAACGGACACCTGCTCAAACCCTACAATCTCTCCTGCAAAGAAGTGGCACCAAATATTCCTTATTACAAACATTTTTATTTGCAAGTATTCCATGTTTGCCTTTCAGCCTTACTCACATCAGTAAAAAATGGACTAACTCAAATCAGACAGTAGTTTCCTGAAGCATCTCCCTTAAAATTCGATATAAAAATGTTCAGAAATGGCATAAATTCGCCTGTCTTTTTTTTTTTATTTCATCTTAGGTGAAAGAACAAATCATATTATTCCCTCTGAACCTTAGCATATTCATTCTCAGTAGGGTGCCTTTCTGCTTGGCATGGCAGCCTGGTTCATGGTGCCTCCGGCAGTGTCCCGGTAGCGTCTGTTTTCCAAGACCAAGAAGCTGTCATTTTTGCATGACAAGGAATTCTGAGCGCATATGTTGAACTACTGCTGCACAATGGACTACGTGGGTGGCTTTTATTTATTCATCATGTGTTTGATTTGCTCATGAGATTTTACAAACATGCCCTGATTGGCTGTGCTCCACATCTTTCATTTTTCTAATATTTCCCCCCCACACATCACTAGGAAGTGCTGCATCCCTTTGTGCTTGGGCACTGCAATAAAATGAACACTCTCCTTGCCCCATTGTATGTATTCTCTGGTAATATCGGAGTGCCAGGACACACACGGTTAGATAGTCACAGTGATGAACACCAACTACCAGGCCAAAGAAATACAATTCAGGCACGTAAGCCTCTTGTCCCGCTCCTGTGTAAAGATTTACATGTGCAAGAGGTTTTCACGGGGGTGCAAATCTGCACAGAGTGGCAGCAGCCGATAGGGCACTGGAACAGGGGCTTTATTCCTGATTCTGCCACTGACTTGCTGGATGACCTTCCTGTGGGTTTGTTTCCCTCCAACCATTTATCTGTTTATATTGTAAGGTCTTTGAGGGAAAAACTCTCTCTCAGAAAGTGTTTGTGGAGTGGGGTCCTGAGCTCAATTGGCACCTCTAGTTATTGTAATATAAACAACAACAACAACTATAACTGCATGATCGAATCAGCGCCTTGGAAAAAATGGAGAGAGTAGAGTTTGCACTAAAACTGACGGTGGTGGTGTTTCAGTGCTTCCCCACATTGTGGACCAGGAGCGAGGGATACAACAGAGCTGCTACACGTCCCCAGTCCACGCTCTGCGATGGAGAATGGCTGGTGGAGGGATTTTTCCAATGCAAATGAAATAGTCGCAGAAACTTGGTGTGGGCAAGTGCCATTCCCTTGTAGCAATTCTTGACAGTTGAATCCCATGAATAAGAATTTAAATTGCCTCGAAACTAAGAGTACAGCTGGGATAGCTTTGATTTATACAATGGTAAAAGTGCAAATCTCCCTGGATATACGAGTTCTGGACGGTATTTAAAAACGCAAATTCTATAGCAAGTCAATGACAGCTCATGACCAATGGTGCCAAAAGCAAGGAAAAGATCTAAAAGCATCAGCATGAACACCTGATTGCCACATATCTCTGATTGCCAAGACATCTCTAGAGCAGTGGTTCTCAACCTATTTACCATTGTGGGCTGCATCCACACAATATACATACTACCTGTCTGGCCCTGAGGATGTCATGTGAGCTGCAGCTCTGTGCTGATTGGTCTGCAAGCGGCCCAATGGCCGCGGGTTGAGAACCACTGCTCTAGAGGTTTGAATTACTAGAAGAATTGTCCTTACAAGTCTTATGTAGGAAAAATACCCCATAGAAATACAATTAACCTTCTTTAATCTTGCAGAGGAATAAGCAAACTTAAATGTAACAATCCAACACCACTCTGGATCTAAGGAACTGTGGGGTTCAAACACACACACTGTATGTATATGGGATGGGGGGGGGAGGGAATCTTCTTATACAGAATGTCCCAGCAAGCATGGACAGCACGCAAAAAGAAGCAGTCAAAACTAGCTGTCCTTCTGATTTACAGCTGGTGGAAATTATCCTTAGTTAGTTTGGGTGGGAGGGATAGCTCAGTGGTTTGAGCATTGGCCTGCTAAACTCAAGGTTGTGAGTTCAATCCTTGAGGGGACCACTTAGGGATCTGGGGCAAAATCAGTACTTGGTCCTGCTAGTGAAGGCAGGGGGCTGGATTTGATGACCTTTCAAGGTCCCTTCCAGTTCTAGGAGATGGGATATCTCCATTAATTTATAATAAGCATCATGGGCAAAACCTTTGGTAAGTTTATATTGAGCTTCAAAGTCTGTGGGGACTTGGTATGATAAAAGCAAGACTGAATGGCACTTATAAAATGTATTGTCAACAGGTGCATTGCCAGCTTCCTTCCCCAGCTCACTTAGCCAGTGCACCACATATGATAATGCTCTGCACTCACATAGCACTTTTTCATACCAATATTTCAATATGCTTGGTTAGCGCCTGCCTGTCGTATAAATTGTAAGCACGTTGTAACCAACTCAGATGACGCCCATATAACTGGAAGCCCTGATTGTTATATTCAAAGTGAAGATGGCAGAATTCAGTTCTTGGCATTCCAGCTGGCATGTCATTAGAGATATTGAAGGATTATACTTTGTATTCTCACTTTCATGTAGAGAATGACACATTTCTTCCAGAAGAGAAGAGTTGAGCCATCCCATCTTGCTTGCTTAGATCTTGGGTCACTTCCTTAGATCACTGGCTTTATCTGCCAAGATCTTAAGAGGCACATATAAAATTGCAGCACACATATGGTCTGCCACTGTTTCACTGTATTAGTGTCCAGAAACCCCAATGAAGATTGGAGTCCCATTGTACCGGGCACTACATAAGTATAAAATAAAGGCCAGTCCTTACGCCTAAGAGCTTCACATCTAAATCGACCCAAGTCATGATGGATATTGTGTGTAGAATATAATGAGAGGGATATTGAGGGGATAGACACAAGAGGACAGTAGTGGACACACACTATATGCAGGACCCCTCCCATTGGCACAGTAACAATTTATGCTAAAGACTGAAGACTTTGTGCATCCTTTGGGTTTTAATAATTGGGTTTTCTTTTAAAAAAGAACTGGCTATATTTCGTGATGGCCCTGTTTCTGAGATTACTAAACCCAACTTTGGCAGGGAAAAATGTCAATCAAATATTAAATAGGGTTTATTACAAGCGGAATATTTGTTTGTGTTTGTATAGTCTTCTTGTAATTGCAAATTAATGATGTGGTTCAATATAAATTTCCTCTTGTATAACATTTACATGCAATTTAAAAAATCTCTTCAGGCAAGACTTGTGATTAGTGTTTGAAACATTAATAGCATTATAACCAGACATGTTTTCTCCCCAGTGTAGTAAACACATGGCATTAAGTAATATTTTAAATTGATTTAAGATGAGTAGAGCTTGGTTACTTTGGGATTTGAGTACAAAATGAAACCACGGACTCCCTGGGAAATGGAATTTGACTGAGTGAGTGCAAGGAAAGACAGCAGACACACTTTGCACTGATTCATACTTCATGTAATTCCAGACCTGTGGTAAGTAACTTTCCTTCCCATTTTTAAAATTACTGTGGAAAGTCCCACATTAGGAACTAACTTGGCTGACTGATACTTTCTTATACAGATTGATTGACATGTTTACCTCCAAACTACTTCCAGTAAAATTTCTGTGGCCCTCACTCTAATCTCATTTCACTAAATCAAGATCAGTTCCACTGAAGTCAATAGAATTAAACCAGTATAAGATAGGTGTGAGAGGACAGCCAGGTGCTGTAAGTCTTAAATATAATTGCACAACCATTTATGTACCCTTGTGCATTTTTGATCAATCTGTTTGCCTTTCGTTAATGCAAGCCACCTTACAGAACCAAGTACATTGTTACTGTTGTGAGCACTGCAGTATTTCAGGACTGCAAAGAAACACCCGAATCCTGTAGCACCTCTGATCCTGATCCAAAGGCCACTGACGCCAATTGGAAGACTCTCAGTGGGCTATGAAACAGGCCATAAGTAAGCTCACAAGTAGACCTGGATGAAGTTTTTTGGCAAATAGTAAATTCTTTGAAAAATGCATTTTTTGAGCACTGGAACTATTAGCTAATTTGGTCGAATTATCAAATACCTCTACCCCGATATAACGCTGTCCTCGGGAGCCAAAAAAATCTTACCGTGTTATAGGTGAAACTGTGTTATAGATTCATAGATTCTAGGACTGGAAGGGACCTCGAGAGGTCATCGAGTCCAGTCCCCTGCCTGCATGGCAGGACCAGATACTGTCTAGACCATCCCTGATAGACCTTTATCTAACCTACTCTTAAATATTTCCAGAGAAGGAGATTCCACAACCTCCCTAGGCAATTTATTCCAGTGTTTAACCACCCTGACAGTTAGGAACTTTTTCCTAATGTCCAACCTAGACCTCCCTTGCTGCAGTTTAAACCCATTGCTTCTGGTTCTATCTTTAGTGGCTAAGGTGAACAAGTTTTCTCCCTCCTCCTTATGACACCCTTTTAGTTACCTGAAAACTGCTATATAGAACTTGCTTTGATCCGCTGGAGTGTGCAGCCCTGCCCCCCCCCTAGCACTGCTTTATATCCGAATTTGTGTTATATTGAGTCGCATTATATCGGGTAGAGGTGTAATTTTCAACAAAAAACAAACAAATCCATTGAAGTTAAGGGTCAATGCAGGCACAAGAACAAATGGATCTAAACTGGCTATCAATAAGTTTAGGCTTTAAATTAGATGAAGGTTTCTAACCCTCAGAGCAGTGAAGTTCTTGAACAGCCTTCCAAGAGGAGTAATGGGGACAAAAAACCTAGCCTGTTTTAAGACTGAGCTTGATAAATGTATGGAGGGGATGGTATGATGAGATTGCCTACAATGGCACATGTCCCACCCACGACTGCTATTAGCAAACGTCTCCAACAGCTGGAGATGGGACACTAAAGGGGGAGGGCTCTGAGGTACTACAGAGAATTGTTTCTGAGGTGTCTGGCTGGTGGGTCTTGCCCACATGCTCAGCAGTCTAACTAGTCACCATATTTGGGATTGGTAAGGAATTTTCCTCCGGGTTAGGTTGGTAGAAACCCTAGCATTCTTATTTCTTCTTCTTCAGCATGGGGCCTGGGTCCCTTGCTGAGTAAATGGTGGATTCTTTGTAACTTGAAGTCTCTAAATCAAGATTTGAGGCCTTCAGTAACTCAGCCAGAGGTTGTGGGTCTATTACAGGAGCGAGTGGGTGAGTTTCTGTGGCCTGCTATGTGCAGGAGGTCAGACTACATGATCATACTGGTCCCTTCTGGCCTTAAAGTCTATGAGTCTATTTCAACAGTTCTGAAATAAACCATTTCAACATTTCATTTCAAAATGACATTTTCTATACAAAATATCATTTTGCAACAACGTTTAAAGACAAGGTTGATTTGAAACAACATGCAAAAGGAATTATTCATTCAGCTCCACTCCTACAAGACCCTAACACAGTGAAATAATAATGTTCTGCAGCATAGGAGTCCAGGGACTGAAAAGTGTCCAGAGGGGCAATGGACACCCCTGGTGCAAAATGGAGTAAGGACAATGCAGTGCTTTTCTGGGAGGGGTCACAAGGGACCCTCACTGCCTCTCCTCCCCATACTCAACTTTGTTCAAGCTGCCCAGACACCGAGCATGGAGCTGAAAACTCTGTCCCTTGAATGCCCCACCTGTTTGTAGAGCAAGTCCTTTTTATGCAGAGTCTTGGCCCTATTAGGGTGGTGCAAGAAGGAAACAGACAAGAATGTTAGCATTCCTGTGAAGACACGCTGTCCCTATCAGTTCTATCACTTACAAGGATTTAGAGGCAGATCCCAAGATGGCATGAATAAGCCAAGCTCCAATGATGTCAAGAGAGCTATGCTGACTTACACAAGTTGAGGGTCTGGCCCTTAGGTTAGGTCTACACTGGGGGGGAGGGTGTCGACCTAAGATACGCAACTTCAGCTACGCGAATAGTGAATAGCATAGCTGAAGTCTGCTTATCTTAGGTCGATTTACCTGCCGCTCCTCCGTCGACTCCACTTCTGCCTCTCGCCGCGGTGGAGTTCCAGAGTCGACGGCACAGCGATCGGGGATCGATTTTATCGCGTCTACACTAGACGCAATAAATTGATCCCTGATAGATCGATCACTACCCGCCGATCCAGCGGGTAGTGTAGACATGCCCTAAGATGCAAAATTCCTTTGACAGTATCAAAGCCTCTTCCCAGTGAGCTCATGTTCTCCGAAGCTCCATGCAATGCTCACCCATGAGAATTCCCTTCCCAACACATGCATATACAGCATTTATCCACAGCCAGGCAAAAAACAGCTCAGATTCCCCCAAACCCCCATTACTAAATTAGCTGATGTTCACTGTTAAGAAAGCCAACAAAAACTTTCTCCCGGGCAAAGTTATAAAATAGTTACAAATGCAAAGCTTTATTCAAAATCCAAAGAATTAAACTAGGCATTGTCTGCTATGCAATAAACATACCTGGAAAAGGCTTTCCCATGTGGAGTAAAATGTGTGATGTCTCAAAATGAGGATCAATTGGCAGGGATGGCTAAATTGATCTACTGTCCAGCTCATGTGTCTTGTAAAACACAGTAGTTGTGCGGCTGGGAGAAGGGAGTGTTTTCTTGGCCTTGAAGACTCATACTTTCTGGAAGGATGCATTAAAATTCCCCCCCCCCACCACCCCCCGTCCTTTGTGAAAGACTTGATGGGAGAAATAATTTCCCCTGGGATAAAACAAAAATGTGTTTTATCGAGGAAGAGAGTAATCAAGACTCTAACTAAAAAACTTCTTAGAAGTGAGAAAAGTGGAAGATCTTGGCTGGTCCTATAAAACCAGATCAATCAGACTGATTGGATAATTTGCCCTCAGACTAATGAGAGTTCGTCCTAATGCAGTTGACTTTGCATGGACAATAAAGTCAGTTTTGCAACAGCTGTGCAAAGGCCAGGCAAGGAATTACAATGTAATCCCCATTAATAGCCTTAAGTTTAGGTTCATGAGCTGTAGACTCCTCCCTTTGGAAGGCAAAAAAGAACTCAGAGATAGAGAAAACAAAATGTACAGGCTGATGCTTTTTCAACTCAAACCTGAGGTGAATAAATTAGAGAAAAGAAAGAGAAAAGCTGTAGTATCCTATTACAAAAGAATAGATCGACTTTCAACATCACTGTTTTCCCTAGCACTGGAACTACTGGCCATTACAATCAGAACAAAAATATAAAGCTTTGCTTGACTGTTACTCCATTCCCATTCCCTGCCCCTGCCCCTGCCGGGCCCTGATTCAGGAAAGCATTCCTATTCAGAAGGACATTCAAGGACAGATTTAAGCCATATTGAAATCGATGGGATTTAAACATGTGCTTATCTTTTAATCATGTGCTTAAGTGCTTTGCGAAACAGAGTGGATTTAAACACATGCTTAAGTACTTTGAGGAATTAGCTCCTTGGTTTATTTTACCCACCTCTTACATTGTATCTCAAACTCAGACTGCATGCACTTTCGGGGGCAAGAACTGTTTTTTTTACTGTGTGTCTATTCCTAACCTAACGCAATGGGTGACTGTCGTGTTTGGGGGTCCTGAAATGGTACTGTAACACAGATATTGATCATAATTGAACAAAACATCCTAATAATGATTAAATATTGAGATTTGGCCATACCAAAACTTCTAGTGCTGCTCCTGTGAGGTGACAATGCATCCTCAACTCCCATTAAAGTCAGTTTTGTTACATGGCAAGGGACACATCTTCAACTGATGTAAATTATCAGAACTCCATTGACTTCAAATCAAACCAGCTGGGGATCTGGCCCCAGGAATCTCCCATGCTTGTTTGCTGCAAAGGATTTTTCTTTTTTAAATTTGTCTTGAGGATTTTTGAGACCTGTTTTCCCATTATGTGGAAATGTTCTGATGTGATCAAAGGAATCAGTTGGGATAAATAATGAAAATGCAGTGCTCTTGACTTGCTGCTCACAAACAGGGAAAAATTGATAGGGGAAGTAGAAATCGGTGGCAACCTGTGCAGCAGTGACCATGAGATGGTTGAGTTCAGGATCCTGACAAAAGGAAGAAAGGAAAGCAGCAGAATACGGACCCTGAACTTTAGAAAAGCAGACTGACTCCCTCAGGGAACTGATGGGCAGGATCCCCTGGGAGTCTAATATGAGGGGGAAAGGAGTCCAGGAGAGCTGGCTGTATTTTAAAGAAGCCTTATTGAGAGTGCAGGAACAAACCATCCTGATGTGCAGAAAGAATAGCAAATATGGCAGACGACCAGATTGGCTTAACAGTGAAATCTTCAGTGAGCTTAAACTCAAAAAGGAAGCTTGCAAGAAGTGGAAACTTGGACAGATGACTAGGGAGGAGTATAAAAATATTGCTCGAGCATGCAGGGGTGTAATCAGGAAGGCTAAAGCACAATTGGAGTTGCAGCTAGCAAGGAATGTGAAGAGTAACAAGAAGGGCTTCAACAGGTATGTTAGCAACAAGAAGGTGGTCAGGGAAAGTGTAGGACCCTTACTGAATGGGGGAAGCAACCTAGTGACAGATGATGTGGATAAAGCTGAAGTACTCAATGTTTTTTTTTTGCCTAGGTCTTTGCAGACAAGGTCAGCTCCCAGACTGCTGCACTAGGCAACACAGTTTGGGGAGGAAGTGAGCAGCCCTAAGTGGTGAAAGAACAGGTTAAGGACTATTTAGAAAAGCTGGACATGCACAAGTCCATGGGGCCGGATGCAATGCATCCGAGGGTGTTGAGTGATGTGATTGCAGAGCCATTGGCCAATATCTTTGAAAAATCGTGGCAATCGGGGGAGGTCCCAGATGATTGGAAAAAGGCAAATATAGTGTCCATCTTTTAAAAAGGGAAGAAGGAGAATCTGGGGAACTACAGACAAGTCAGCCTCACTTTGGTCCCCAGAAAAATCATGGAGCGGGTCCTCAAGGAATTCATTTTGAAGCACTTGGAAAGGAAGGTGATCACAAACAGTCAACATGGATTCACCAAGGGCAAGTCATGCTTGACCAACCTGATTGCCTTTTATGAGGAGATAACTGGCTCTGTGAATATGGGGAAAGCAGTGGATGTGATATACCTTGACTTTAGCAAAGCTTTT